>NC_038042.1:22841905-23141905 GCF_002211085.1 Panicum hallii
ACTGATGCTAGCTTCCAAACCAACAAAGATGATTCAAAGTCGCAATCATGATTTGTGTTCACATTGAATGGTGGTGCTATAAGTTGGAAAAGTTCCAAGCAGGATACCGTGGCTGATTCTAGAATGGAAGCTGAGTACATTGCAGCTTCAGAAGCTGCAAAGGAAGGTGTTTGGATGAGGAAGTTTCTCATTGAGCTTGGTGTGTTTCCGAGTGCGTCCAGCCCATTGAACCTCTAGTATGACAACAATGGGGCAATAGCGCAGGCTAAGGAGACAAGGAATCACCAGAAGAACAAATATGTACTGCAGAAGTTTCACCTCATACGAGAGTTCGTCAGACGGGGTGAGATCAAGATATGCAAGATACACACGGATTTAAATGTTGCTGATCCTTTGACAAAGCCTCTTCCACAGCCTAAGCATGAAGCGCACACAAGAGCTATGAGTATTAGATATCTTCTAGATTAGACTCTAGTACAAGTGGGAGACTGTTAGAAATATGCCCTAGAGGTAATCATAGAGATGATCATATTTCATAGTATCCGCGATGTATTATGTGGTCATTGAATATCCATGAAAGGCAACTTGTATTGATTGGCAATTATGTGAATTATTTGTGAGACTCTTTACTTGTGTGGTTATTCTAAAGTTGTTCCTAGTCGGAGTTCATGTATGGACACACATGAATATTAGACTAGCACATGTATTAGTTGATGACTGTGTTTCACAAGTCATAGACATGGAGATGTCAAACTAATAATGTGGGCACATGGATGACATGAGGCTGGACCGACCCAACTCGGCAAATCATGATTTCTCATTACACAATGTGTACGCTGTCAACTATTGGTCGAATAGGAGTACTCGGGCCATGTCTGTTCGCACGTGAGCCCATAGGGTCACATACTTAAGGGGCTGGAAGCCTAATAAAGATATGATCCGAATTAGACTGGGCTTAGGTGCACTAATAGGCCTTGATTAGGAAGCCCATTAGTGGGCACCTGTAAAAGAAGGGGTGGGGCGCATGGAGTGGCTAACCCTAATTCCACGCCTGGTGGTAGCCGCCTGTTCCCACGCCCGCGGCCACGGTTGCCCTCGCGGACCTAGCAGTCCGGAGTGCGACGCTTCTTCCCCGTACATGTGGATACCTTGGAGGTGCTACATCTGCTACACGAGAACGAGCCGCACGTGAGGAGGTCTTGCAATTGCACTGCCGGCGACCGACTGCACTACCCTGACGCGCTACAGAAGTTCCGCATCCGCGCATCCAGTGGTAATTCCATGATCTATAACAATAGTTTTCCTGGTTTATGCGGTGGAAATTTTGGTTTATCACTAGCATAGCCCACCTCATACCCTTCAAGTATAAATATGAAAGAGATGAAATTCACAAACTTGAAGTCTCATGACTGCCATGTCGTGATGACACAATTGCTTCCGGTTGCATTGAGGGGTATTCTACCGGAGAATGTAAGATTGACAATTGTGAAGCTATGTGCCTTCCTCAATGAAATTTCACAGAAGGCAATCGATCCAAATAAGCTCATAAAGCTACAGAATGATGTGGTCCAATGTCTTGTCAGTTTTGAGATGGTGTTTCCACCTTGGTTCTTTAATATTATGACACATCTCCTCGTCCACATTGTGAAAGAGATAAGCATTTTCGGCCCTGTATTCCTACACAGTATGTTCCCTTTTGAGAGGTACATGGCAGTCCTAAAGAAGTACGTTCGCAATCGTTCTCATCCAGAAGGTTGTATTGCCAAGGGCTACAAAACAGAGGAGGTCATTGAGTTTTGTATTGACTTTTGATGATCTTAGTCTCATCGGGGTCCCCATGTCACACTAGATATCAAGACTTATCGAAGCCGATGCAAAAAGAAGGCTGAACGGGAAGAAAAAGTGCATGCCCTTGAAGAACGAGCAGCTTCGATTGAAGGTGCATTGGAAGCTAGCCATCGACAACAAGAAGCTCCATCAGTTCCTAATATGGAGAGCAGCCCCGACTCTCAACGCCGTAGTAGCGTCGCTTCCACGGAGCACCCAGCCGGAGTCCGAACTGAAATGGTTGCGGACAACCAACAACATTACCCCATGGATGACATCACCGTGAGGAACCCCTGTGAGCTTCTTTATCAGCAAAGGAAAAAGATCAAAGTAGTGGCTCGCGGTATTGCTGAAGTACCTGCTCAAGGTAGGACAATTCATGGCGCGTCGATTCCTGAAGGTTATGCTAGAGTCATGGTTGACCGAGTCGAGAAAGGATGGGAAGACCTCGACCTCGAGATCCCTGTAGGTGATGGAGAAGAGGAACTACAACATGCCCTTCACACCTGGATCTGTTGGAACAAGCGCTACACAAGATTTCCACAAGGAAACACAAATTTCACAGCATCGCCTCAGAACCCAATGCCAAGATCGCCACCGTCACCACCCGCACAAAGGGGCCCCAGCATGGATCTGCCGTCACCATCTCCACAAAGGGATCCTAACATGGATCCGCCGTTACCAACCGCTCAAAGGGACCCTAGCATGAGTCCGCCACCTCCTAAGGTGAAGAAGACCGCAAAGGCTTGGGTCCTGCCACCGCCACCTCCATAGGTGAAGAAGAACCCAGCTAAGAAGAAAGAGAAGCCTCTACCTCTAAAGTTAGCATATGAAATGAATAATGAGAAATTGCATGCACACGTGAGAGAGGAGGTTACCGATCACTTCACACTGAGGAAGCCTGAGCCGAAGCAACCAGTGGATCCAGCCGGGCAGAAGTTCTTCGTAACCATATGCCAACCAAGAGCGAAAGAAACACTATCGGACTACGACCGCTCAATCATAAAGTCTTATCAGAAGAAGAGTAATCGTTGGTACAACCAAATCCTCCAGCTCGGAGAACAACCCAAACAATCAATACCTCCATTAAAAGTGTTTTCAAAAGAAGATGAAGCTACGGCCGAGTTTGTGGTGGAAACGAATCTCACAAAAGCTCAACTCCGAGAGGAGGATCAAATCCCGATTCACCTAGGGACAGTAGTTACTATTATTTTCAAGTGCGCGAGATCCTATTGATTTATTTGAAAAAAATGCTGAAAACCTATATATTTTGACATTCTTCTGAAAAACTTATGGGAAGAAGTTCTCTAGGCGCGCACGCCAATGAGCAGACCCTGGCCTGACACTCATTTGAAGCTTGAGAAGACATGAAACCTGAAGAATTAGGCTACTTCAATATATATATTAGACTCACGGTAGTAGTTAGGAGTTAGGACATGTTTGGTAGGTGACATGGATGGTGCGCGTACCGTGAAGCTTGCTTGATGATAACTTGTATGGATTTTCTTTTTTTTAAAATGTTGACAAACTGACCTTGTTTGATTCATTCATGACCTTTTCTTTGCTTTGTTTCATGGCAAATTACCTGCTATGTCCTTTGAGATATATCCTACACGAAACGAATCTGGTTTCGATCGAGCACACGATCCTGACTTCTCCATTTCCAAGATTAACTTATACTGGACTCCAAGACCATACACCAAAGCAAGTCCCAGTCCAAGTAGAAACTCAAACTGTATGCCTTGGGGTTTCTTTATTCCAACAAAGTTGCTTGTAGAGACTGACCTTTCAAAAAAAGACGTCATAAAGTCATAACTATGACAAGTCCGGCAGGAGTGAGGAATCTAGGTATGATGTGTCCATTCTGAGGTGACTGACATCGAGAACGATCAATGCATTTACCGTAGCTGGATTAGAATAAACTTGATACTTGATCAATTGTTTGTCGGCCATAAAAAATACTTTGACTTGATCCATTCCACTGTTACTGCCTTAGAGTAGGGGAAAATTGCAGAGTCAGAGGTCATAGTCCTTGCAGGGTAGCTTCCCCGTATCTTTGTCGAAGCATGGCACTACGACAGCTGTAGTCCCCTCATATTCGCCGCCACCGGGTCATTTCCGAGAATTCCACTGACAGCTACCGTCAACCTCTAGGTTTTGCTCACAATCAAACCGCATATCATCTTTCCTCTCTGCGAGTCAGATGTACATACTTCCCTCCGGCGTGTTTGTTTAAGCTTCTGGGAGTTTTTGGACTACTAGCTAGCTAGATTCCCCCCAAATTCAGAAGCTGGAAAGCTCATGGCAGGGTACTTCTGACTTGTGGCGTTTAATGACATTTGATTTTTGAAGATCCTGAAAGCTAATGGTCCAAGAATACCTAGAAACTAAAACAAACAGGGTCTAATCATCTTATCTCAAACATCACATATTTAAGAACATAGAGTATTTTTCTCTTTACATTTTCTTCTTCTCTAATTTGGGCTCAACATAATCACTGAAATTCATGAAACCGATAGTGACAGCCTCGCTAACCAGTAGCCATTGGCTAGCTAGTTAAACTTTGGTACTTGAATCACGAGTGACAATTGTGATGTGCACCCCGTGAAGTTGAGTTGTCACTCTTCTGGCGCCACGATAGAGAGATGCACCTTATCTTACTTCTTCCTTTCCATCTCACAGCAATATCTCCCTGCTTTCCACTACCCATGCATTCCTTCACACTATTGTGCTTCTTAGCGTGAGTTTCAGAGCTCTCAAAAGTCAAAACACGCGCCATGCCCATGACGGTGGCTGTTAAAGGAAAGGTGGAGATTGAACGAATACCAAGCTAGCTACCTGGTGGCAGGTTGCGCTCGCGCCGCCCGCCCCCCCCCCCCCCCCCCCCCCCCCCCCCGCATAGTGAGTCTCTACTTCATATTTTTCGTCTACACGATCTGTGGAAATAGCTCCCATTTCTACTGTTTTCTTTTTCCTTGACTTTGTCAATTTCTATCTTCAGCTGGTCCTCAGTTAGACCATATTCTCCAGCTAATGGTTAGCTAGCTAAATTTAGCTATTATGAATCCAAACAGATCAGTTAATGGACTAGCTAATGATGTTCTAGCTAATTGAAACAATATCATCTCATTAGTTGATTCAACCTAGCTAATCCCAGCTAAAAAGTCAAAAGACCATATTACCCTAACCTTTCAGTTCAATTTCTTAACACATAGCATGGTCTATTCATATTAACAATTAGCAATTAGTTGGTGGAATCAAACACATCCAGGTAATAACCTTAGCTAATCTTTAGCTAGCTAAAATTGACTATTATCAATTAGCTAGCTAATTATTAGTGGGGGAGGATCCAAACAGGGTCTTAGTTTGTAGACACGATGCAAAGCCTATTTCTTTCTTGTATACTAATCAATTTGTGCCCTATTTCAAATACACGTGGTCACAAAAATTCCTGCTGCTCAGTTGTTGTCGAGTTGCCCATTTTGTCAAAATTAATCAATATTTCCCGGTCATGTTGTGGTTGTAAAACTCAATTTTATTAATTGCATATGAAGAAATATAGGTTAAGACGGCTCTCCTAAGTAACCTGAAAAAAGACAAATGTAACGAGAGACAAGAAAAAAATTTGAAATGCACGTGATCGTTCAATTTAGGCATTTGAAATTACAGGGGCGCAAACCGGAGAGAACGAATAATCTCCGAAGATGGATGACCAGGCCATCGATCGAATTGCTCTTGCAGTGACGTCACGCTGGAAGTCGGGAGCAACAAAACCAACGGAGACTTGTAATTTTCCACGAAACAGCAGGGAAAGCGATCGGTCGTCCATTAGAATAACGTCGGGCCCTGTTGCTCCGCTTGACCGCCGCATTAGTTAGGCAGCATGGTTTGGTTGGGCAATCCCCAGAGGCTACTTGCAAGCACATCAAAAGCCTAGTTGTGCGATGTGTGATCATGCGCTCCTAGCATGCATCATGTTTCCATCATCAGGCTTTGCTTAAGCTTCCAATAAGCCGCACCAAATTATATCTGGTAATAACGTGCTCGATCTCATTGCTTACTGTTGAAAGCGTGTGGTTTTTTTGCTGCACCGTGTAGTGGACACTTTTGCTCGTATGAATTTAGCTACTTCTAGTAGTAAGGTCTGATAACTACCCACGTCTCCGGAATATAGATACTAATTTGATACTTTCAAGTAGGCAACATATCAGGTGCAAACGAGACTGTCCGTACAAACCCGTGCAAACCAACTAACAAAAGTCGCAAAAAATTCTCAAAAAGATTATGTATATATTTCATAGCCTTCCTTACTACTGTATAAAATTTCAAGTTCAAATTCATCATATGTTAAGAGATACAAAAAAGAGAAAGTTTTAAGAGTTTTCTCTTTTATTTATCTCTCAGAATTTTCTCTTTTTAGTATCTCTTAACATATGATGAATTTGAATTTAAAATTTTATACAGTGGTAGAGTAGTTTATTAAGTATATACATAATTTTCTTGAGAATTTTTTGCAACTTTTGTTAGTTGGTTTGCACAGAGTTTGCACGGATACCCTCGTTTGCACCTGATATGTTGCCTTTCAAGTAATCCTCATGCATTTCCAAAGTACCAAAAAAAATAAAGCTGTGGAAGCAACAACCAAAGCCAACCTAGCGCATAACACTCCTTTACTTTCTGATAGTCGTAGATGGTACTACCTTAATCCTAAAATATAGCAACTTTTAGACTTGATCAAGTCAAATATTTTCATCTTCGATCAATAGTATCTTAAAAAGTAATTAATTTTAAAAAGAAAAGAATACATGTTATAATAATTAGCTTCATTATGAATCTATTAATATTATTTGTATATCGTCAATCTTTATAATTTTTTATCAACAATAGTGTCAGACCGGGAGCTACGGGACTGTGCACATAGCTTATATCTTACAGGATAAGAGGTGCGACATGGCCCACGCCCTACACCAGTTGTAAACTACTTATAGCGTAGTAGAACTACTCATACAGTAGAAAACTAGTCGGAGACAGTAGGAAACTACCCGAAAAGTACTCGGGTAGGACTTCTGGGCTCGAATCCGACTAGGACTTCCATATAACCCTATTCCCCAAACTATATAAGGGCGGGCAGGGACCTCCTCCAAACATCATATCACCTGATCACCACATAAGGTAATACAAACCACAAAGGACGTAGGGTATTACGCTCTCAGCGGCCTAAACCTGTCTAAACTTTGTATTTCTTGCACTTCGAGTTCCTGATCTCGGCAACACCCTACCTACAAACTCACCACCTCGGGGGTATCCCTCGGTTGGCGTGGCGGTAAAACACTGACAGCTGGCGCGCTAGGTAGGGTTGTTCATCGAGCATCTACCAGAGAACTCGATGGCATCGTTCAACTTCACCAGCGTTGTTCTCGATGAGGGCACGACGTTCACCTTCAGCTCCTGGTTCTGCATCGCTGAAACCAGGGAGCCGACAGCATCTGCTCCAGCATCCTACTGCAACATTGGTGCCCTCGTTGATGATCTCAGCGAAAAATTTCAATTTCCGATCTAATCGGAAACCGTAAGGACGAGTCTGGATCCAACCCGGCTCCTACTCGTGATCGACTCGACTGCTGCTCACGTCGCAACATCGACGCGCCGTCGCTGCCAACCCTGACGACGCGGCTCGACTCTAGCTTGCGCTACAACGTCGACGTGCTGCGGTCGATCTCGACTACCCGATTTTACTCCAGCTCGCGCCGCAATGACGATGACTACCAGTAATCACTACTACGAGTCCATACCGGCTACTTCCTCTCCAATCAAGCGTCGGCCAAAGACAGCCACTACGGCTGGGGAAGGAGCGCGCGCGCAACTCTGCATGAGGAGTCGCTTCGTCGACTTCCACTTGATGGCATTTGGTCAAGAGACTTACATCGCCATCTACCATGACAATTCGGCACAACCCCAGCTTGTATAGCAGTCTACCACGACAACTCTGCATGGCTCCTACTTGCGCCAACGACTACTCCGACTACTTGTCTCGACAAGAAAACTAGTCCGGAGTGGGTTTCACACCATCAACAACTAGTCGGAATCAACTCCGACTAGTCGGCTTCATCAACAAACCGTCGCGGCTCCATCGATGACTGCTGCGGCTTCATCTATAATCGTCCACGAATCAAGCTAAGTCACTTATACCTTTTCCGACTTGTTCTGCACAGGATCGGATACATTTTGTGCAAACCACATTTTCTTCACTAGGCCATGTCGTGCCTGTTCCCGTTGCCTGCATAGTCCGCCCTGCGGCACGGGCGGTGGGATTACACCCTATAAGTGCGCTCCACGAGCGTTCTCTTTTTCACGCAGTGTTGACTACTCTAGTTTTCTCTCAACGGTTGCTACAATACCCGGGTAGCGTACGCTTTAATCCGTGAAACCTCGACTCTTCTATACGCCTATGCTCCTACGCGTGCATGCGGCCACGCTCCCTGCGCTATGGTCTACAGCTATCAGGGATCAGGTGCTTAAACGTAATAGGCTACCTACCCGGGAAATTATGTGACCTAGCAAGAGTACAACGCGAAAAATTTTAGATGCATTTTACAATGTTAGGATTTGCTCCCAACATGATATCATGTATATCAGTTAGAACATACTTTTATGTTTACCTTGTAGGGGACCTGACCTAGAACATACCGCTGGGCGAGTCGGATTCAATTCCAAGTAGTTGGCTTCATTAACAATCGCCAACGACTACTTCGACTTCGCGAGAACGCTTGGCTACGCATCACCAACTACAACGACTACTCGGCAAAACTTCAGCTTGCGTTGCTTACTACGTCGACTACTCAGAATGACTTCTGTTAGGGTTGTCGACACACTAATCGCTTGACTGCAATTAGTCCGATTCAACTCTGACTAGTTGGGTTCATCAACAAACTACGGCGACTACTTCAACTACTCGACTTCGTGAAGAATGCTAGGTGACACGCTGACGACTACTTTGACTACTCAACTTCATGAAGAATGCTCGGCGACACGCTAGCGACTACTTCGACTACTCGTCTCGCCTACAAAACAAGTCAGAAACGACTCTGTTTGGCGACATGCTAGCGACTACTTCAACTACTCGTCTTGCCTACGAAACTAGACACGCCGGCCACTACTTCGACTACTCGTCTCACCTACAAAACTAGTCAGAATCGACTCCGACTAGTCGGCTTCATCGACAGTTCAAGATCCAGCGGCAACTTGGCCAATGCGACACGGCACTCAAGGCAAAGGGTTTAATTTGAGTGGTAATTTAGGGTGTTTTTTGGTGAAGTTATTTGTTTAACCATTTTTTCAGAAAATTCATCCTGAAAAAATGGTTCTCGAATTTCTGAACCAATTTGCCCATCTTAACCATCAAATTCTTACCGTCATTGCATGCCACGATTCTTTGGATCCTTTTTACCAAAATCTTGAAAATTTGGATTCAAGTCTCGGGTGCTGCAGGGGCAAGTGTCATCAGTAACTTATTTTTTAAATCTTTTGAAAGATAAGGATAGAAGACTAAATTGACTCTCAGCCTGATTCTACGAGTCAACCTAAGGCTCGGGAGCTACTTCATATGGAGTGCAAGTTCAATCGCACCCCATATAAAAGAAAACTTGACAACTACTTGGGGCAAAATCACCTCACAGCCTCGATGCAGTCAAGGAAGTACTCGGAAGACACCTTCACGATGGAGCTCGGGAGAACTCGAAGACATCTTCAGAAGTACTTGGAAGCCTACAGTACTCGACTACGAAGAGCTCAGAGACTTCTCAGACCCGGTGCCACGGGACTGTGCACATGGCTTATATCTTACAGGATAAGGGGTGGGACATAGCCCACGCCCTACACTGATTGTAAACTACTCGTAGACTAGTACAACTCATCATACATTAGTAAATCTAGTCGGAGACAGTATGAAACTACCCGAAAAGTACTCGGGTAGGACTCCTGGGCTCGTATCCAATTAGGACTTTCATGTAACTCTGTCCTCCAAACTATATAAGGGCGGGCAGGGACTTCCTCCAAATATCATATCACCCGATCACCACCTAAGGCAATACAAACCATACAAGATGTAGGGTATTACGCTCTCGGCGGCCCGAATCTGTCTAAACTTTGTATTCCTTGCACTTTCGAGTTTCTGATCTTGGCGACATCCTACCTACAAACTCACCACCTTGGGGGTATCTCTCGGTGGGCGTGGCGGTAAAACACCAACAGATAGTCAAAGTTTAAAAGGTTTGATTTAGAAAAAAAAAAGCACAAACAAAGCTAAATCCTGGGATAGAGAGTAGTATCATTTTTTTCCACATGGTCATTTCTTCTAGTTGTGAAATAGACAGTTCCATATTCTTCTACAGTAATAATGTTTCTCTAGCATACCACGCATGAAAAGTGCATAGATCTACGCGGTAGAAAGTGACCCCCCCCCCCCCCGGTTTAGTTAAAAGACCATCTTTTGGTCATGCAAAGCTTGTAAAGTGAATTCTAAGCTTACGTGACACCATGTGTGAATGCTTTCGTCCTGTAAAGTAGAAGGCAATAGTGTAGATTCTGGTCTAAATAACATTGAAGTTGCAGGTGTATCTCTGTATTCTAATATTTCTAGTACAACGTCAACTAGCGGTTTCTAAGACCAAAGATTTGTAGCGGCCAAAACCGCAACGCTTCTTCCTTTTCCATTATAGGTTGTGTCCCCGTGCATTGCTACGGGATAGCAAAACTTTTATACTAAAAACAAATAGATTGCACGATAAGATAACAATACTGTGAAATTAAATAATAGTGTTAAAGTGTCATTTAATCAAAAAACAAAGTTTATGAAATTAACACAGCCACGGAGAGCGAAAAATATCATAATTCACTAAGTGTGTTCTTAAAAAATTTGACAAATTGAAACTCATAACTTCCGCCCCCTCCCCCCCCCCTGTCTTGCGACAATCTGACGGGTTTGTACATCGTCCGCCACCCCCCTCCCCCTTTGCGACCATCTGACGCCTTAGTCCAATCGTCGATCGTGCTCTTGAACCGCGTTTACCATAAGCCTACCAATCGACGATGACAGCAGTCTAGGAGCCGCCCGTCTTCGCCTCCTTCCTTCGATGCTTTGCCCGTCCCATCCACCACCCTGGTAATTTTGCATCTCGCCGCCCAGTCCACCCTACGCACGCCCCCACGCCCTCCCCTCACCCTCCACGAACGTCGCTTCAAGGACATCAAGGTCGTCGAGAAATCGTTTTACTACTACAGCCGTGCAGTCAAGCACGAGCCACTGAGATTAGAGTTCATCGCTACGATACCCAGGTTTGTGTACGTGTTCATGAATGGGCTACAGTATCTGTTGTTAGATGGGGTATAGTTCATGTTGCCGGATAAGGTTCATGTTTTAGAGAGTTAGAACATAGGGCGTGAATTGATAGAACATGTCATAGTTTTCCTTTTCATTTGCTTCTGTCATGGGTGTTTCCGATAGCTCGATATATCACTGATACGGGTTGCCATCCTACTGAATGCTTACTTGCATACTTGTGAGAATGGGAGCTCGTACAGTCGTAGGATATCCAGACAAACTTTCATACAACTTGTGGTCGATCCCCAAAACATGCACATGCATACCAGCTGGAACAGCGATGTTGCTGATAAAAGGTTCACCCAACCATAGCACAAAGTCATCACCAGCATATATACACATCCAGATACAACCGACAGGCATATCCCCTACCCGGTCTAGCCCGGCAAGCTCTTAGGAATGTGACGTACCAACCCCTAAGTTTGTTACATCATCATGTATTTCCCATTTTTCTTGTAAATTTTGAATTCAGATTCGAGGCTGTCCAATATCTCGACAACTGATTCTCTCCTGGACCCGTTGAAGTGCTTTACTACCTTGTGTAATAACACCTGAAAACATAGTCAACCGTCAGCACAGGACGACAGGAACGACGTGGGTTTCCAACCAAGCTTCAGAAGGAATGATTGGGTGTCCGCTTACCCCATCATGGCTAGCAACAAACTCTAGCACAGATTCTTCAGTGACACCAGTTGTGCCAGAAGATTCAACTCCATGCTCCTGTATCTTTTGCTGTTTCATTGCTGGCTCCTTAGCAGAACCAACCATACCGTCAGTTTGGCCTCTCTTTGCTGTAGGGTTTGCATCACTTGCTAGGGCACCATCTCCTAGATTATCATTTGCGCCGCCTTTGCTTGCATGGGGAAGCATGCGCATTACTAAAAACTTGCTCTGCAATCCATGCCCTCAATTGTCAGGAAGGTCTTGATCATGTCGTAACTTACCTGCGATTGTCATGTAGCATTTCTTTTTGTCAGAAGTAAATTGGACATTCACGACAGCTTTAGATGCATATACAATGAACTACAGCCAATGCTTGATATTGGCTATTACATTATCCAAGCAATACTAAATCACAAACAGAAATAGAGTGATTACGCACTAAGAAAAAATTACATTATCTGGGAGCTCCTCTTTTATAGGCTTCAACTTGTCACGTCATCCAACCTTTGCTATTGCAAGACGGATCCCTGAGCTCCTTCGATAATCACTACACCAAAACATTTCATTTTCGTCGGTCATATTTATTTTTGTCGGTCCACAGCAAACCGACGAAAATAAATATATAATTTCGTCGGCTTTGGCGGGCCGAAGAAATTATACATTAGTTTCGTCGGCCGCTGCTGGGCCGACGAAACTAATGACCTAATTTCGTCGGCTTGACCTAAGCCGACGAAAGTAACCATATTTTCATCGGCCTGCTAAGCCGACGAAATTCTAGTTTGGTCGGCTTGACCTAAGCCGACGAAACTAAACCTATTTTCATTGGCCTAACTTGGCCGACGAAATTGATCTTATCCTAACTTCAGCAGGTCACCTTCCGCTCCGCACCCCCCGCGCCCCGTGCACCGTGCCCCGCGGGCCCTGCCCGCGCGCGCCCCTACCCGTGCGGCCCCACGCGCCCCTGCCCATGCACCCCGCGCGCGACCCGCGCCCATGCGCCCTCGTGCGTGCCCCACGCCCCTGCGCGCGGCAGTCCGTGCCCCCGCGGCCGTCCCCGCACGCGGCCGCCAGCGCCCCGCGCCGCCACCCCCTGTGACCGTGCTGCTGCCCACCCACACGTTCAAGCCGCTGCCGATGCGCTCCACTGCCGTCCCCTGCTCGAGCTTACGTATTAACCTGTTGATTGTAGTTGTCTTTTCATTAATGCTATTAGAAATATGGTTGGTCTTATTGTAACTATATTTGTGATTCTGTTCATATAAAATTTGTGATTGTTATAAGATTTCTGGTTCATTTCTTAGAAAATATATAGCATTAATGATATCTAAAACGATTTGTGTTACGTATGCTTGATAATTTTTGCTTGCTTAGTATCATTAAGGAAGTAACATTCTCAATTTCATTAATGAAGTAGCTAGTTTGAGAAAATGGGAGATGATCGAAGTTGGATGTATGATGGTTGGAAAAGTAACGGAGTGCCTACGCGAGAGTGGATGGTCAACACACAAGCTTTTGTTAATCATGTATTTTCATTGTCTTCTGGTGATGGTTTGGCAAAGTGTCCATGTAACAAGTGTCAGAATTATTCTCGTCAAGTCAAGATTGATATGGAGCATCACCTCTGCAAGTTTGGTTTCATGCCGAATTACGAGAGGTGGTACGAGCATGGGGAGTCTCAGAGAAGCAGGGGGCATACAACCTAGTTGATAGCTTTGCGGAACATGAAGATAGGATGGAGGTAATGATGGATGATTTTGTCGAGCAGGTTGAGAATGCTGCTGAGGTCCCGGAATATTTTGGTCTGCTTGCGTCATCAAAAGAACCATTACATGGGGCCACTATTTTATCACAGCTTGCTGCTGTGACACGATTAATGGCTATTAAGTCAAAGTACAACTTTTCAATAAGTTGTTACAATGATCTTGTTGACTTAATATTGGACAGCTTCCGAAGCCTCACAAGTTCCCGAAAGATTTTTACTACTCAAAGAAGCTGTTAGCTGGTTTAGGGATGCCGTATTAGAAAATCCATGTCTGTGAGAACAATTGCATGTTATTTTGGAAGAATAATAAAAATCTCAAGTACTGTTCATTTTGTAAGAAGTGCAGATACAAGAAGGTGGTGAATAAAGATGGAAGTGTGCAGATAACAAGTGTGCCTATTAAGGTGTTTCAGTACCTACCTTTGAAACCAAGGCTTCAAAGGTTGTACCTATCTCAGAAGACTGCAAAACATATAAGATGGCACAAAGAGAGAATTTGTAATAATACAAGATGCATGAGTCATCCATCCGATGGGACGGCTTGGAAGGCCCTCGATCATTACGATCCAAGTTTTGCAAGGGACCCCGAAATGTGCGTGTTAGGTTGGCCACTGATGGCTTCACTCCCTTTAACTCAAATGCAGCCCCCTACTCATGTTGGCCAGTGATTACAATTCCATACAATCTTCCACCATCATTATGCATGAAGGATGAGTATGTGTTCTTGACTCTCATTATACCTGGGCCTAACAATCCCGGTAAGCATTTGAACATGTTCATGCAACCATTGATTGATGAGCTGCATGACTTGTGGAATGGAGTTAGGACATATGACAGTAGTAGGAAAGAATACTTTAATATGCGGGTAGCATTTCTTTGGTCTATTCATGATTTCTCTGCATATGGAATGTTCTCGGGGGAGAGCACGCAAGGTCGTCTATGTTGTCCGGTATGCATGGGTGATACCAATGCTTTTCGTTTGAAATATGGTGGCAAATTCTGCTTCTTCGATTGTCACCGTAATCTTCTTTCAGGATGAGGTCATTTGTGCACTCTTTGAAGGGAAAGAAGGATGTCTCCTCATCTTCAAGGAGTCAAGGAAAGAAGAATGATGGCTCCACGTCTTCAGTTAGGTCTTCTCTATTTAGAGGCAGCAGTTCGCACCACAGTCGAAGAAGTGCACTTTAGCAATGTCTAGATGAGGCTTAGCAAGTAAGTCATATTTACTTTGCATGTGTAATTTAATTTCTTTAATCACACTAAATATCTACTTGTCCTTGAACAGCAAGAAGAGGTAGGTAGGGGTGCGGAGGAGGAAGAACATGTTGCCAATGTGGATAGCAATGGAGATGGAGGTGGAGAGGGAGATGCGTGTGAGGACAAAGAAGGATGCAAGGAGAGAGATGGTGATGCGGAGGAGGAGGCAGATGAGGAGGAAGATGAGGATACTGCTGCTCAACCTATGTTCAGGTACTTATGATCAATTCATTAAAAATTTTATATGCGCTAGCTAACTAATACGATGTATTTAGATTTAGAGGCAACAATATGATGACTCCTGCAGCTACAAATCCGGCAAATCGTCGATAGATTAGGCCACATGGGGATTGGTAAGTAATCTATTTTATTGTTGTGATTGTTTCATTCAATATTTTGTGGAGTTTAAGTAAGAAACATGATGGGTATGATGTTCTCATTGTAGGCAGTGGGATGACATTTGTTGGGAGGGAAGAAATAGGGAACACTTTGTCGGTTTCACTACCCAGGAATGGTCACTATTGGAGGTGTGCTTCAGCCTGTATTGAAGTGGGAGCACTATAAGCTGCAATCAGATGATCAGGGCGTCACGACTGCAGCGAGGGTTTGGAATGAGTTCTGGATAATTATTTATCATAAATTGTATAACTTGTATAACTACTTTCTATTTGATTCATTTATAAGTTCTCTAACTAATTTATTTTCCTTTTTAGGAGAGGTATCGTTTGCCGGAGGGGGAGGAGCAGTGCCTACAAAATAGGGCTCGTTCTGTGTTTGACAAGGCAGCGACGAAGGTGGTAAGGGACATGATGACCAATGCTCGTATACAGTGTGTTTCTTTATACTACAAGAAGATAAAGCTGCAAGATATGAACAAGAAATTGGACGCTTCTGAGATATATCTCCAAGAGGATGAGTACCTTCAAGTTGATATTAGCGGTTTGCCTTGGTTGAGAAAGTGTCAAGATGCTTGGCGAGCACTTTGTGCTTATTGGGCTTCACCCAGCTTTGTGGAAAAATCCAAGATGAAGACATACATTCGTCAAGCAGGACCACGAGTTACACAAAGATACGGGGCCGATGGACATCTTCGTTTGGCTCGTCAAATGGTAGGTGTTTCTGTGCTCAATTTGATTATTATGTACTTACTTGCAATGTCAAAATTTCTTCTTTGGCAGGAGGCACAAAGTGGGGTGGTCCCAAGCTATATTAAGACATACATTCGAGGCCACCACGATGCTGATCCTACACAGCCAGAGTTGCTTTACAGTGAGAATGCCACACAGACTCTGGTTAGTAAAATAATTTGATTTCAATTAAGCGATGATTCGAATATTATCTTATTATTAGTTGCCTGAATGGTAGGCGAGATATGGTGATGAAATGGTGGCACGTCATGGGGAGGAGTACGATTGGAGGAGGAGTGATGTGGATGTCGGTGCCTTATACTCAACCGGGGGAGGGAAGAAGTATGGCAGGTTCAGCATGTTGAATGGCATTATTTATACAAGTGGTGCTCTGAGTGAGGCAAGGTGTTCTCAGTCTTCTCTGCGTTCTCGGGGCTACCAGCGGGAAAGGGAAAGGGAAAGTCGACTGCAGGAGGAGATAAGGCAGCATAGAGAGGCGATGCAGAGGCAAGAGGAGTGGGCAAGGCAATAACACGAGTACATGAAAGGTTTTTTCGCTCAGCAACAACAGATTAAGGCACTATACAAGTTTGATATTTTTTCAAGTCCTTGTGCATTTTTCATTACTATAAGATACTTGATCTATTATCGGATTTTAGAAAATGCTAGCGGCTACCCTTGTCTCACAATTTAATTTGCCACCTCTTCCTTCGCCTCCTCCACCACCGCCGATTTTTGTACCATATGTGCATCTACCGTCTCCACAAGTGGTAATTCTATCGTATAACTAGCAATGCTCAAATTTTCTTATATATACGTACTATATACATTTAACTTTGTCTATAATCAGGGTTCGACGAGTACTCATACTCGAGGAGTTTCTGCTAGCTCGTCCACGCCACCATCGACAGCACGTAATATTTCTGGAGGTGACTGCGGCAGCGGACATAATATTATCCCTCCTTGATTTGTGTTTTCGCATTTCGTTGACATATATATGTCATTTAGACTATGGATTTCATGATTGTACTTATTGGATGTATTTGATGATTATGTGATGATGTATTTCATAATTCTGCTTATGGATATGCTAAGTGACTGCTTATGGATGCTTATGGATGATTGCATTTCATAATTGCTATTATATATGCAGCTGTTTTTTTTAGCAGGATCGGCCGACAAAAATACTGCAGCGTGTCCAGTATTTTCGTCGACTGTGGAGCCGACGAAAAAATCTATAATTCATTTCGTCACCTACACTGGCCGACGAAAATATGTGCGGTCGTTTTCATCGGCTTGTGTAGCCGACAAAAATACTACCATCGTTTTCCTCGGCTAGATTGGCCGACGAAAATAGGTGCACATTTTTGTCGGCCTGTCCAGCCGACGGAAACAGTTTTATTTTCGTAGGTTGCCAACGAAAATATGCTTATTTTTGTTGATTTTATTCCGTCGGCCTAATTTCGTCGGCCGGCCGACGAAAATAGCTATTTTCGACGGCTTTCGGGCTATTTTTGACGGTTTCTGGCCGATGAAATTACGCTATTTTCTTGCAGTGAATTGTGTGATATTTTGGATGAAAATGCCACTGAAACGTGAGACAAAATGTCAGATGTATTAACATACGAGTACAAGATGGAATAGAATGTTCACACTATTGTGTATTTTAAAATTGGATGTACTGCAGAAATGCATACTACATATATTAAGAAAGATAGTTTGCTGTGCACCATTTTCAAAGTAATACCTGGCTGACACCATCGATATTAGCAAGTCTATCTCCGGTAGAAGTCCTCATCTTTGCGAAATTTCTTATTGTCTGATCACCGCATATATCATATCTGTAACAACGGGGATTAAAATATCGGTTTGCTAACCTTTCCAACATAAAGTAGCTAAACAACACAGATTCCTAAACGCATTGTTATCGTTTAGATTTTTACTCACAGAGCGGTTCCAATATCTTGAGCAAGCTTCATCCTGACATTCAGGAGCATTTGATAAAGTTTTGTTTCATCCTGAAAGAAATTTAAATGAGACACAAAACACAAAAAAGCTAAAATTTCCAGGTTAAGTAGTGGGTAGATCGGGATCTAATAAATAGCATTTTGAGAAGCCTACCTCAGGAAATTTTTCGGATTCTAATGTGGGCACATGATTTAAACCACCTTCTTTGTGCTGTGAACTACAATGTTCCTCTAGATCAATCATCTCTGCAGTCAGCTGTAAAACCAGTGGTGTTCCATCCATTTTACCAGCAGTAGAGAGGAACTTGACCCCTTTTGGACTGACGCTGAATATATATAAACGCAGAGTTAGAAGTGGTTCTTCTTAAGCATTTGTGCAAAGCTTAGTTTATGACTAAACATGCAAAGGGCTACAAAGGGAATGAATAGAATGACTAAAAAGACAAAAGTAAAACTGCAAAACAGAACCTGACAAATCTAAATGTATCACGGATAGTCTCCTTCAAGTAATCTGCGCATAGATAAAAGAATACAATGAATAAATAAAAGCACATTCAAAGATGACAAAATATTTCATTATCCTAAGTCCTAACAACTGATACAGAGCATTTGCTCAGTGTAGCCGTACATAAAGTAGCACTATTACACTTTGAAGAACAAAGAAGGTTTTACATTCAAATAAAAGTTACAAAAAGGTGTGAAGTCAGTGGCTGAGATGTGCATGAATGTCCTTAGATCATCAGCAGAAAGATGCTAGCCTTGAAATTGGTGTATACTTTCTAAGCTTTACAGGTCTCAAAGATAAAAAATACTACTTGTTAATTGTTCGTTCTACTGGCAATAGCAAACCAAATAAAACAATGCAGACAACTGATGAGCAGAATTGATCACACTTAGCAAAAATTAGCAAAGGAGTGGGAAGAGGAGAGAGGGCAGCTGGTCGCCGAGCATGAAGCTACCTTGATGCCGATTGATGTAGCTCGTTGTCTGGGCAATCGCTTCTTGTCGATATCCTGGCACCGACATTCCCTTTTGCTCCCCTCCTGTACCCATCCCAGTTGTGCAGGATCAACAGATAAGCCAGGCTTAGAAAAACAACACAAAAGGTCAAGAGCAAAGGAATTGAACATCTAATATAATCGAAACATAGAGGTGAGATAGGGATTTGGTCTGCATAAGGGGGTGGATCTCGTGGCGATGACATAGCAAAATTTATAAGATAAACTTCCAACTTTTGGTAAAGATGACCACCAACATCAGAAAGGGGAT
Source organism: Panicum hallii (assembly GCF_002211085.1). NCBI lineage: Eukaryota > Viridiplantae > Streptophyta > Magnoliopsida > Poales > Poaceae > Panicum > Panicum hallii. The sequence continues at coordinate 22,861,157 of NC_038042.1, forward strand.
ACCTGGGAATCAGAATGAATGAACCTAATACCCATCCCTGGATATATCGCATGGCCACTAAAATAGCAAAGTTCATTCCTGCAAATAAAGAAAAGATAGTCATGAGTCAAGATAGAATAATACTAAATTAACATCCAGTAACTACTGAGCATAGCTATGCTACGCCTAACAACATTTATTTAGAAATATGGCCCATTTATAAGTACCAACTATTACACATAATAGCACATGCAGCCGTACTTCAGAGGAAAAGAAACAGCAGGAGCAAGAACATGTACATACTGGAACTCTCTGGATGCCTCTGCGATGTATAGTGTTTCAAAATAGTAATTAAACAAGCTCGACCTCTATGACAAAGCAATAGAATAAACCTAGATCTATGGTCATTGGATCCATTCAGAAATAAACCTAAGACACATACAAAGCGCACAAGCCGATCAATCACATCAACTGGACAACCGGATAGTCTCATGATGATTCGCAATAGGGGGTGTCGTTGGGTTACTGTTGGTGTTCCTTATGCTCCAATAGAATTGAAATTCTGCAAGCGCATAGAATTACCGCTGTAGCACTTCACCTTGGAGTATTCTAGGGTATCATAAATTTTCTCGGGGAAGCACCACGGATAAAGAGTATCAAAGAAGCAAATGACAAACTTTACTAAGATATCAATCGACTAACTAGCAGAGGTAAGCTAGATATGATAGATAAGATAATGGCCAAGTGTGGCAGAACCGCTCGAATTATTCCGGCTCAAGTGCGCTATTGATTGTCGTACAATCGCAATCAGACCAACGCACTTCAAACGGAACAATCTTTTGGTCTGTCGGGTCTCCGCCCGATACAACCATGGTTCAGCAGGATCGAAGCAGGTTTACCTCGCACGAAGGCGAGTTCACATCACAGAATAGCTCATCAACTTTTAATTTACAGTCATACATACATTATTACAAACCGAGTTCAAAGATAAGTAAACTTATACAAATCATGTTCAACTGACAAGCATACAGCTTGTCCAAACTCACAGCGGAAGAAAAAGTTTTTACGTGACTACACACGTCGCGAAGGGGAACACCAAGCTTAGCCCAGGGCCTGGTGTCACTCCGGAGGGTTAGTGCCGGCCGGGGACGGGTCCCACTCCACGGACCAGCCAAAAGGAACGGACGTTGGCCACACAAGGTTGTCCGTGGGATTCTCGTAGGTCGTACCTGAAAACAGATATTGGCAAGGCCGAGTATTCTAATACTCAGCAAGACTTACCCGGGGCCGGGTATACTTTAGCCCATAACTAGACTCATGAAGGCATTGTAAAGGCTCTGGGTTTATTTTCAGCTGAAAAGCAACAAAGAGTATGAACTATTTTCAAGTTTTAGCTTTCATCTTCTAGTTGAGTATTTATTCTAGATTAGCACCTACACTAAGCAAGCAAGATAGTGATTATCATCCATCAAGATTATCCATCATTAGTTCCACTTCTTACTCAATGTGGTAAAAGGGATAAGCAGTCTCATGCATCGTGAGAGGCGGACGATTCCTGAATCGAGATTCAACCTTGCAAGGTAAACCTAACACACACGCTTGGAATACCAATAGGGCGTTCCGAAGCAACCGTTTACCTTTCATTCCGACTCGTGGACAGGCCACCACAAGCGACTTGCAGGACCGTACGCACATCACTCGTGCAAGACATACGTCTGTAGCGCGACTACAAAACCCGTATTCCTGTCTGCCATGCAGAACGTACTCCCATAGGTCGGTGCGTGTGAACATAACATAAAGATCGAGTGGTGGGAGGTATGTCCACTCACCGGGCCGATTGGTTACTAGGCTTACCGCTTTACCATATTTCGCGGCATGTGGCTAGTACTGTTCAAACGCTTAGCCACCACTACCACACATATCGACCTTATCAACTTTTAACGAAACAGACAGGGTAAATTTCCAGGTCATGATACAACACATGACCCTGTCCGTCATCCTTATAGTGGTTGCAGAAATGTAAACATGCAACTCCTATATCGCGCGAGTGACAGGAAATCACCCGACTTCTATCGGTCCTATTAGCGGAGCATCTATCCGATAAGGACTCGGGAGCATTACATTGGATTTCTAGGATTCATGCATCTAGGGTTTCATTCAACTCCTAGACTTAATGCAAGATATAATATAATAGACATAGATTGCAGTGTAAATAAAGTAATGGGATATGTCCGGGGCTTGCCTTCTGGAGTGGGGGTGAGGGCAGGAGAGTCAGAGGCTTCCAAACTCGGGTTCGGAGCTTCAGTTAGTTCCTCGACGACTTGCGCTGGATCTTCTGGAAAGCCTTGGTCTTGTCCTAAGACCAGTTCGTAGTCCCCGTCGTCGAGTGTCGTTGATTCTATATGAGATGCAATAAATTAAATAAGGTGAAATTTAAATTTAAAATTTCACATTTCAAATATTGTAACTCATTTAAATAACACACAAACATGCATAAAATAAAGAGGTTTTAGATTTAAAACACTATTTATAAAGATATGGTAGAGTTTATTGCAACAAGAACTAAAACATTTAAATTAAATTTGAAATGAACCAAAATTTGAATTCAAAACTTTTAAATAAAAGATTATAGAAATTTGATTCTATATTAAACATTATAAAATATTACATTAGTGAATGATAGAAGATTCCAATTAGACAAGGCTATACATTAGGTTTATTTTAAATTTGAAAGTTCAAATAAAAGAAGTTAAATTTAAAACAAGTTTAAGTTTGCAACTTTGTACAAGATTATCTAGAGCTCATAGAACATTTATACCAACTTCATAAGCAACCAAGCATGAAATGACAAGGTTAAGTGTATATTACCCCTTAACCTTAGATTTAAAATACAGATAGAAATATTTTATTTCAAACTAAACTCTATTAACAAAAGTCATAGAGTTTGAAATCTAGTTTCTAACAAAACTAGTTTTGCTATTTTTGGATTTTTCTGTGGATTGTTATGAATTTTACAAGACAGGAAATCATACACACATGAAATAACAGATTCACTAGGGGGGGGTTTGGATATTTTTGCACTTGGGTCCCTAAAAGATGTTTCCTTCTCACGAACAGACCCCTGCCCGGTCTCGACACGGCTGGAAGCTCGGCCTCCGGTGCGTTCCCACCGGCGGCGAGGTCGCCGGCGGTGAAGGGCCGGTCAAGCACGACCAGGAGGAGGAGAAAAACATGTTGGGCAAGGCGGGGTTCATCGGACAGAAAGGAAATCCGGCCGACGGTGAGAAGGGGCGGCGGCCGTGGCGGCGCGACGCCGTTCCCGATGAACGGCCGGCGAACACGGAGAAGTAACGCACGCACGAGCATCACTGGAGCATGGGAAGGCGATTTCCATACGTGGCTCGGTCGGAGAGGTGGCGAGACGGGCTGTCGACAGGGGAGCCGAGCTCGGCGGCGCCAATGGAGGGGCGGGTCGGGGCGGAGCCAATCCGGCGAGGGGGACGGCCGGGGCAGGACTGGATCAAGTCGCGGGGCAAGGGGAGGAGGTGGGGAGGCTCTGGGCCGGTGGAATCAGGGTGGGGCTGTGCAGGTAGTGAGGATTTCTGGCGGCAACAGAACGGCGGTGCTTCGGTGCTGTGGATCGCCGGGAGGAGGAGGGGGAAAATTCACAGAAGGAGGAGCACGGCTGGGTCTTGAAGGGCACGCGCGGCTCCACTAGGAGAAGGATAAGGGAGAGCGCACGGCCGGGCACAGGATGGGGAGGCGGCGCCGGCGGGTCGGCCAGAGCGGCGTGGCGGCCGTCAGGGCCTCTGCCCGACGTGGAGGGAGGAGAGACGGCCAGCGCAGGCACTGAGGGCGGTGGGAGGAAGAGGAGCTCAACACGTGGAGCGGGGCGCAGAAGGCACAGTGCGGCGGCCGGGGGGGGGAGCTGCACCGGCGACGGACCAGAGGGAAACAGGAAAACAGAGCAGAGGAGGCAGTGGCGCCAGGAGGAAGAAAGGGGGAGGAATGCAGCTGAGGACTGATTTGCAAAATCAGAGAAAAGTAGGGACCTCACTGAAAAGGACTTGCAACTTTTAAACCAGTGCTCAAATGAAGATGGTCCAAAAAGCAAAAGTGCATGGTTTTTCAAACTCTACAACTTCTCTTTAAGGTTCATCTGCATTTGAGCAATAGTTTTGGAAATTAAATAGACTTAGTAAAAATTTCACATTTTATGTAAATCCTATGGATAAAAATACTTTTGCATATACACCCAAGGGTAATTTCACATATTTTTACAATTTAACCACAGATATCACTTTTTGCAAAACAACCCTTTTACTTTTAAACTTCTCCCTCTATTTCCACCCATTTTGCATAAAAGGACCTCTAGTTAAAATTAATTACATAAACATCACCTTTTTTTTTCCATAACCTTGCACATATTAGGCACACCTTTTGCTAAACTTTGCACATAAAAACTCATCAAAACTTTAGGGTACGACCAAGCTAATTACCTGAGTGTCACAGCCTTCCCCCCTAAAAAGAATCTCGTCCCGAGATTCCGAAGCAGGATGGAATAGAAAGATCAAGCTCGGAAATTGGCTCGGAAGAAGTCAGGAAAGTTATGCTGGAGATAAGATTCAGTTTCCCATGTTGCTTCTTCTTCCGTGTGATGGTTCCATTGAATCTTGTACATTCTGGTGGTTTCTCTTCTAGTGCTTCTCTCTTTAGTGTCTAGGATTCTGATTGGATACTCTGCATAGGTCAGATCTGGTTCGATCTCGATAGTTTGGGAATCGATGATTTTGGTGGGGATCTTAACACACTTTCTGAGTTGGGATACATGAAAGATGTTATGGATGGCCGCTAATTGAGGAAGAAGTTGGAGACGGTAAGCTACAGGTCCACAGATTTCAAGGATTTCAAAGGGTCCGATGTATCGAGGAGCAAGTTTCCCTTTTACACCGAATCTTTGAATACCTCGGATAGGAGATACTCGAAGATATACGAAGTCTCCGACTTGAAACTGCAATGGTCTTCTTCGTATATCCGCGTAGCTTTTCTGTCGAGATTGGGCAGCATTTAGATTGTTTTGGAGAAGCCTGACTTTATCCTCTGCTTCCATAACTAGATCGGGTCCAAAAATTTTTCGCTCGCCGGTTTGTGACCAACTCAAAGGAGTTCGGCATCGGCGACCGTACAATGCTTCAAATGGTGCCATCTTAATACTTGTCTGATAGCTATTATTATAAGAGAATTCTGCTAGTGACAAGTATTTATCCCAATTTTTGTCAAATTGAAGTACGCAGGCTCTAAGCATATCTTCCAGAATTTGGTTTACTCGTTCAGTTTGCCCATCTGTCTGAGGATGATAGGCAGAGCTTCGAATTAATCTAGTCCCAAGAGCATCATGAAGCTGCTCCCAGAACCTAGCAACGAATTGTGCTCCACGATCAGAAATGATCGTTTTAGGCACTCCATGAAGACGAACAATTTGATCTAAATAGATCTCGGCATACTTCTTGGCAATATACATAGTATGCACGGGAAGGAAATGTGCAGTCTTGGTTAATCGATCAACGATTACCCAAATAGAGTCATGTCTCCGAGAAGTGTTGGGCAGGCCAACAATAAAGTCCATACTGATATCCTCCCACTTCCACGAGGGAATGGGTAGAGGTTGAAGGATACCAGCAGTCTTTAAATGACTGGCTTTGACTCTTTGGCAGATATCACATTCCGACACATATTTGGCAATCTCTCGTCTCATACGAGTCCACCAAAAGTTCTGTTTCAGATCCTGATACATCTTCGTACTACCAGGATGTATAGAGAATTTGGACAAGTGGGCCTCATTCATTATTTGTTTATGGAGTTTATGGTCCTTCGGTACAACAATACGCTCATTGAACCATAATACTCCTTCAGGGTCTACTCGGAAGCATTTATACTTCCCTTCTCCTTGCATTATCTTCTGTTTAATGATTCTGACCCCTTTATTACGCTATTGTGCTAGAACAATTTTATCTCTAAGTGTGGCTTCAACCAAGAGATGGTTTAAGTCACCTTGGGAAATGATCTCTAGGTTGAGCTTACTCATTTCCCAACAGAGAATTTCGTCGAATGCTTCAACGGATAGGCAAGAACAATGTGCTTTGCGACTAAGGGCATCTGCAACGACATTGGCCTTGCCTGGATGATAATGCACTTCCAAATCATAATCCTTGATAAGTTCTAGTCAGCGCCTTTGCCTCATATTCAAATCTGCCTGGGTAAAGATATACTTGAGGCTTTTATGATCAGTATAAATATGACATTTCGTACCCATCAGATGGTGTCTCCAGATCTTTAGGGCATGAATAACAGCTGCGAGTTCGAGATCATGAGTGGGGTAATTTTGTTCATGAACCCGGAGTGCCCGTGATGCATATGCAATTACCCGGTTGTCTTGCATAAGTACACAACCAAGTCCAGTTCCTGATGCATCACAGTAGATGTCAAAAGGTTTTGAGATATCTGGTTGAGCTAAGACTGGAGCAGTCGTAAGATGATTTCTGAGAATATGAAATGCATCTTCGCATTTTTGATCCCAGGAGAATTTCACACCTTTCTTTAGTAGTTCGGTCATAGGTTTGGCTATTCTGGAAAAGTCAGGAATGAAACGGCGATAATAGCCGGCTAGACCGAGAAAACTACGAATTTGATGGATGGAGGTCGGGGGTTTCCAATCCATCACTTCTTGTACTTTACTGGGATCGACAGATATTCCGTCACCAGAAATGGTATGGCCCAGGAATTTGACTGTATCTAGCCAAAATTCACATTTAGAGAATTTGGCATACAGGTGGTGGTCTCTTAATCGCTGAAGGACGACATGAAGATGCTTAGCATGATCTTCTGGAGTTTTAGAATAGATCAAGATGTCATCAATGAAGACCACGACAAACTTGTCGAGCTCTTGCATGAAGATGGAATTCATAAGGTACATGAAGTATGCTGGAGCATTAGTGAGACCAAATGACATGACAAGATACTCGTATAGACCATATCGAGTGGAGAAGGCTGTTTTTGGAATATCACTAGGCCGAATCTTAATTTGATGATAGCCGGAACGAAGATCTATTTTAGAAAACACCTTGGCTCCGGCTAACTGATCGAAGAGAATATCAATGCGGGGTAGAGGATACTTATTTTTGATGGTCACCGCATTGAGAGGACGGTAATCAACACACAGCCTTAAGCTATTGTCTTTCTTTTTCACAAATAAGGCTGGACAACCCCACGGTGATGCACTTGGACGAATGAAGCCTTTGTCTAAGAGATCTTGGAGTTGGGTCTTTAATTCGGCCAACTCATTAGGAGGCATACGATAAGGTCTCTTAGAAATAGGGGCTGTACCAGGTTGGAGTTCTATAATGAACTCGATATCTCTGTCTGGAGGCATTCCAGGTAAGTCGTCTGGAAAAACATCTGGATATTCACAGACGACTGGAATATCCTCAAGTTTGACCTTAGATGCAGCATAGGTGCAAGAGTTAAAAGACTTTGATTGTGGAAGATAAAGAATGGTAGGTTCATTCTCCGGTGAACCTATTTCCACAGTGCGAGAAGCGATATCTAAGGACACATGGTGCTGCACCATCCAGTTCATTCCCAAAAGAACATCCATTCCCTTCAGGTCTAACAGGAGTAAGTCGGTTTTTATCACCTGACTACCCAAGAGAAGTGGCACTTTCATACAAATTCGGTTTGATAAAGTTTTCCCACCAGGAGTGATTATCCTATAATCTTCTTTAGTAGGATGCATATATTCCATTCAATCCACTTGTAACAGATGCACCGATAATGAATAGGATAACCAAAACTCAGGATTTGGATTGCTACATAGATACTAATATCCTTACACCTCATATAGATACACTCGCACTATTACAAACTTTTACCTAACAACGCATGCCACATATACAACCAGTGGCTCTATAACTAGATAAACTACACATCACCTAGGTTACATCCAGCTACAGCAAGGAGAGCGATAGGCTAAAAGTCGTCAAAGTTTTCCACTGACGATACTCTTCCAGAAGAAGAGTGGTTAGATTGGGGATTTTGGGGCAGGATCACCGTGTTCGGAGTCAAGACCCGATTCTCCTTCTATTTCTTCTGGCTCTTCTTCTTCTTCTTCACTCTCACTTTCTTCTGGCTCTAGAAATGGTGCGGGTTGCTCATGGAGATCGTTGATATGGTTGACAGCATCATCAAGCTCAATGGTGAGATCTTGAACCTGATCCTGGAGGAATTCAATAATGATATTGCGCTGGGCAATAATTGTCTCCCTCTCATGGATCTGGTTCTCTTGGTTGTTGATGATCACATCGCGCTGAGCCAACAGGTCAACTTGGGCATTTGTGATAGTGTGAAGCTCGTTCAGCTCGTCAAGCTGCTGAGTGACAGTTCCATGGTGAGCTTGAGCTAGGGTGGACAACTGGTTCATGCTCCGACGTTGCAGCAGCTGATATTGATGCTGCACGTTCATGAATCCGATTAGAGCTTGCAGTGTCTCATGGGACAAATCTCCCAATAAATGACTGTAATAAGAGATCCTGAAGGTCCACTCGGAGTCACGAGGATCTGTGGCTGGAAATAAACCAATCGGATAAGCAGCCACTTCTTCAGGGTGCTTGTCACAGAAAATGTGAATAGCTTCAAGTGCTGCAGACTCAAAGGTATCCACAAGGCGGTGGCCAACCGTGCAAATTGTGACAGGTTGCCACAAGTAACGAGAAGGATGCTGCGGAATGGTCATCTTCACCCTACACCGAGGAACGCCTGCTTCAACAAACTCATATCCATCATAGAGTGGGGGTGCATCATAGCCAAAAATCTGAAGTGACTCCCACAAGAGACGGGGAAAGCCCTCCCAATGCAAGGCGTTGGTATGAGCGTGTCCTTCACGATCCCAATGAATATTTGGAGTCTCAGCCATCTGAAGCAAGATTTCGAATGGTAGGATACAGAGATACAGCAACACAGAACAGGAGCCTAAAGGGTTGAAGACACAATTGCATTGAATGGCTGAAATGCAATTATTTTACAGAAGACTCGCAAGATAACTATACTTAAGATAACCGATTCTGGTAACAGCAAAGGCTGGAAAACAGATGGAAAACTAAGATTCTATATATAATACCCAACCTAAAGCTATCCTTAACACTTCATTAGCCCATTCCAAAGACAAACAACATATCCATCATATATGAAAATCCTTTTGTTAACAAATGATGCATGCACGCACTACTCGCCCTCACAACCAAAACAACTGCCAAATATGTTCGGACTTCCGTAGTTAGTTTCGGTGGCATAACCATACGGCTCTCACTATATATATCTAATCGATAAACCCTACGCATCCTAATAGCGTAAGCGTGGTCAGTGTACCTGCAAAAGAATACACAGATATATATATATATATCTCATGAACCTTTCATGGCAGCACGACATGAAAGCGTCCCCAAACATTACTGTTCACTATAGAAACAGCATCTGTACAATTACTGCCTTACAGACAACGTTAACATACATCGTCGAAACAACGTATTCACGGGGGGTACCGCAAAATGCGGGGGTATGAACAGCGATCGCCATACCCTGCGCCGAACCATCTACTCCCAATATAATCAACCTAAGTTGGTATATTGGCAGGATCTCAAGTAGGCCACTGCTTGAGAAACAGCGTTCGGTTCGCATCACCGACGGGAAGGCCAAGCTCCCTCAGTTGGCTGAGGATCCTTACCTTCTTACCTCCGTACGTAGGTGTCGTTACAGAAAATAAGGTTGAATTGTACAGGAATTTAAGTTTTGGCAGAAAGTAGTGCTGCAAGTCAGATTTATACATATATATTCTAATTGCCACCTGATATTTTCCCATATAAACCCTTAGGGCTTTACGTTCTAAGCACAATCTTAATGGATCCAACGTATTTTGTAAACTCATTTGTTGGCAAACTTTTATCCAGAAAACACTTTTTAAGAGCTTCTCCGGATGTAAAAGTAAACCTACAGCTCTGATACCAGCTGTGGCAGAACCGCTTGAATTATTCCGGCTCAAGTGCGCTATTGATTGCCGTACAATCGCAATCAGACCAACGCACTTCAAACGGAACAATCCTTTGGTCTGTCGGGTCTCCGCCCGATACAACCACGGTTCAGCAGGATCGAAGCAGGTTTACCTCGCACGAAGGCGAGTTCACATCACAGAATAGCTCATCAACTTTTTAATTTACAACCATACATACATTATTACAAACCGAGTTCAAAGATAAGTAAATTTATACAAACCATGTTCAAACTGACAAGCGTAACAGCTTGTCTCACAACGGAAGAAAAAGTTTTTACGCGACTACACACGTCGCGAAGGCGAACACCAAGCTTAGCCCCAAGGCCTGGTGTCACTCCGGAGGGTCAGTGCTGGCCGGGGACGGGTCCCACTCCACGGACCAGCCAAACGGAACGGACGTTGGCCACACAAGGTTGTCCGTGGTACTCTCGTAGGTTATACCTGAAACAGACATTAGCAAGGCTGAGTATTCTAATACTCAGCAAGGCTTACCCGGGGCTGGGTATACTTAGCCCATAACTAGACCCATGAAGGCATTGTAGAGGCTCTGGGTTTATTTTCAGCTGAAAAGCAACAAAGAGTATGAACTACTTTCAAGTTTTAGCTTTTATCTTCTAGTTGAGTATTTATTCTAGATTAGCACCTACACTAAGCAAGCAAGGTAGTGGTTATCATTCATCAACATTATCCATCATTAGTTCCACTTCTTACTCAATGTGGTAAAAGGGATAAGCAATCTCAATCCTCGTGAGAGGCGGACGATTCGAATCGAATTTAACCTTGCAAGGTAAACCTAGCACACACGCTTGGAACATTCAACAGGGTGTTCCAAAGCAACCGTTTGCCTTTCATTCCGGGTCGTGGATCAGGTCCACCACAAGCGACTGCAGGACCGTACGCACACCCAATGTGTACAGGACATACGTCTGTAGCGCGACTACAAAACCCGTATTCCCGTCTGCCTTGCAGAACGTACTCCCGCATGTCGGTGCGTGTGAACATAACATAAAATCGAGTGGTGGGAGGTATGTCCACTTGCCGGGCCGATTGGTTACTAGGCTTACCGCTTACCATATTTCGCAGCATGTGGCTAGTACTTTCAAAAACTTAGCCACCACTACCACACATTCCGACCTTAAGACTTTTATCAAAATAGACAGGGTAAAACCTCAGGTCATGATACAACACATGACCCTGTCCGTCATCCTTATAGTGGTTGCAGAAATGTAAACATGCAACTCCTATATCGCGCGAGTGACAGGAAATCACTCGACTTTTACCGGTCCTATTAGCGGAGCAACTAACCGATAAGGACTCGGGAGCATTGCATTGGATTCCTAAGATTCATGCATCTAGGGTTTCACTTCAATTCCTAGACTTAATGCAAGATATAATATAGATAGACATAGATTGCAGTGTAAATAAAGTAGTGGGCTATGTCCGGGGCTTGCCTTCTTGAGTGGGGGTGGGGGCAGGAGAGTCAGAGGCTTCCGAACTCGGGTTCAGGGCTTCAGTTAGTCCTTCGACGACTTGCGCTGGATCTTCTGGGAAGCCTTGGTCTTGTCCTAAGACCAGTTCATAGTCCCCGTCGTCGAGTGTCGTTGATTCTATATGAGATGCAATAAATTAAATGAGGTGAAATTTAAATTTAAAATTTCACATTTCAAATATTATAACTCATCCAATTAACACACAAACATGCATAAAATAAAGAGGTTTTTAGATTTTAAACACTATTTATAAAGATATGGTAGAGTTTATTGCAATAAGAACTAAAACATTTAAATTAAATTTGAAATGAACCAAAATTTGAATTCAAAACTTTTAAATAAAAGATTATAGAAATTTGATTATATATTAAACATTATAAAATATTACATTAGTGAATGATAACATATTCCAATTAGAGAAAGTTATACATTAGGTTTATTTCAAATTTGAAAGTTCAAATAAAAGAAGTTAAATTTAAATCATGTTTAAGTTTGCAACTTTACACAAAGTTATCTAGAGCTCATAGAACATTCATGCTACACTTTAAGAAAAACAATAGAGCATGAAATGACAAGGTTGAGTGTATCTTACCCCTTAATCTTAGATTTGAAATACAGATAGAAATATTTCATTTCAAACTAAACTCTATTAACAAAAGTCATAGAGTTTGAAATCTAGTTTCTAACAAAACTAGTTTTGCTATTTTTAGATTTTTCTGTGAATTGTTATGAATTTTACAAGACAGGAAATCATACACACATGAAATAACAGATTCACTAGGGGGGGGTTTGGATATTTTTGCACTTGGGTCCCTAAAAGATGTTTCCTTCTCACGAACAGACCCCTGCCCGGTCTCGACACGGCTGGAAGCTCGGCCTCCGGTGCGTTCCCACCGGCGGCGAGGTCGCCGGCGGTGAAGGGCCGGTCAAGCACGACCAGGAGGAGGAGAAAAACATGTTGGGCAAGGCGGGGTTCATCGGACAGAAAGGAAATCCGGCCGACGGCGAGAAGGGGCGGCGGCCGTGTCGGCGCGACGCCGTTCCCGATGAACGGCCGGTGAACACGGAGAAGTAACGCACGCACGAGCATCACTGGAGCATGGGAAGGCGATTTCCATACGTGGCTCGGTCGGAGAGGTGGCGAGACGGGCTGTCGACGGGGGAGCCGAGCTCGGCGGCGCCAATGGAGGGGCGGGTCGGGGCGGAGCCAATCCGGCGAGGAGGACGGCCGGGGCAGGACTGGATCAAGTCGCGGGGCAAGGGGAGGAGGTGGGGAGGCTCTGGGCCGGTGGAATCGGGGTGGGGCTGTGCAGGTAGTGAGGATTTCTGGCGGCAACAGAACGGCGGTGCTTCGGTGCTGTGGATCGCCGGGAGGAGGAGGGGGAAAATTCACAGAAGGAGGAGCACGGCTGGGTCTTGAAGGGCACGCGCGGCTCCACTAGGAGAAGGATAAGGGAGAGCGCACGGCCGGGCACAGGATGGGGAGGCGGCGCCGGCGGGTCGGCCAGAGCGGCGTGGCGGCCGTCAGGGCCTCTGCCCGACGTGGAGGGAGGAGAGACGGCCAGCGCAGGCACTGAGGGCGGTGGGAGGAAGAGGAGCTCAACACGTGGAGCGGGGCGCAGAAGGCACAGTGCGGCGGCCGGGGGGGGGGAGCTGCACCGGCGACGGACCAGAGGGAAACAGGAAAACAGAGCAGAGGAGGCAGTGGCGCCAGGAGGAAGAAAGGGGGAGGAATGCAGCTGAGGACTGATTTGCAAAATCAGAGAAAAGTAGGGACCTCACTGAAAAGGACTTGCAACTTTTAAACCAGTGCTCAAATGAAGATGGTCCAAAAAGCAAAAGTGCATGGTTTTTCAAACTCTACAACTTCTCTTTAAGGTTCATCTGCATTTGAGCAATAGTTTTGGAAATTAAATAGACTTAGTAAAAATTTCACATTTTATGTAAATCCTATGGATAAAAATACTTTTGCATATACACCCAAGGGTAATTTCACATATTTTTACAATTTAACCACAGATATCACTTTTTGCAAAACAACCCTTTTACTTTTAAACTTCTCCCTCTATTTCCACCCATTTTGCATAAAAGGACCTCTAGTTAAAATTAATTACATAAACATCACCTTTTTTTTCCATAACCTTGCACATATTAGGCACACCTTTTGCTAAACTTTGCACATAAAAACTCATCAAAACTTTAGGGTACGACCAAGCTAATTACCTGAGTGTCACACCAAGCGATGACCGTCTGACACAGGAACTCTAAACCTTAGAGCGGTAAGTAGCTGGGAGGACAACGAGTGAGAAGGACTCCTAAAACACTTCTAAACCAAAGAGCTAGCCTCACTAGACTAAACCTTGCTTCTAACTAGTTATCAGGAACTTAGAGCCTACTTCGGCGCCTAGAGAGAGGAATGTCAGACGCGGGGCCACAGGGCTATGTACATAACATAGTTTAAAGAGGTTTAGGAGATTAAGCCCGTCTTATCTCTTATTTATCTCATTTATCTCTTATTTATCCCGTTTAAGTAGGAGATAGAGCTAACCGATATAGGAGGAATCTACTCGAGACATGTTCTGGTACGATTCCTTAGCTGGTGTTGGTTAGTATCTTTGTAATCCTGGTCTCTCGGATATATAAGGAAAGACAGGGACCCCTCTCAAAACAAGATCCCTAGATCATTCGACACCAAAGGCAATACAAACCACCATACAGGACGTAGGGTATTACGCATCTTGCGGCCCGAACCTGTCTAAGTTTTGTGTTCCTTGCACCTTCGAGTTCCTGATCTCGGCGTCCCCTCACCCAAAACTTACCACCTTGGGCATATCCCTCGGTGGGCAGCCGGTTAAACACCGACAGCTGGCGCGCCAGGTAGGGGAGCACGTCGAAGATCCACCGGCGAGCTCGATGGCATCTTTCAAATTCACCAGGTCAGTTCCCTCTCAGGGCACGACATTTGTTTTTGGCTCGTGGGTCTACATCGCAGATGGTGTGGGCGATTTCCGGCGATTCCTTGTCGACATGAAGCCAAAGACTTCCGCTGCGGATCCCCGCAGCGACCTCGACAAGTTTGTTGATGATCTCGATGACTTGTCAACCTGTGCTTCCGCGACTTCATCCAGTGTTGCGGCAACTTCCCTTGGGTTGGACTCGTTCCAATCTAAGGACTTGCGTAACCAATCCCAACTCGGTTCACGCAATCCGGCCACTGATCTCCAGGAGGCCAACGTCTCTGGGTCCCTCTCCATGCTAGAGAAGGACCTGGACTCTCTGCTCCAGGATGGAAGGCCTGAAGCCACCACGTGTCGGGGGCTTCGGGTTGTTTTGGCGCCAGTGATCTGATGATCACCTCCATGCCGGAGGGGCACATTGAGCATTGGAGGGGCATGGCGCTCTCCGATCTACTCGAGGCGGAGGGTCGACTTGTGGCCCATCTCGAGCCTTTGCCCTTCTAGGAGGGCAGGCAGCTGGCCACCGTGGCGGAGGGGTTGACTGAACTAGTCGACGCAAGCTCTGACGAGCTCACCTCCCACCAGGTGCTAATGGCGGAAGAAAGTGAGGATGATTATGGTTGTCCCATCGTCGACTTTGAAGCGGTCTCTGAAGATGAGGCCACTGCCAATGCCGGCGAGGAGAATGATGCCGATCGCGAGGCACGGAGGGCCAGGAATAGGGCCCGCGCAATCCGGCGAAGGAGGGCCAACGAGAGCAGGCGATCTATGTATCGCGAGCTTGACCCTGAGTTTGTCGCTGTAAGCGAACGGAGTTTCAGGACCCCAGTGGCCAACATTGCCAGGGTTATGGCCATCCTCGAGCGCAGCCACGATCCGGACGTGCGTCAAGCACTACTTTACGCGCAGAGGGTCTGGATCCAGCTGGATCAGCAAAACCTGGCATCCACCATCAGGGAGGAGCGCGTGGGTGAGAGTTGGAGCCAGGCTCACAGCCGAACAGCTGGCAGTCGCCCTCGACATTAGCCCAGCCACAACAACAACAACGCTCGTGGGAGCCAGGCCCCTGGCGGGAGGCAACAGCCACCTTTAGGGGGTAACCCACAACAGGACAATCATCGGCCTCCTACAGAAGACTTGTGCCAGCACATTAATGAAGGCCACGATGCGCGGACTGTGATCTCCTCCAGGCGTAAGGTACGTGAAGAAGTCGAGACTAAAGGGAATAATTGCAGTGATCGTTTCCCAGCTTCCTCTGCGCGATTCAGCAGCTATAAGTACCCGGAGGGCTTCAAGCCGATCGGCATCACCAAATACGATGGCAAGCAGGCTCCTCAGCAGTGGCTCCATTGCTACTCCACGGCCATTGAGGTCGCCGGGGGCTCGAACGTCACCAAAGTCGTCTACTTCTCGATGGCTTTGGATCCTGCGCCGCTCACCTGGCTGGAGAGCCTTAATAACAACTCCATCGATTCCTGGGAATGGCTCAAGAGGGTCTTCATCGACTACTTCCAAGGAGCGATTGCTCGCGCAGGTACTCGTCACGATCTTGCTCAGTGTAAACAGGAACGTAACGAGCTCCTGCGGTCCTATACACGATGCCTCTTCAACGTCCGCGCCACCATCGCGAACATCTCGGAGGACGACATCATTGACTGTTTCTACAACGGCATCACCAACCTAGGCATCTTCAGGGATTTTGGGCGGAACAGGCCGAAGACTATTGCGGGCCTTCGTGATATGATGCACGATTGGTCCGAAAAGGAGGAGAAGATGCGGGAGCGGTTCTCGTGGTGTCAAGATAGCAATCTGAGGCGCCCAAATGACAACCGCAACGACAAAGGCCAGCGGGACTTTTCGGGTCCACCCCGGAAACGTAAGCCAGATGATATCATCGCGGCTATGGATCGTCCTTCGCGAGGCAAGAAGTCAACGATGCAGGAAGAATTCGAGAAGCTCCTGCAGAAGAAGTGCCCATGGCATCCAGATGCCAACCATGCGGCCATCGACTGCTACCATCTCCGGAGGATGTTCCGCAACTCCAGTGGTGGTAAGAAGAATAAGAAGCCTGCGGACAAAGAACCCGAGGATGAAGACCAAGAGGACCAAGGGCGCAACCCGAAGTTCCAAGACACTTCGAAGACCGTCAACGTCATCTTCGGAGGTGATGGGGATTTCGGCTCCAGACGGGACCAGAAGCTGCTTCTTCAGGAGATCATGTCCATCGAGCCGGCGGTACTACGACTACTCTGTTGGTCGGAGGTCCCCATCTCGTTCTCCCGCGACGACCAGTGGACGAGCTTTTCGGAGCTCGACAAGTTCCCCCTGGTTTTGGATCCCGTGCTGGCAGAGGTCAGGCTCACCAAGGTGCTCATCGATGGTGGGAGCAGTCTTAACCTCATTTTCGCTAGCACTCTGAGGAAGATGGGCCTGGACTTCAAGGACATGCTGGTTCCGAGCAAGTCCCCCTTTTACGGCATCGTGCCAGGTAACGCGGCACACCCACTTGGTACGGTAGTTCTTCCAGTCACCTTCGGCACGAGGGAGAACTACCGCACTGAGTTCATCAAATTCGAAGTAGCTAACTTCAAATCTTCTTACCATGCAATATTGGGTCATCTAGTACTCGCCAAGTTTTTGGCAGTGCCACATTACGTTTATCTACTTCTCAAGATGCCAGGACTCAGTGGGGTACTCACTCTCCGGGGCGACTTGAAGAAGTCGTATGACTGCAACCAGGAGGCGATCCAGTACGCTTCGACTACTCGTGTGCCAGATGCTTCGGGAGAAGTACTCGCGGCCGCGCAGCAGCTTTCTCAGTCCGGGCTGGAGACTCCTTCGAGAAAGGCCAGCAAGTCGAGCATTCAGTCGACAGATGACGTGGCCCTCATGACGATCCAGCTCCAAGAGGGTGACCCATCTAAGACCGCCGTTATTGGCGCGGGCTTAGGTGAAAAATAGGAACTCGCACTCGTCAGCTTCCTACGGGCTAACCGAGAAATTTTCGCATGGAAACCAGTGGATATGCCAGACATTTTCTAATGTACACCCAAAGGCTGTGCCGAAAAAGCAACGCTTGCGAAGGTTTGCCCACGACAAGCGTGAGGCGATCAAGCGGGAAATAGCTAAACTTCTCGCGGCTGGATTCATTAAAGAAGTAATCCATCCAGAGTGGGTAGCTAATTCTGTTCTTGTAAAGAAAAAGAATAATGAATGGAGAATGTGTGTCGACTACACTGATCTCAACAAGCACTGTCCCAAAGATCACTTTGGGCTCCCGCGCATTGACCAAGTTGTCGACTCGACGGCTGGTTGTGTCCTTCTTTGTTTCCTTGATTGTTATTCAGGATATCATCAGATTGCGCTCAAGGAGGAGGACCAAATCAAGACAGCGTTCATCACCCCGTACGAGACATATGCCTACAAAACCATGTCCTTCGGGTTGAAAAACGCAGGAGCAACCTATCAGCGTGCGATCCAGATGTGCTTCGTGGATCAGCTGCATCGGAACGTTGAGGCCTATGTGGATGATGTGGTCATCAAGACCAGGGATTCTGGTGATTTGATCGCAGATTTGGAAGAAATGTTCAGCAATCTGCGCAGATTTCAGTGGAAGCTCAACCCAACCAAGTGCGTTATTGGAGTACCTTCAGGGAAATTGTTTGGGTTCATCGTCAGCAATCGGGGCATCGAAGCCAATCCTGTAAAGATTTCGGCCATTACTGATATGGAGGCTCCGGCCACAATCAAGGATGTGCAGAAGCTAACAGGTTGTATGGCAGCCCTGAACAGGTTCATCTCCCGACTCGGGGAGAGAGGACTACCCTTCTTCAAGCTCTTGAAACGCCAAGAAAAGTTCCAATGGACGGAGGAGGCCGAGCGGGCTCTGCAAGATCTAAAACATCACCTTCAATCTCCTCCGATCCTTACAGCACCATTGCTGGGGGAAGATCTACTACTTTACATCGCGGCAACAACTCATGTTGTCAGCAGTGCTATTGTAGTCGAGCGAGGCGAGGAAGGCCATGCATTTGGAGTGCAGAGGCCTATCTACTTCATCAGCGAGGTGTAACACCCTAAGGTAATTTCCTCAAATTTTAATTAATTTATTTGGGCTTAAATAAATTTTCCATGCTTTTCTTTAATTTTTGTCGCATTTAAAGTAATTTTATAACGCAAGGAAATAAAATTTATCATAGGATTAAAGTGTTTGTGCATTCATGCCGCAGCATTGTTTTAATTGTGTGGAATCTATGGATTTGAATTCAAATTGTAGTTTGAATTCAAATAGTTTCTTTGAATTAGTGGAGTGTAGAAAAAGAAAAAGGAAAAGAAAGGGCAGCCATTTCCTCTCCTTGGCCCAGCTTTCCTCTCCCCTCTCCCTCCCGCATGGGCCACGGCGGCCCAGCCCTTCTTTCCCCGCGGGCCCTCTCTCCCTCTCTTCTTTTCCCCAGCCGCGCCTCTCTTCTCTCTTTGGGCCGCAGCGTTTCCCCGAGGCCCAGCTCCTCCCTCTCCCTCCTTCCCTCCCCCGCTTGGGCCCCCGCGTCCCCCTCAGCCCGAGCTAGCGCCCTCCCCTGCTCGCCCCCTCTCTCTGGCAAGCTGGACCCATGCGTCAGCTCCTTTCCCCCTCCGTTCTCTCCCCTTCCTCTGTTTTTCCCCGGCGCCCAACGGCCTCCGATTCCGCTGGCGATCTCCTCCTCTGGGCCCGCACGCCGAGGTCTCGGCTCCCGCCCTTAAGTGGCCCTGCGACCCCCACCTACCCGTGCCCTAATCCCGCCGCCGCCTCCAACCCCACGCCACTCCACCGACCCCGGATTGGAGCCGCCGCCGCCCGAGCCTCTGCGCCACCGCGGCACCACCCCGACGCCTCGATCCCCGGCCCCCCCACTGCCGTTGCAGTACCCCGGAGTGGTAAGAAGCGCGCCGTGCCCTTGTCCCTCCCTTTTCCCCTCTGTACGTGCGCGCCCCACTTGTCGCCGTTACCCCGAGCCGCACGCCGCCGTCGCCCGGCCGCCACGGCCACCTCCTCCGCCCCCTTTGGCTCCAATTGGCTTCCCCGTGCCCTCCTCCCGCTCCCCGACCGGATCCCGTCATCCCTTGGCCACGGAAACGCCCGTTCGCACGACGCCGGTGAGCCTCCGCCGCGGCCTCCTCTCCTCCGGCGAGAGATCGCCGCCCGCTTCTGCCCCTTTGTTCCTGGCCGTCTGATCCGAGGCGGACGATCAAGATTAGATCGGAGGCCGGCGTGCCCCAACGGTTAGATCTCGATCCAGCGGCTAATATCGTAACATACCGGTTCGCGGTTGTAACTAACCTGAGCCGTCCATCGTCGATCCGACGTATCGGATTAGATCCCGACCGTGGGGGATCCCAGCCGTCCATTTCACATCCGGTGGATAGCGCGAGTAGTAAACCTAGATCCAATCCCGACCGTCCGATCTCGATCCAAAGGCTGAGATCATCCCGTACCCCTTCGCGTATGGGTTCTAATCTGGGCCGCACAGATCTGATCCGAGGGCCCAGATTACATCATACCGTTTCAGCCTATAGGATTTGCTAAAGAACCCCTGCCTTTTTGGGGAATCAACCCGCCGTCCACCCGTGAGTCAAAAATAATTACGGATAGGTCCTGTTTTATGCTTTTAGGCCCCTGGCTTCTCTGGAAATCTAACCCGCCGTCCAGCCTGAGGTTTCTAACCAGCTAGCCCCTGAGTCTAGGCTTTATTTACGTTTTAGTCCCCGAGTTTTGCCCAGAAGCCCCTTTAGGATCTCCAGTTTTCTTACAAATAGGTCCCTGGATCCTGTTTTAAGCGTAGTTTTCACGTTTTAGCTCCGTTTTAAGCGTTCTTTATATCCACGCGATCGTTGTAACGTGTAGAATAGCTTTAGACTAGTTTTGGGTGCTGTTTCTATGAAATGTTGTACTGTTTTCTTATAGTTTGTTCTTGTATTGCATGTGTGTATGTGTGGGCTATGTTTGATGATCGTGAGTAGACGCGGAGCCTTTGGAGCAGTACCAGGAGCAGCCGTCTTCCGAGCAGTTTGAGCAGCAGCCGGGAGAGTACGAGGAAGGCAAGTATAACATGAACCTCCTATCACTTTTAAATACAATTTCATACTGCATTTTAATTCTGTATACCTATAAGGACTTCCTAGCCACCTTTATATCCTTTATATATATCCTTTGGGTTGCATTTTGGTTAGTTGTGCTAGGTTGCTGCGCTATGACACACTTGGTCCTTTTTAATTAATTTTGTTAATGGTCTTATGTAACTTAATTCTGGAGCCAACCCTCTGTGCTGTGTGCTTGAGTGGTTTGTGCGTCCTTAAAAGATGTTTTTGTTAGAAACATGGTTTAGGGGGCCAGCACGGTGCTTAGTGCTTGGTTGGCCACTCTCCATAAGGACCGGTTCATAGAGCGACAACCTGGGACAACCGCGCAACCACAAGACTGGAATGGGACGGTCTTGACTTACTAATTAGGTTGTGTTGGTTTGGGAGTAACTTACCTGCGTGGGCAAGAGGGGTGGTAAGCTTCAATGGTCCCTGCTCCTCCGGCTTGGTCTGTGCTGTGTGTCTTGTACCCCCGGAGGTGGGCCCCATCGTCGCTGATCCAGAATCCTTAGCGGTTACACCTTACCAATGTGATCCTTTGTAACGGTCTCGTAGTGTGCTTGCTAGCCATCTCACCTAAGGAAGTGTGATGAACAACTAGCGTAGCTCACGACTTGTGGGTAAAGTTGTGCAACCTCTCGAGAGTGTAAAACTGATATATCAGCTGTGCTCACAGTCATGAGCAGCCCAGATCCTCCGTCTGATTAGTGGGGTTATCAACCTTTGACGAGGGCGATTCCCCGGGTGGTTTTGGTTTGGATGGTTCTCAGTAGTTCTTAATTAATATTGATTAATTTATTATGCAATTGGGTTTATGGTAATTCATCCACTTGTAGTAATTAGCTTTAATAAAATATGCCAAGACTAAAAGCTAATGCAGTTGAGTCAGCTAACCTTAGAGCCTCATGCTCGTGTTATACTTGTTGAGTACGAGTTTGTACTCACACTTGCCTCTCCACTCTTCTGTTCTATTTTGGATATCTTCGACTGCTGCTCAGTGCCCGGCAACGTGGAGGACTACGTCAGCGGCTTCGACGACTTCTAGGCGTTTGTCTCCCAGTCGACGTCCCTGTGGCGCCCAGCTTTTCATGTATCTCTTTTACGCTTCCGCAACTCTTGAACCGATTCTTGATTCGGTTGTAATAAAATAATTTATTCATGATTTATTACGATTTATATTAATGTTATACGTGACGTGTGTTGTGATATCTTGATAATCTGTTGTATATATGCGTGACTTGATCCTGGCGCATATATGATTGCTCGATTTATGTTCTTATAAATCGGGTGTGACACGAGGTACTCTCCGAATCCAAGGTACGATACCCCGCCATTCAAAAGCTTTTATATGCAATTCTAATCGCATCAAGAAAGCTGCGTCATTATTTCGACGAGTATGAGATCACTGTGATTACGGATTTCCCGCTGGCGGATATTCTTCATAATCAAGATGCCACGGGACGTATATCCAAGTGGGCAGTGGAACTGGGGGCTTTGTCAATCGACTTCAAGCCACGCACTGCAATCAAGTCTCAAGCTCTAGTCGATTTCATGGCTGAATGGAGGGAGAATCAAGTCCCAACTCCAGTCGACAAGCCAGAGCACTGGACCATGTACTTTGATGGGTCCCTCAAGCTCAATAGCGGTGGCGCCGGAGTTCTGCTTATTTCTCCACGAGGTGAACAATTAAAGTATGTCCTTCAGATCCTGTGGGAGGTATCCAACAATGAAGCCGAGTATGAATCTTTGCTTCACGGGCTTCGTTTGGCGATATCACTAGGGATCAAACGACTACTTAAATACAGCGATTCTCTTCTTGTTGTCCAGCAAGTTAACAAAGAGTGGGACTGCAACAAGGAGACGATGGATGCCTATGTGCCGGAAGTACGCAAGTTGGAAAACAAATTTTCCGGCTTGGAGGTTCATCACGTGCTACGGGAGCACAACGTTGGTGCAGATGCTTTGTCCAAGCTGGGGTCAACCCGTGCTCAGGTTCCACTGGGAGTTTTTGTCCAGGAGCTCAAGCAGCCATCCATCAAGTCTTCTCTGTAGGTAACCATCGACGCGGGTTCCCAACAACCCAATCGAGAGGTTATGGTGCTGGGGGAGGACTGGCGAGAGGCTTTTATCAACTTTATCCGAGACCAAAGGCTACCGGCAGGAATTGACGCCAGGAGTGCAGAGGCGGCACGCATCATGCGTAGAAGCAAGGGCTTCATCCTAGTTGACACCAAGCTTTACCGGCGCGGCGCCCGGTCAGGTGTTCTCATGAAGTGTGTCACAAAGGAAGATGGCTACGACATACTACGAGAGATCCATGAAGGTGTCTGCGGCAACCACGCAGCCTCAAGAACGCTGGTTGGCAAGGCATACAGGGCCGGCTTTTGGTGGCCCACTGCAGTAACCGATGCGGAGGATCTCGTGCGCAGGTGCCAAAATTATCAATTCTTCGGCAAGCAGTCTCATGTTCCAGCCCGTAGCCTCATCACCATACCGCCATCCTGGCCCTTTGCTTGTTGGAGCCTTGATATGATTGGGCCCCTCACAACGGCGCCAAGTGGTTTCACCCATGTGTTAGTGGCTATCGAAGTGTTTACCAAGTGGATCGAGTACAAGCCGATAGCCAAACTTACACCAGATCGGGTTGTTGATTTCATCTCTGATATCTTGCATCGCTTCGGCTTCCCGAATACCATCATCACAGACTTGGGATCAAATTTTACGCCCAACCAGTTCTGGGATTTCTGTGAGAATGCATGCATCGAGATTAAATATGTTTCTCTTGCACACCCAAGGGCCAATGGTCAAGTCGAAAGGGCGAACGGCATGATAATCGACGGCCTCAAGAAGAGACTCTATGATAAAAATAGCAAGAAGGAAGGCAAATGGATACATGAGCTGCCACATGTCGTCTGGGGGCTTCGGACTCAGTCGTCCAAAGCCACAGGACAAACGCCTTTCTTTCTCGTATACGGATCTGAATCTATCTTGCCGGCCGATATCATGTGGAAATCCCCAAGGGTTGAAATGTACAATGAAGGCGAGGTAGACGAGGCGAGGCAATTAGAGCTCGATTCTGTTGAGGAGGCTCGTTGCACCGCTCTTGTTCAGTCAGACCGATACCTGCAGGGGATTCGGCGATATCACGATCGCAACATTAAGGAACGGTCATTCAGCATAGGCGACTTGGTCCTACGTCGCAATCCAAGATGAGTCCGGCCTACACAAGCTCAACTCAAGGTGGGAGGATCCGTTCGTCATCAAGCAGGTTACCAGACCAGGGTCATATCGACTAGAATACCCTGATGGCCAAGATATCCCGAACTCTTGGAACATCCAAAACCTGCGCAAGTTCTACCCATGAGAAGATGTCCGGGGGTAGCTGAATCTCCGAGCGCTTAGGCGGTCTCCTTTTCTCGAGTCAATTTGGAGGCTGTGTGCCACAAGATTTGGGCTGTAATTTCTTTCATGAACATACGGAGGCTACGACCACGTGCAGTATTTACATAAATTGACTCCTTGTCGTGAATTATACGGAGGCTACGGCCACGTTTATATCTTATTGACTTCGTGTTCCGACGGCCCCTCGGCTCCATTCAAATCTTCTACGAATTGACTTCCGCCGCGACCTTGGATGGTCGCACGCGACAGTAGTCGCATTTTTCCCCAACAAAATCGATCCGTTCGACTGGTTTATATCCAGCTTGTTGGATGGGCTCGCATGAAGAGCTACCTTGACTACATCCTGAGTCGTTGAACTCAGGGTAGTTTCGTTTTCTGCCACAAACATGGCAGACCCGCGGCAGTGCCCGCATTTGCACCCAACAAGTTTGATCCGTCCGTCCGGTTCCTACCTAACTTGTGGAGCGCGCTCGCATGAGGAGCGAGTTTGACTACACCTAGAGTCGACGCACTCGGGGTAGTTTTCTGCCTTAAGCATGGCAATTCCGCGACGATGTTCGCGTCCTTTCCTAACAGTTTAGACCCGCTCGATCGAGTTGTGGCTAACTTGTTAGATGAGTTCCTACTTGGAGCTATGGCCACCTTCAGGGTCGCTGCACCCAGGGCAGTGTCTACTACTTAGCCTCTAAGCCTGAATTCCGATTTAGCCAAGGCACACACACAAGTAGACACATCAAGTACAGTATATATACAGGGGAATGAGTACTTGTTTCTTCACAACCTAATCTTACAACACACTTTGCACTATTTGTTCTGCTATAGGTTGGGTTTCTTGGAGGTACCCGTCAAATCGTTCCTCGGTGCAATCCGCCGCCATTCCCTGAGCAAATATCTCTAAGCGTGCGTTCGGCAAGAAAGACTTCACAAATGCGAGGGCGTTGCTGACGCACGCGACTGGAGCTTCTGAGAGCATTTTGAGCACTTTCTTAGGGGCTCCGCGGAGTCACTCTAGCAGGGGCCATGGGTTCGCCTCACCTTCTTCCGGTGGATCCACCATGTCCACCAGCCCCTGGGCGGCTCCCCTAAGGTCCACCAGCTCCTGGGCGGCTCCCCTAAGGTCTTCCAGCTCCTTTTGGCGCCGCTCATCCTTCTCGCCCAGCGTCTTGATTTGCTGAAGGCAGTCGACGAACTGTTGTTCCGTGTCACCAATCACCTTCTGCAACCTCTCGATGTCATTTGTACAGCGATACAGCAGGTTCTTCACGTCAGTAAGTAGCTCTTCTATATACATTAAGATTTTCCTAAGTTCTGCGGTGCAGAGTTTTTCAGAATCCTCGATAAATTGACAAATACAAGTACTCGAGGGAAGCAATGGCTTACCCTGATGCGCCCTTTTCTGCTCCTTGAGCTGCTCTTGGTATGCTTTCTTTTGCACCTCGAGTTGTTCTCGGAGTTCGGAGCTCGCTTTCTCGAGAGAGCAGTTCTTTGTTTTTTCATCGGCAAGGCACTTTTCCAGGGCAGCAAGTTCTTGGTGACCACTCACAACGGTTTTCAGTTTCTTTGATTTCTTCTGGGAGTGGGAGATCACATTCTGCATCAGGAAGGAGACTCAGATAAGCAACTCGACAGTGTTTACCAACAAGAAAAGCACCCAGGTCTTACCAGGGCAAAGTCATACGCCTTCTTGAAGTTCTCTATGTTGTTGTCCGTCAGCAAGGGATCGTCCACCAGGTCGGTGGCGATGATATCCAGACACCCGGACCCGGTCACCAGCTGCTCACCGGGTCTCCTCGAGGTTCCCGCGGCTTCCTCTGGGGGCGTCTGATGGGTACCTACAACTACAAATGTTTTCAGCACACGGCGCGTGGATCTCGGCAGCTACCCGTGGGTGGTCAGATGCTCACCTGCGCCATCCGTAGGAGCGGCAACAGGGACCCCGACTTGTTCCTCGCCACCAGCTCCGGCTTCAACTTGTTGGAGCTCGGGAGGCGGCAAGTCGGGCAGCGTCGCATCCGCCCCGGGGGCTGACTCCGCGGGCGTCGACCCATCCGGGGCTGACGGCTTGGGGGCTGGCGTAGCCGTGACTGGCCCCGCACTTGTAGACTCTTCTTGGGTCGATGACCCGGGGGCTGGGGCAGTCATGGCTGGTTCCAGCTGGAGGTTCACGGCGCTCGCGGCCCTAATAACGTCGAGCCAGTCATCATACAAGTCGAACTGGCAGCATGTTTATTGTGCAACCAGATGCAAACTCACTTTGTAGATTTCTTTTTGACTGCCTTTTTCACCCACACGGCCCTTTGCGGGGTTTCCGTCGGCAGTGGTGGGGTTTCACCAGCCAGTGGCGCGGTCCCCGCCACGGCGATGGTGACGGTCGTGGTGGCTGATGGGGCTGCTCCCACTTCTTCGGGCTCGGTCCTGGAGGATGAGGTGGAAGGACTACAAGTGGATACTGTCAGCACGTCACAATATCAACATACAGCAACACAACAAAGCAGCAAGTCAGTACCCGGAAGATTCGATTGCTTCAGCTTTCCGCTTCCGCACCAACCGACGACCCTGCGGGACCAAAGGTAGAGTTTCGATCAAATCCACGGCTGGCTCGGAGGAGTTGTCCCTTCTCGCCTCTCCTTCGGCTTCTTTCTCCATCAGGGGGCTCTCCTCCTCCGTGGAGTCGCTGTTGTGCAGAGCCTGGGCTATGCGAGCCCTCTTTGCTTCGACAGCAGCACTGGGGAGGAGGTGGTCCGGCCGGGGGATGTCGGGTCATGGCGGGTAGCTGCGGTATAGTTCTGTGTATCCCTGCAGAAGGCTTTCAGTTAGCAGCGGCGGAGCAAAGTTCATCTTCAACAAAAATTAGTCGAATACTCACCGGTTTGGGTGGATTTCGCGCGGAAAACAGCTCAAGCACGTAAGGCACGGCGTCCACGTCCAGTAACACCCGCTAGACTCGGAGGAGTGCGGCTTCGTCTGATAGTTCCTCTGCGCACATGCGAGAAGGATCAGCAGAGCCTGTGTACTCGAATCCAAGTCGGTGGCGTTGTTGGATCGGCTGGACGCGGCGTTTGAAAAATGCGAACATGACGGAGGCACCGGTCATTCCCATCATCTTCTGCGCCTCTATGATGTCTAGCAGTTCCTTGACTTGATCCATGTCTCCACTGGAAAGTTCAAGATTCCACTCCGGCCTCACTACAGGCGGTCTGTTTGATTTTGCTAGGAGTTGGGGAGCATGATTCTCGATATAGGACCAGTGATTTTTCCACCCGGGAAGGTTGGAGGGGAATTTGTATGATAGATATTTGTCGCTGGCCTGCTGACGCAGTTGGATGCTGGCGCCCCCTGCAACAGAAAGGTTTTTTGAGGTGGGATGTGGTTTGACACGGAAGAGGCAGCGGAAAAGATCCCAGTGAGGTTCGATTCCGAGGAAAGCTTCGCAGAAATAGATAAAAAGTGAAATGTGGCAGATAGAATTCGGGTTGAGGTGATGAAGCTCAAGACCGTAGTAATACAGAAGGCCGCGGAAGAAAGAACAAGAGGTGAGGGCCAATCCCCGTTCGGCAAAATGGTGAAATGTGACGATTTCGTCAACATTTTTCATGGGGAAAGGTTCATGGAGAGAGGGGCGCCAGTTGACAAGATTCTTCTCTTGCAGCAACCCCTCGGAAACTAGCCTATCAAGATCATGGCGGGAACACTTACTGTATGTCCACTCCCCGGTCGGTGGCTGCGCCTCCTTCTTCTTCCCTTCGAGCTCTGATCTCTTGGGCGCCATCTCCGATCCGCTCGCCACGAGTCGTTCGGGGGCTGCGGGGAGAGGGGCGGGGGGATCTGGGCGGAAGGATTTCGCCGGGAGGGTGGCGGCAGGCGCACGGCTCAATTTGGGGATTTTTCTGGCTTTGGGCAGATTGCAGATTGGAAGCACAGTTTTTTCTCACTGCTGCCACGGGGTTAAATAACCAGCGGTTGGGGAAAAGTTTACTGTTCTGAAGTTCAAGAATAGTTTTTGGGAATATTCCGAAGATGAGGGGTCATTTGGTGGATTGTTTGGATTAAATATTCGATTAATCATTTTTTCAGGGATCATAAGCCTGAAAAAAGGGGTTTCTCGAATTCATGACCTAATTTCCATCATTTGTATCACCATTTTCGTAATTTATCAAGTTGACGTTTTTAGCCTGCATGCCACGGCTTTTGGATCCTTATCTCCAAATTTAGGGGATCTGGATTCAAGGCTCGAGGGCTGCGGGATACGTGGCATCGGCTACTTATTTTTTTAAATTTAATTGAAAACGTAAGTAAGGAGGATTCAAGACTAATATGACCCTCAGCCTGATTCTCCGATTCAACCTAAGGCTCGGGGGCTACTCCATATGGAGTGCGATTTTTCAATCGCACACCATAACAGAAGTAACATTCGGGGCATAAGCACCTCATAGCTTCGATGCAGCCGAGTAAAGTACTCGAAGGACTTCAAGATGGAGCTTCAGAAGAAGCCGAAGACTACTTCGAAAGTACTCGATAAGTCTGCAGTACTCAGCTACTAAGAGCTCGGGGGCTTGTCAGACCCGGGGCCACGGGGCTGTGTACATAACGTAGTTTAAAGAGGTTTAAGAGATTAAGTCCGTCTTATCTCTTATTTATCTCATTTATCTCTTATTTATTCCATTTAAGTAGGAGATAGAGCTAACCGATACAGGGGGAATCTACTCGAGATATGTTCTGGTACGATTCCTTAGTTGGTGTTGGTTACTATCTTTGTAACCCTGGCCTCTCGGATATATAAGGGAGGACAGGGACCCCTCTCAAAACAAGATCCCTAAATCATTCCACACCAAAGGCAATACAAACCACCATACAGGATGTAGGGTATTACGCATCTTGCGGTCCGAACCTGTCTAAGTTTTGTGTTCCTTGCACCTTCGAGTTCCTGATCTCGGCGTCCCCTCACCCAAAACTTACCACCTTGGGCATATCCCTCGGTGGGCAGCCGGTTAAACACCGACAAGGAAGGACTGCAGAAAGGGGTGAGAGGGGAGTCCAACGGCAAACAGCAACTACTGCTATGAAAATACCCGAACGTGGTGGACTACAAGGGACGGATAGGGCTGTCACCACCTATCACCTACCATACTACTCCGTGGGGTGGAACACACTTCCTAGCTAACACTAAGCTCAGACACCACATCTGCACTCGGTGTTAGGATTTCTCTTGATGCGCTCAAGAGAAATCCCCCTCAACCTAGGGAACTGACTTGAGCTTCCTAGTTCGGGCGAGAAAACCCGCAAGGTAAGATCCCGATAAACAAGAAAGATAGCAAAGCCTAAGCTAGAGGAAAGGTACTTCAGCACACAAGTTGGAAACTTGGAAAGATAAATTAAATGCGGGAAGTAAAGCTGACTCGAAAAGATAAAGAAGATAAATTATATTGATAAATGTTAAAGGGAATGATACAAGAGCTATACCAGACTTCCAATGACGACTCCGGAATCCCGAGACAAGCTTGACTCGACTCTAACTCCCAGACTACTAAACCTACTCTGGAAAGTGAAAAGAGAGAAGAGAACTCCTTGGTGTGTGCTTTACAAGTGAGTGTGCACCTGTATTTATAGTGTAGAGCTGCCTAGGGGAAGGTCGGTGAAACGGTTGGAGAAGTTGCATAACTTTGAGGCCGGCCGGCCTTTGATCTGCACTGACTTCGATCTTGCGGCTTGGATTGAAACCTGAAGGCGGTGGAGCTAACTGCCGAGGCTGCATCTTCGACTTGGCACGAAATAGTAGGACGTCCAGCCTAGGTGAGGTCGGCCGGCCTAGGACTTTGTCCTCAGGTGTCCGATCAACCGTCATTGCTTCTGGACGTCTTGGATTGCTCGCTAAGAGGCGGTTTTGTGAAAGTTGCATGTGTGGCATCCGAGTGTGGGCCCTTCAATCCAAGTGCTAGGCCTTTCGGTCCATTTGATCAAACCAACTTTGATTGCATGGCTCAGGATCATCTTGCGTGTGTTTCTTGCATGTTGGTCAAGTTTGGGCTCGAGAGGTCGCAGTGCCAGGCCGGCTGGCCTAGGATTTATCCCATTTTATCTCATTTTTGTACCACGTATTCATGAATCACAACTCACCCAAAACTTGTTGCACTTGTTAAAGATAAGCAAATTATGTATGGAACTTAGTGCAAAGCTCTGATTTATTCCCGAGAAGTTGATGGTCACAATGTGTTTTAATGGCCGTCAGCAGTTATCTGGTTACCAAGGAGGGTGAGGAGGGAGGGGAGCTCAGGGCGGAGTGTGTCGATGTAGGCGTCGACCTCAGGCTCGGTGGGTGGCCGGCCGTTGGGGAATGACTCAAGCCAGGCACGCGTGGCGATCTCCCATGGGTGCATTGGCCGCGTCGAGGCCACACGGGCACCGCGTCACCCACTTCCACAGGGATACGTGATGGTCACCAGGCCGGTCGGCCGATAGCAACGGCTCGGAGGTTTTGAAGGAGGCGGGGGCGATGGCTCGGAGGAGCCGGGCGCCGGGCGGGGAACGACAGGCGGGTGTGGAGTAGAGGGTGGCGCAGCTGTGGATGTGGAGGGAGACTACCGGTAGGCAGCGGACCTAGGGCGGCGGCCGCTCTGCTCGGCTGCCCGTGCAGTAAAAGGAAGGAGAAAAGGAGGAGGAGGCATGTGATGCAGGCCACAGTGAGTGGCGACGGCGGGCGCAAACGACGCCGTGCGCTCTTGGTGCCGCAGCTGGAACCTTAGACTGGACGCGGGACGCATCGCGAGGGAGGGAGGCACATCACGAGGGGGGAGGCGGGCGTGGAGTCACATGACGTGTGGTGGGAGGTGGGTCGAGGAGGAAGGGGAGTGGGTGCGAGGGTGAGGGCGAGGGCGAAGACGCTGGCGTGAGGGAGGCGGTGACGATGGCGGAGGATCGGGGGAGGTGGCAATGGCGATTGCGAGGGTGCCGGCTTGAGGGAGGATGCGACAACACCGGCGAGGGTGCCGGTGATTGCAGGGGCGATGGTTCCTCACGTTCGGCTCGGGGGAGGCGCGGCGACAGCTAAGGGAGGCGGGGCGAGGGATGCAAGGGAGGAAAGGATCAAGGACTCACGCGCAATTGTTGGTTTCAATCGGCGGCCAGAATGGACGGCTCGCACTGCACAGAAGGAGATGGAGGATCAGCAGGAGTGTGACATAGGTCGCGATTGTTTTGGCGCGCCGTCCCCGTGCATCAGTCGTCAAACCGCACGGCTGATGATTGCACACAGAATGACTAAGGGGGGAGACGCAAGGGTCACACCAAAAAGTTGTCCCCCAATTGGTTTTCTTAGGAGTAGAGATATGTGTTCTTACACTTCATGGACATTCTTTTTTGGCATATCAGTGGTTCTAGCACCACAGAAGGTCGAGCTACCATCCTTCGTATCATAGCTACCG
This sequence comes from Panicum hallii, assembly GCF_002211085.1. Classification (NCBI taxonomy): domain Eukaryota; kingdom Viridiplantae; phylum Streptophyta; class Magnoliopsida; order Poales; family Poaceae; genus Panicum; species Panicum hallii. Next base: position 22,892,616 of record NC_038042.1, read on the forward strand.
AGAAGACCATATTAGCCTTTACCGAAACACCATTTCATTCGTGGTCTTCCATAGCGCCCAAAGCGCACCTACAAAGGGAAACATTGAATAGCACCATTTTTTACCATTTTCCTCCTCCCAACCCCACTTCATTCAGTGAACTCTCTAAAATCAAATAGGACCCTCTGACCATCCAAATGTGTCCTTGATGAAAACCCAACTGAGCATACAACGGGGCACTGGCAAATTATGTGGTCAGTAGATTTTTTTTTTATGATCACAGCTTGCATAGCTCCCCATTTCAGGAGATAAATGGCAGAATACATTTCGTAATGAAAAATTATCCATACGAAATTAATGTTTTTCCCTTAAAAGTGTGCCTGATTTTGAGAAACCAGGATATGAATTGACTTTTTTTCTACTCACTAGGCAGGTGCCCGTGCGTGGCTACGGGCAAAATATGGATACTGCCAATATAACAAAGTATAGCATATATAATAAACACTGAAAATGATTGAAAAGAAACTAAGGCCCCCATGACTCACACGACCATCGCAAAAGGGTTCATACCCAAGTGCTTGTGACTCCTCAGTACGAGCGAATTTCAGGGCTAGTTTGTTTGCTTACAGTCAATCCTGATTCCTTCAACAGTTGAAACAATCCGATCGAACATGATATTTAACTAATTGCTATGGACGAAGCAAGCAAAGTTCAGTACATAACAATAGGCTGATTAGGAGGGAATGAGGAATACATAATGTGCTGGTACTGAGGTGGCCCTAGGCTTTGCATCCATTGTCGACTCAAATCCATTGTTATTCCCCTCTGAAGTTGAACCAACTAAAATTTCAGAAACAAAGATGAAAACTGAATGCTACGTCACAGGAAGGTGATATGTGACACTCACTATGCTGGAACCTGGAAGGTTAAATCAATGAGGAAAATCTAAAGGTACAGGCTCTAATATGATCACTAAAGCTGGAAGCAAAAGCTTGAAAAATTGATCACGACATCTGGACATCTGGTGTTCCGCTAGGTTCGGGGATTCACATTTACGGCAAAACCTGATCTTGTGCTCTGCTAGGTTCGGGGATTAGAAATTTCAAAGCATTAGTGTGGTGATGAGAGGGTAAATTAGTATTGGCAGGGAGCATTGACTCCGGCTTTAATCAAACATTTTTCTCAATCAAGTGAAACCATGATACATGGCACAACCAGAGTAGTATCCTTCCGACTCGTGATTGGCCGTGGAGCATAGATCAAAGTTACCTCAAATTTCGATTCACAGAATGAAGTTATTTTAGAGCAATCAGTGGAATGATTCAGGCAGCAGGTGGTAGAAAACAATTAGTGAATGCAACATGTCGATGGCTGAAAATGTACAAATGCCACTAAACCAACACAAAATTACTACAAACTGAGTGCTAGAAAACAATCATGTCATCTACTTACATTTTTGCATTGAAAAATGAAATAGATTACACATGAGGTAATTAAGTTATTAGGAACTATAAACCACTACATGTCACGCCCATAACAGATATAAACTAAATTATATGAGATAATTAAGTTTTTAGGAACTACAAACCACTACAAAGATGCTTATATGTTATCATCATCTTGTGATATTAGGCTGACTTCCTTGGTAACATTATACCCATATGAACTGGTTATCCTCATGTCAAATGAATGAAAGATGTACATCAATACAGAACATTATGTTGCAACATGCGCACAGTTCAGATATCATGAACTCCTCTAAAATGTTAGATATCAGGACCATGCCAGATTCCTGGTGTAGACTTACACAATATATCCTGGATTTGGCGATGAGCAGAGCCTTCAATGCAGAATGCCTACATGATGAGGCGATGAGCCATGAGCTGCAACATCGGTGCTAGTTTAAGAAGGCAAATTTGAATCAAACGCAAATTTGACAAACTAAAGCTAACTGAGAAAATCATTTGGTAACCGCAATACCTTAGGGAAAGATGCTGTCACTGGATCTGGAGCCTCGATAACGAGCTTGTCTGCGTTGGGGAACAACACTGGCGCAAGCATGGGAACCGGTGCTATGGATAAACTGCTCAGGCGGACCTGTATCTGGCTGATCCCATCGTCTCCCAACGAATCCAGCCTCTCCTCCACGTGGATCCCACAATCATCGTCACAATGTCAGAGTCAAAAGGTAAGAGCCAATTAGTGAAGGTTTCGGAAGATAAGAGCGTATTCTGACAGACAGGCTCATGGTATTCCCACTTTTTACTATCTTTAGATATGTTTTTTCATTTTTCTAATGACAATCCATGGAATCAATCAAGCACTATTTGTCAAAAAATAAGTCACGTGCATTTATCTCAAATTTAAAGTCTGAGTAGCAAATAGAAAACTAATCACACAAAGTTAATTTCATTTTTGGCAGGACGAAACACACGACGGTTTGTTGCAAAATTGTTTGTCAACTGGATAATGCCAGAACTAACATAGCAGACTCAAATATTGTACATGCCAACCACACCATGGAGAAAGATACCTGAGAATGAGATTGCCAAAGAGATACTTGTGTTTCAATAAGGTCTAGAATATTTGAGGTTCTACAGTAAATGAATTACTATAATATAAAATAATTATCAATAGCCAAAGAGATGTAAATCTGAGCGACATCATGTCGACTAAGCTAGCAGACTTCCTGTCTTGAGCAGCTGGCATATTTCAACTCTGCTATCTCAAATTTTTTAGAAAAGAAACATTCTAAGAAAATAGAACTTTCAATGGTGTCCAGGTAGCACCTGAATTCTTAACTACTTACTATCAGTTGTTTCCTTGATTATCCATTGTCAGAGTGCTCCATCCAAGGCACCCAAATGCAGCATGTGCAACTATGTACTGAAGCACGACCGAAGTAAATAATTCATGGTCATGAAAAAAATTGGAATCAATCAAAGTCCAGATGGAGGAAGGATACCTGCAAATAGGACCACCATCGCACAACCATCAGTTGGCCAAATTAGCTGCCATTCAGTTCCTATCACTGATTTTTCCAAAATAGACGTCTGTTCATTTTGGTCAAGGAATTAGAACAATCTAACCAAATTTTAGTGTATATAGGTCCTCATGCTGCTATCGCAGGGGCAGGAAAAGGGATCTCTAAAATAGTGAATAACGTGTATTAGCTGTCAGTTGATGAAGAAACAGTCTGCTGTTTACACAATGACCGTTCCACCCAGATGTGACAATGGAACAAAAGCACACTCAGAAAAGAAGAGAGTTGTAGAAGCGGCTGCAAAGCGAAGCAACCATTGGGCTTCCAGCCAGCCACAAAATTGCCATGATGGCTCATTCCATCTCGATCGATATATCATAACATGATATTTTTGTTCACCTCACCACGAGAGATTGGAAGGGAAAAACTAATCACATGGTCATTCAAGCCTATGTCGATGAATGTGACTTGGATTAAATTGCGGATTGGTCGAATGGAATGAACAAGTGATTACCTCAAGGCCTGCACGACGGGGGTCGAGACGGCGTTCAGCTCATGGCTGCGGCAGTTGCAACAGATCATTGCCCCGCGCGAATCTGGCGAGCAGGAGGGGACGACGGAAGCTCGGCATGTCCTCGGCGGAGCGGCGGGGAACAAGCAGGTGGGGGCGGCTCCGCGGCACGCTGGGGACACATGAAGAGTTGCCGGAGACTGCTTCTTGGGCGCCGCCGGAGCGACAATCCCGATGCAACACCCCCGCGACGGCGATGTCCATGGAGCGCGACGCCGCCGCCCTATCATCCTCCGGAACAGCTCCTCCGGGAAGCGCGAGGCGGGGCGTGGGCGCGGGGAGCACGGGGGCCGGGGGCGGAAGGAGCGCGGCGTCGCCGTCGTCCACGCGGAAGGCGAGCCCTATGAGGAGGATGAGCGGGACGAGGACCCGACGTAGCTGTGTAATCGCCGACGTCGGCGGGGCATGCTAGGGCTTGCCCGAGAGAGAAGTGGGGTCCGGATCTGGCCGGAGTTGGACGTGCTCGGTAGAGTGGCGGACCGTGGCCCCATGGCGCGTTAGGGTGGAGCGGCGGGGCATAGCGCGGGACGGCGTCACGGGGTGCGGCACGCGGAGATGGAGAGGAGGCCAGCCGGCGGCGGGGCGGAGCGAGGGAGCGACAGGGAGGGTGGCTGCCAGGGGTGGCTAGGGTTGGAACCGGATGGAGGCGGGTCGGGGAAGGAGGGGTGGGGTTTGACCGTGTGAGGCGTTGGATGTACGAAGGATGGGGCGATGTATGATGGGGAGCAATAACAAAAGGAAAAAAGTGACCCTTAACCCTTTTTTATAGTAGAGATATGTGCGGTATGCAGCGTAATTGGCTGCTGCATGCAATTCTTTCTCTACCTCTAGCACGTTTTGCGACGTATTAATGGATTAGTTTGTTATTTTGAGGCCTTAAGTCTTGTTATGCGGCCCGTGTACGTGTAAGCAGTAAAATAATTTACTCGGGACAAACTGGTTTGGTTAAAGTAATTTCACATCCTAGTCTTCTTTTTTTTACCAGCCAAAGCTACCAACTTGTGCATCTCGTTGGGACGTGTAGCTGTGCACCCATGAAAAACGGTCGAGTTGAATTCATTTCTAAAATGTAAATACTTGCAAGATCAAAAAGCCCTGGTCCGAGGAAAAGCAGAGAAGAAAAATATACTAGTCCTACTTGGGGAAGGGGTTCGTTGGCAGCTCTGGTCGTCTTCCCGGTGGACAAAACCGCGTTTTTCCACGGCCACCGTCCCCCAACATTCGCCGATTCCAACCCCGCCTCGCCTCCTCTCCGTGTTCAAAACCCACGCACCTCCTCCCCCCTTTCTCCCTCCCCAGCGCGTCTTCACCTCCCAACCCCGCGTTGTTTTTATAATTTCCCCCAACTTCACCACCACCAATCTCCTCCGCCTCTCCCTCCCACCACAGCCGCCGCCCCCTGCTGTTCCATGACGGACTAGTCCATCCGTCCACCGCAGCCATGGCGCAGCTCGCGGAGCGCTCGTTGCTCCTCTTATTGGTCCTTCTCTCGCCGTTCGTGGCGTCAGCTGGTGTCGCCAAGCTCAACTCTTCGTCGCCCCTGTTTGGCATCGAGTTCCCGCCGTTCAACACCGCCGTCGCCGACACCGGATGCGACGGCAAGCTGGTGGCGGCCGAGGAGGCGGGGGACGAGCGGACGCAGCCGGCGAGCCTATCCCCGTCGCTGAAGCTGCACATAACTCGCCGCGCCGCCGCGGCGGGCAGGACGCGGAAAGACTCGTTCTTGGATTCGGCCCAGAAGGACGCCGCCCGCATCGAGACGATGCGCCGGAGGGCGTCGTCGGCACGGCCTGATGGCGAACGGGCGCCGGCGGCGTATTCCCCGCGGCGCGCGCTGTCGGAGCGGCTGGTGGCGACGGTGGAGTCCGGCGTGGCGGTCGGGTCCGGCGAGTACCTGATGGACGTCTACGTCGGCACGCCGCCGCGGCGGTTCCAGATGATCATGGACACCGGCAGCGACCTCAACTGGCTGCAGTGCGCGCCGTGCCTGGACTGCTTCGAGCAGCGCGGCCCGGTGTTCGAGCCCGCGGCGTCCTCCTCCTACCGCAACGTGACCTGCGGCGACCAGCGCTGCGGCCTCGTGGCGCCGCCGGAGGCGCCGAGGGCGTGCCGGCGCCCGGGCGAGGACCCGTGCCCGTACTACTACTGGTACGGCGACCAGTCCAACACCACCGGAGACCTGGCCCTCGAGTCCTTCACCGTCAACCTCACGGCCCCGGGCGCGTCCCGGCGCGTGGACGGCGTGGTGTTCGGGTGCGGGCACCGGAACCGCGGCCTCTTCCACGGCGCGGCGGGGCTGCTCGGCCTCGGGCGGGGCCCGCTGTCGTTCGCGTCCCAGCTCCGCGCCGTGTACGGGCACACCTTCTCCTACTGCCTCGTGGACCACGGCAGCGACGTCGGCAGCAAGATGGTGTTCGGGGAGGACCTGCTGCTGCTGGCGCACCCGCGGCTCAACTACACGGCGTTCGCGCCCGCGTCCTCGCCGGCGGACACGTTCTACTACGTCCAGCTGAGGGGCGTGCTCGTCGGCGGCGAGCTGCTGAACATCAGCTCGGACACGTGGGGCGTGTCCAAGGACGGGTCCGGCGGCACGATCATCGACTCCGGCACGACGCTGAGCTACTTCGCGGAGCCGGCGTACCGGGTGATCCGGCAGGCGTTCGTGGAGCGCATGAGCAGGTCGTACCCGCTGATTGCCGACTTCCCGGTGCTGAACCCGTGCTACAACGTGTCTGGCGTGGAGCGGCCCCAGGTGCCGGAGCTGTCGCTGGCGTTCGCCGACGGCGCGGTGTGGGACTTCCCGGCGGAGAACTACTTCATCCGGCTGGACGACGGGATCATGTGCCTGGCGGTGCTGGGCACCCCGCGCTCCGGCATGTCCATCATCGGCAACTTCCAGCAGCAGAACTTCCACGTGGTGTACGACCTGCTGAAGAACCGGCTGGGCTTCGCGCCGCGGCGGTGCGCCGAGGTCTAGTGTAGGCGTGTAGCCGCTGCCGCCGCCGGCCGCGGCGAGGCCACGCCGCAGTTCGATTGATTCCGTTCAACAGTATGTAGCCATAGCTGATTGGGAGGCGAATTGGGTGTAGAAATTTTTGGTTGGGAAGGATGGTGACACGCACACAAGCTCTTAGTACTAGTATTAAAAAAAACAAAGGTTTTTGGTGCTCAAATCTCCAAATAGAGGAGATTGGGAACTAGTAGGAACACACACCCTAGTCGTTTCTACCATTCCTTCTGTACAGTTATTAGAACAACTCCAGCCCACTCTTTGTTAAACAGGCTTCTAAGGGAGGGTTAAACACTCCGGCAGATCTTCTACCAAGCCTCTATTTTGGGTGGGAAGATCTCCAAATTCTCTTCTCCACTCTCTCTTCCTAAGGGTTTATAGCGAGCCTTTATTATAAGTTAGAATTAAGGACTATTTCTGGAGTTAAAGTAAATTTAAAAACTCAGAAAGCTCCTAATTAGCATTTGGAAGATCTGATTTAGCGAGTATTGCTGGAGTTGCCCAAACGGGTCTAAAAGAATTTTGTCTGATTTCTTTTTTTTCTCTCGCGTTGTTTGGGTGATGACACGAAGAAGTATTCATTCATTAGGGTTGTGACATGATGGATTCTTTTTCAGTTTGGCGGTGGCTCCCCATTTGGGGGCAGATATTATACAGAAATCATCAGCCCTTTTTTCATTCAGACGTTCCAATCGGCGAGCGCAGCTGAATGATTTTCTTTCTTTTTTTTTCCTGATGAGAGCAGCAGAATGATTGAGATTCTGCAGCAACTAGTATACCACGGTATCACTCTGTGTCATGCCGACTGTGTCAAATAGTAAAAAATTATTAATTGCATATGTACAAATGCAGCGGATCCTGTCGGTATTTTTACCGTCGGCTGTACAGAGATACCTAACCTTCAGACAGATTCCGACCGCCAATTACTGTTACCAAGATATTCTCTATGTTCCGTGTCTCCGACGCCCCCAAAATACTTGTGTAAGAAAAAAGAAATGGCTGGCCGGACTCGGAGAGCGAGTCATGGCGCAGTAACGACCACCGGACGGCCCGCTCTGCGTCTGCGTCCGCGGGGTTTGTCAATTCGTAGGGGCGCGGGCGTGGGGTGGGGTGGGGTGGGGTTGGTTGGTTGGCCTGCTGCGTCAGCGCTAGCCCTTGTCAGCTTCCCCTCTCCCCGCGTACCCTCGAGACCGTGCGCAGGCAGCTCGGGGTCGTTTTCCCCGCTCTCGCGGGATCAGATCAGCAGGTCAGAAGATGGATGGGAAGGCGCCCTGCGCCCGCCCGTGCACCGCGGCCGCAGGCTCTGCCCTCTGCTTGGCGTGATTGCGTGGCGGAGAGGCGGAGAGCAGCGGAGGTAGGCAGCGCGGCGCTGCGCTGTCCGTCCGCGGTGCGGCGGCGTGGATCTTACGGTTGGGATCGGATCGGATGGGCTGCGGTGCGTGGGCCAGCGACCTGGGGATCGCTCGCTGGCTGGCCGAATTAATTGCGGGGCAGCGGGGAGGTGGTGGTGGCAGAAAGGGGGTGCTGCTGCCGGGGCCGGCCAGCTGCCGTGAATGGATTCACGTCACACGAGTGTCACGGAACAGATCGCGCTGAAGCTGACGTGGAAGCTGGAATTGACCACCTTCTCTTCGCTCGCTATGGATGGGAAAAAAAGAGCAAATTAGATAAGAGAGAAAGGTAGTAGGTTAGAGCATTTTCCCCTAACACCATGGAAAACCAGATCAAGGAAACTCTACGCGCAGGTCGTACCGTGCGTTCTCGTGCCATCATGGCTCGTTTGACACCAGGAGCAGCGAGCTGATCCCTCTCCAGTCCTCCCTTGCATTTGGTGGCTCTGACGAAGCAGAGCGCTGGCCTTACTGCTTCAGCTTTCTCTTGTTGTTTAACCTTGGAACCAACGCTACCCTCTCATACCTCCGCCGCGTGATCCTTGCTGGCTCCACCGCGCGCGCGAGGTTCCTCCGAAACATGTGAAGCTGCCTCAGTGGCTTGGTACAAATTCCGTAGCACACGCTGATGAGCAGAGTGAAGCCCGGCGAGGCGAACACACGGGCACGCCTCCCGCGTGTTGAATACTCCTACTATACTAGTAGTGGGCAACAAGGCCGGTGTAAGATTGCGTCGGCACCTGCTGGGAAGCGCATGCCTGGTTCCGGGAATTTTCCCCCAAAAGGTCGACCCGGAATTGTCCCCCAAACGTGATCTCGTCAAAATTCAGCCGTAACTATCTCAGAAAAGTTGCAGGAGGACTCTGCGTCGGTCAGCATCACAGGAAGTTCACGGTCGTCGTGAACACCTACCACAGGTCCACAGTACAGCCAGTAAATACAGTATACTAGCGGTCCGTATCAGTAGGAGACAGATGACACACGGCAGCAAGTCCTCGTCTGTGCGGCACACCTGCAACAGGAGCGGTCGCCGTCCGTACAGGAAACAAGGAAAAATTGACGAGCAACTGGTAAAGGACGGCGAACTGGTCCGTCTCTCGTGGCGCCCACGCACGCACGCACCGACCTGCTCTACCCTACCCTCGCTTGGCCCGGGGACGGGCGTTGATTCTACCAACCTATTCCTCAAGCCGACCGACGCGCGAGTAGAGACAGCCACTCGCACATTCCCAAGCCGCGCTCGTGTGATCGATCGTGTCCTCCGGTTGCTTGCTTGGAATTGCTCAAAAGTTTAAATCTGCCATGTAAAGTGGTTTATTGCTCGGTGCCATGCGAGATGGAGTTGCGCCCCTGGCCGCACCTCCGCACCCTCAGCCCTGCGCCTGCAGGAGTGCCGCACAAGTCTCGTTCGAAGCCGGCGGTAGGACCGGCAGGACTGGAATCCCTCCGCCATACGGTGCGCGGCGCGGCGCGGCCTTTGACTCTAGGACACCCGCCACGGCATGCGCATGTGGACTTTTGTTTGCCCGGCCGGCCGGCTGGCCGGCATCCTCCCGAATTGAGGACTCTCTCTGCCCCGCTCTGGCTGGACAGGCAGCAACAACCTGTACGCTAAGACTTCAGGGACAAAACGATCTGCGATAACATGGAGGAGGTAGAGTAATCTCCATTGCTTCCAGGAAGGGGAAGCGGAAGCCGCGGCCTGTAAGCAAGTCAAGCCAAGGCCCGGGTGATGTGGTCCAATGAACAGCTTTTCAGCTTCGAACCATGCGGAAAGGATACCGTTTTTTATGCGGCAGCTTCTCCAAGGACTCACAGCTGTGCAAAGTCGATTCCGCGTCCTCTTCGAGCTGGGTCGTTGCTGTTGGGCAACCTGCTCAAAGGATCTCGTGTCCACCGCGGAGAAAGGACGTGGGCGCCATATGATCAGGGTGCGTAAGTGAGAATGTTAGCTAGGCATAACCTGGTTGGTTTACATGCTCCGTGTCGCGCTCAAGCCTGAAAGGGACTCGTTTTTGGACTGCAGCGGAAAGTAACATTATTCTTGGAGAGAGAGCTGCGCAATGCCAATATGCCTCGTACGTCGTCAACTGTGCTTTACTTTGAACAAGGATACTTGTACGAACTAACTGTACTTTGTGAGAATTCAGAGATGTGGGATTCAGCTGTGAGTAATCCAATGATTTCAGATTCGCATCTGAATGTTAATCCTCAAACATACAACTTGTTTTGCCAAAATCTAAATGGAGAAGACTCGCCATTTATGTATTAAGGGAGATTTCTCAAACTATTCTAGAATGGAAAGTCTCGTCCCACCATATTTGCAAAGAAAATTTGCCATACTTATCTCATGTGATAGAATAACCTTGCAATCTAGTATCAAGGAGCCGATTGGGAGGGCTTCTCCCAAAACGGCCAAAGCCGGTGAAGCTAAAAAAAACTGGCTTCATCCTGCTTCTGCTTCTAGTTCGTTTTTAACCTGGGCTTATAAAACGCTACATTGCCTCGATTTGCGTGAAACAGAACCTGGAATAAATCCTACCAAACAGGCCCTCAAAAAATGTGAAAGTTAAAGAAAAATATATCTTTGTAGTGTATTTGACGGTCCAGGGACCCGAAATCCCCAGCGGGCCCACTTCCCACTGGCACTCTGGCTAGCCCAAGACCACGCCTGGAACGAATGCCTATCCTCTTGAGCCGCGACTTCATCCAGGCCGCCCAGGAGCACGGTCCCAACTCGCCGCCCAGGAGCACGGTCCCGACCGGCCGCCCGGTCGGCTAAAGCATGGCTTACATCCTCGACCTAAGCGACGATCGGGGACTAGGTCCGTACAGCGGCTCCGACTGAGGTCACCCGACCAGGCTCCGCCTTACGCGTGTCACTATTCCTAACCGACAAGGCCGGGGATAGCCGGACACTGCGCACAGGCAGGCTCTGGGAGCAGATGTGGCGGATAAGGATGCACGCCGGAGTCAACTTGCCGTACAGGCCAACCACTCCCTCCACGGGGGTTAGTCCCCTCGCTGCCACAGCCGGGGGACACTATTCCACCTGCTCGTCCTTGCGAAGGGACAAGGCGCAACGTCATCATAATACGACGGACATGCCTCCATTACGACGAAGTGACAGGGCGTAGCGCCGAGGACGGAGCGTGACTGCCATACCATACTTATCGGCGCACGACCACCCCCGACCGACAAAGCACGACGCACAGGAACAAAACAGGATAGCCGCTCCGCGACACAGGACGTGGGCGGTGACTGCCAAGGACCCCAACTGGCGGAGTTGCCGGTCCGACTGACAGAGTCGACGATCCCGATCGATAGGGCAAGGAAACTCTCTCTCTCTCTCTCTCGCTACGATAGTCCCCTTGTAAGGAGAGTCCCCCTTAGACTATAAAAGGGAGGGTCAGCCATCTAGGAAAGGGATAAAAATCCAAAAGATTCATCCTCCACTCGAAAGCTTGTAACTCCCCAAACTCTCACGAGCACCGGGCTCAAGCAATACATCCGACCGACCCTTGACTGGACGTAGGGCAAGATTGCCTGAACCAGTATAAATCTTGAGTCATTGTGTGCTAGGCCATCTCCGATCACGACGTGCGACATACACTTCAAGTAGATTTAGTTGCCGGCCATTTCCGAAACCGACAGTTTGGCGCCCACCGTGGGGCCAACGTCGTGCGTCCACCATCCCGATGATCGGATGGCCTTCGTCTTCGACACCTCCAGCCTCGCGAGCCTGAGCGGTATGATTCGCTTTGGCTTGTTGGAGTTTCCTATGGCCCCACGCACTGGGCTCTAGGCACCTCCCGTCTTCATGCCCTTCCAGGCCTTCCGCTTCGGGAGCTTGGACTTCATTACCGATCATCTCGGCATGCTCCAACTCCGCGAGGAGGCCACTCCTTTGATGTCGCTCGAGGGAAACACTCCCTCGGCCGAGCCGCTGCCGGATCTCGATACCGAGGCGCTGGCGCGTCGCATCAAGCTCATGCTCGGCACCAATCCCTCAGCGAGTGATGTGGACTTGATCCTGTTCTCACTACACAACTTCATCCGTCAGTTCTCCGGGGGACCCTGCTGTCCCCACATGCTATCCGCGTGGTCGGTTCCCGTCCAACCTCACGAACACCGCGGGCACATACGCCATGGAGATTCGGAAGGTCATGCCACTACCCCGCTCGCGACCGAGTTTGTGGGCATGACGGGGTATGGTCTTGCCTCATTCTATGACCTTTTGTCCGACGATGACCTCCTAAACGAAGGTTCCAGTGTCGACAACAAGTCATCCCTTGGCTGTCCGACGCTGCGAGAGTGCGCCATGGCGGATGTCCAGGGGCAACTACCTGTCCCGGTAGAGACCGAGGATACGCACACCCCGCAGAACCCGTGCGCGCAAGCCTTGGCTAATGCCCAGGCGCACGGCGAGGATTTTCCCTAGCGGCGGCAGCACCGGCCGCCACCCACGTCGGTGCGCCTCGGGCACCACTCCGAGCCGAATGCTCATGACGCTGCAGGTGGCGCGTGGGCGCGCCCATCAAGTCTAGCAGGCAATTGTCCCAAACGCCAACGACCCCCCGCAGTTTGTGCGGGCCGGACAGAACATCACCGTTGTAGTGATGCTCCTGGCTCGGGAAGCCTCTACTTGGGCGGCCTGCTTGGCCGCACCCTCCGTCGCCTTCGGGAGGTGGGGGCGGGATTGGGGACGACCTAGCCCTTGGAAAAGCAAGGCAAAGTCAGGAGCAAGTTGGGCACCCAAGGACTAGGAAGAAAAAGGAGAGAGGAGGACTTACCAAATTCGGCGGGTGCTTCTCGTCGAAGGCCGGTGGACCCCTAATGACCCGCTGGTTCCCCACCTTGAGGACCATATCGAGCCACGACCACACCTCATCATCGGGCACCACCATCATTGACACCCGCCTGCGAGGCCAGTGTACTCCCATATCTTGGTCGTCCTAATGGCCAATGGGATGACTCGGTGGGAGAACATGGTGCCAAAAAGCCACACCCCGTCGAGGCCGTCCTCCATGATGCACTTCCACAACACCTTCTCGAGAACCTCCGCACGCTCCTTCTCCGCAGTAGGGCGCCCCCATGTCCAGCTGTCCTTCCTCACGGGGCATGCCCCCGTGAACGAAGGGAATGGGTGCCCCGCCACGTTCCTGATGTAGAACCACTCTTCATGCCACCCCCGGTTCGAGTCCGCGGGGGTGTACACCGGGTAATCTCCCGACCGGCGAGCCCTTTTTTGTAGGTCAAAGCCCCTGACCGGCGCAAGCTCCAAGTCCCCCTTCGCTGACAGGGCCCGACCGTAGAAGAAGGCCTGGAATAGATTTACGTGCGGATCTATTTCGAGGAAACCCTCACAAAGCGTGACGAAGCCCACGATGTGCACCAACCCATTCGGGTTGAGGTGTTGCAGCTCCACCCCCACTCGTTCAGCAGCCCGAGCAGGAATGGGTGCGCCGCTACCCATTACCGCGCTTGTGGAACACGAGGAAGCTCATGATCTCGTAGGCTTCAGGCTGCGGCTCCTCGTGCTCCGCCGGGGGAGCCCTCCAATGCGCCACCGCCTTTGGTGGCAGCAGCCCCTTCTCCGTGAAATCCAACAGCCGATCCTTGGTCACGTTTGACGGCCTCTAGTTCGACATCGCAGCCACGGGATGGAAACGTCAGATGACTCGTACTCTCTTCCTCCCTCCTTAGGCACGGCAAATGCAGGGAGAGGAACGGTGGCGGCGGAGAGCGGAGGAGGAGAACGGCTCTGGCGACTGGAGTGGAGCAAAGCTGAGGTGGAAGAGCTTGAGAATCACCAGTCGCCCCCCCTTTTTAACGAAATAAGGGAGCCCAACCGACGAGGCGTGACACGCGGTGCGGGGGCTCACCACGACCGCGGCGTGGGCGCGAAAAATGGGGCGATGATCTGGCTTCCCAAGTAAGTGTCATCAGGCCATACTCCCAATCAATAATCACATTTAATTCCTTGATTCACGAGATATGCTAAAACAAAAACGGCGCGGCCGTGAAAAAGCGCACTAATGGGTCCCGACTTAGGAACTCGATCGACCAAGGTTCAAAGGCCAGTCCGGAGGGCTCGAGGCTGCCTGGTGTCAAATAGAGCCAGGGGAGAAAATGCAGATGAGCCCCAGCGGCCCTCGCCCGACCTGCTCAGGCAGCAATTCGGGTCATCTCAACCTTCTGGTCCGATCTGGACCTTGAGCCATGCCCACAAAATCTCCATCAAGGAGAGGCCAGTGGGCCACCTGTGTCGGTCGGACAACTCGGGCATCGGCTGAGAGGCAGGTCGTGGAGTAGTGGAATGCCACCTGCGGGCTATGCCAACCCCGTCACAAATGACGAACCAAGATTCCACTCGGTGAGCTCCTAACGAATGACGAACCAAGATTCCACTCGGACGCCCAAAATTTTGCCCGGGCACACCTGTTATGAGCTCACCGAGCCTGTCACTTGAGCCATCGGGGCAAGTGATGCCGGCTCAACCCCTTCGGTCATGGAGACCGCGGACAGGGTCACCTCCACGTGTGTACACACACGCCGCCACCAACCCGACTGCCTTCCTTTATGGCAAAGCCGCGTCGAGTCAGAGTACTGCGTTTCCACTCGGAACGGACGACAAAATTCCAGCCCCCAACCGGACTCATGGTCGGGCGCGGCAGACACAGTACACTCCAGAATAAACGCACTTTATTCCTAGCAAATAAACATTACAAAGTACAGTCGGCCCATGGCTATTACAAAGTACAAAAACCCGTTACCACCACAAGGGTGGTAACGCTGAAAGCCTTGAGGAGGGCTTCTACAAGTGCGGGAAGACTGGGAGGAGCATCTACCTCGCAAGCCTTCTTCTTGCACCCCCTTCCTGAAGGACAACTTGGCAGGGGATGACGATGAGCCGTCCATCTGCCGCCGCTGCCAACCGAACTCCCTCGCCATCTTGAACGACGGCAAGGAGCTCTTCCCCGTCTCCAATTGCTTGCGAAGGACCGGCCTCCTCATAAAGCGAACTGGAGCTGAGGCACACAGGGAATCCGAACCAACTCGGGGCCTAGGCAGTTCCTGTGGGTACGCACCGCAATAGGAAGAAACGAGGAGTTCCTCCCCGTTCCAGGACCCGGCTGATGGAAACAATGATACATCCTCCGCCGGGAGCCAACACTTCCCCCATGGTCGCCCAAGACACCTGAGGAAACCACGCCGACTACCCGACGGAGATGGTGGCCTGCCTGCGCACACGCTCCCCTCGATCATCCAAGTGAAACGCTCGGAGCTTGGGAAAAGCTCGGGCACATGGCGTTGCCCGCGTGCCATCCCCTACCGCTCGCAATCATTCTTCTAGCACCAGATGCTGAAAGAAACCACTGGCTCCATCAGGTGGACGCACAGGGCTGAAAGCAGCTCCATTATACGAGACCAAGCTCACCCAAGATTCCAGTTCTGGATGAGTTTGAAAAACAGGGTCCTGAAGGCCTCCATTTATAGCCGCTCGGGCGCTTTCGTGTCTCGTGGGCTGACTTCACCATGTGATGCGCAGCTCCGCCTCAAAAGGATGGAATCCCACACAGGGAAAATAGGGAGGAACTCCTCTGCGACAGGCTGATGGACGGATCGGGCAAGCCTCGATATTCTGCACCAAAAGCGGACAGCAGGCGCCGCTATGGCACATTCACTATGCGGGCAGATCACAGCAACCCCAATTGACCCGCGGTCACAAGAGGGAGTCTATCGAACGTTGTGCCTCCCTGTGGCTGAGACAACACGATGCGACTTCACGCTCTGGACTAAAACACAGCGTGATGAAAAAAGGGCCTTCACGATTAAACAATTCGCAAAGCTACTCGGGGGGCCTCTGACGAGTCCAAGGACCCGGGGTCCCCAGCGGGCCCACTTTGCTTTGGCTAGCCCAAGACCACGCCTGGAATTAATGCCTGTCCTCCTGGGCCGCGACTTCGTCCAAGCCGCCTAGGAGCACGGTCCTGCCCGGCCGCCCGGTTGGCCAAAGCATGGCTTGCATCCCCGACCTAGGGGACGATTGGGGACTGGGTCCGTACCGCGGCTCCGACTGAGGTCACCCGACTAGGCTCCCCCTTACGAGTGTCACTATCCCCAATCGACAAGACCGGGGACAGCCAGACCCTACGTACTGGTAGGCCCTGAGAGCAGGTATGGCAAATAAGGATGCACACTGGAGTCAACTTGCTGTACAGGCCAACTACTCCTCCCATAGGGGTTACAGTCCTCCTTGCTGCCACAACAGGGGGGACACTATTCCACCTGCCCATCCTCACGAGAGAACGGGACACAACGTCATCACGATATGGCGGACACGTCTCCATTACGACGGAGTGACAGGGCGTAGCGCCGGGGACGGAGCGTGACTACCATACCATACTTATTGGCGCACGACCATCCCCGACCGACAAAGCACGACGCACAGGAACAAAACAGGATAGCCACTCGATGACACAAGACGTGGGCGGTGACTATCAAGGACTCCCCGACTGACAGAGCCGACGACCCCGACCAACGGGGCAAAGAATCTCTCTCTCTCTCTCTCTCGCTACGATAGTCCCCC
The DNA here is from genome assembly GCF_002211085.1 of Panicum hallii. Lineage (NCBI taxonomy): Eukaryota > Viridiplantae > Streptophyta > Magnoliopsida > Poales > Poaceae > Panicum > Panicum hallii. Next base: position 22,909,143 of record NC_038042.1, read on the forward strand.
TTGTAAGGAGGGCTCCCCTTAGACTGTAAAAGGGAGGGTCAGCTGCCTAGGAAAAGGGATAGAAATTCAAGAGATCCATCCTCCACTCAAAAGCTCGTAACTCCTTAAACTCTCACTAGCATCCGGGTTCAAGCAATACATCCGACCGATCCCCGATTGGACTAGGGCAAGATTGCCTGAACCACTATAATCTTGAGTGTGCTAGGCCATCTCCGATCACGACGCGACATACACTTCGAGTAGATTTAGGTGCCGGCCATTTCCGAAATCGACAGTATTAATGTTAGAAAAAAAACTTTGTGATCCATACCATTATTAAGAAAAGTAACTTTGTATTCCGTGAAAGTTAAGGAAAAGTAACATCTGTAGTCCATGAATATTTTAAAAAGTAATTTTATGATTTATGAGAGGAAGTAATTTGCTAATAATATACATGACATGAAGTAACTTGTTACTAATTCACGTGATAGAGGAAGTAAGATTTATTTTTTCTATTTTTTTTGACCAAAACATACTCAAGCGTGGTCTTATTTTAAAGTTCCTGATGAAACAAACATAATGATATTTTAGATTGTTTTCTTACTTTCTTTTAGTGGGCCTCTTTAGTTCTTTTGTCGCACCAATTCACGTGAGGGTGCATGCGTCAAGCTATAACGTGGAGGTAAAAAATAAAATGTGGACTTTTGCTTAATATGGTAAACATGGGAGGCTCTCTGTGGTTAGCACTAAAAGGAAAGACCTCTCTACATAGTTGCCTCTTAATTTTTTATTTATGTATTATACATTATCTCTATGTCGAGTTTAAGTCTTGGGCATATATGTGAAACACATCACATACACACCTCGTTGTCGGGGGGATTCTTGCATTACGTAATAAATGCAAGTACCCTTGCAAAATTGCATTGAATAGGAGCAAAATCACGTTGGCGTATGCATAGTAAGGGCACAATCACAAAGTTAGGAAAAGCGAAGGTATAACCACAATTGCACTGCCAAGTTGGGGCAAGGACACCAAGTTCTCTAATAAAAACTGCAGGTAGAAGCTAATGGGCTTCTAGATTTCAGATTTTTCCCCACAATAAAAAATAAAGTTTGCTGTGTTAATACTGAAGAATAAAAATTCATTGGTCACTAATAAAAGAGAGGCATTCGAAAATTTTAGCTTACCTCACCAGATATCTTCTGGAAATGAAGCTTGTCACTTAAGAAACGGGTTATGTTCGGCACCCATGCGTTGCACAATATTCATTGAAACGGGTTAAGCTTCGGCACCCATGCGTTGCACAATATTCATTTCCATACAAACAAGGAAACTGTTCTAGCTTACCAGGATAGTGACTCGAGAAACATGTCAGATGTGGTAATAGAACCGAGACCACAGCAAAATGAGGCATCATCGTCACCTTTCAAAGAAATCAGAATTCAAGTCAGAGCATCAACAATTATACGAAAGAAGTACTCCTTCTGTTCCAAATTATAGATCATTTTAGCATTTTTAGGTGTATAATTTTTGCTATGTATCTAGACATACGTGTATATCTAGAGGCATAATAAAAGCTATGTATCTAGAAAAGCTAAAACAATATTTGGAATAGAGGGAGCCAATAGAATTATGACGTAATCCCTCCGTCTTAAATTATTAGTCGTTTTAGCTTTTCTACGTTTATAGATTTTGATATGCATCTAGACATAACGTATATAAAAACTAAAAAGACTAATAATTTGGAACGGAGTGGAGTATCTAACATCCATTGACTCCTCGGTTTGCCAGCGAGGTAAAGAATGTTGTTATTACATCAGAAGCTAGGGAAGGGCCACTTCACCAGCATCATATGATAAATACCATTCATCACAGTTCCCATCAGCTTGCAGAACTTGGCGTTCCAGGAGACATCTGTCGCTACCACTAGTACTGACTAATGATGGTAGTCGCCATGACATCGCAGGTCCACTTGGCCAAAAAAAAATATTACAGGAAGGATGTGTCATTGTAACCGTGGCAGAACCAACCTGAAATTACACCGGCTCAAGTACACGAGTCCACTCTTGAAAGCTCCAACGTGCTTCAAACGGTATAATCCCTTGGCCTGTCGGGTAACGTCCCGATAAACCACCGAATGCAGGATCAAACAATGTACCTCACACGAAAGCGAGTCCAGAGATACAAATATCATCACATTTTACATCACAGGCAGTTATATTACATGAGTATTCAAAAGTAACATAAGTTCCCAACTGAGGGAAGTTATTACAAACGGTTTAAGTTTCAAGTCATGCAGCGGAGTTAAAGCACGGGCACTGTACACATCGCCAGTTCAGATATCATGCTAGCCCTGGCATGATATCACTCGGAGGGATCTGTGTTGGCCGGGGATGGGTCCCACTCCACGGACCAACCATCAGGCAGAGGGTAAGGCCACGGCATAGGCAGAGCAGAGTCGTCAGGGGGATTACCTGAACCAAAAAGTTACAAGGCAAGACTGAGTATTCTAATACTCAGCAAGGCTTACCCGTTCATGGTATACTTAGCTATGTACCTAGACTTATGAAGGCTTTTCAGATTTTGGGTAGAGTTTTCAGCTGAAAAGCAACAAAGAGTAGGTCCTTAATTTCAACTTTTAGCTTTCAAGTTCTATGTATTTATCCATTCTAGATAAGCACCTATAACTATTCAAGCATGGTAGAATCGTTAGCCAAACATCATCTTTGATATCCATAAGGTTACTCTTGTTACTCTATGCGGTAAAGGGATCAAGCAGTCTCAATCTCCGCGAGAAACGGACGATTCCTTAATCGAATTTCAGCCTTGCAAGGGTAAACCTAACTCACACGCTTGGAACATCCAACGATTGTCCCGAAGCAACCGTTTGCTTTTCATTCCGACTCGTGGATCAGAGCCACCACAAGCGACTGCAGGACCATACGCACATCAATGTGCAGGACGTACGCCTGTAGAGCGACTACACGGCCATACTCCTGGTTGCCCAGCAACACGTATTCCTACACGTCAAGTCGAGTAACAGGAAAAACCAAAATACGAGTGGTGGGAGGTATGTCCACTCCTCGGGCCGATTGGTTACTAGGCTTACCGCTTACCATATTTCGCGGCATGTGGCTAGTACTTTCAAATGCTTAACCACTGCTACCACACACTGCGACGTTATCAAATTCATCAACACAGATGGGGTATCATTTCAACCATGATACCTCACATAAATTCCGTCCGTCATCCTTACAGTGATTGCAGGGATGTAAATATTGCAACTCCTATATCGCGCGAGTGACAGGAAATCAGGTGCAATACATAGGCTTCTAGGATCCATGCATCTAGGGTTCCATTTCATCTCCTAGACTTAATACAAGATATAATATATAAATATAAGATTGCATAATGTAGTAATTTGAGATATTGGGTTATGCACCGGGGCTTGCCTTTACTGGTGGGGCTTGAGTCAGGGATGTTAGTATTATTATCTTCCGGAGCTTGGTTCGGGGCTTCAGATAATCCCTTAGTGTCGTTCACTTGGTCTTCAGAAATATCCTCTGCAGACTTCTGGGAGATCTCGTAGGTATCGTCTGTGAAAGTAGTCATATCTACATGTAATGCAAACATCACATTCAAAGTGTGCACATAAAGTTATTTTACTTTACGATAAAGTTGCAATCCAGCACTCATTTAAAATACTACTCACATAACAATCAAAAGATCAGAAACTAACTTGGATAAAGCTTTAGTTGGACAACTGATTAAAATTAGCTACTTGTTGAAGATTACAACAGAGCCGATTGGAAACAACAGGGGTTCAGCTGATAGAATTGGTAAAGAAGGGAGCTATCTACACAGTTTTAGGAAATCTGTTGATTTCGGTTTAGAAGAGAAATCGGCATAAGTAGTTTCTGTATAAGAGCAGAAGAGATTAGCCGATTTGAGTTCACCTGGGATCAGATTGGCTGATATGGATAGGAACGTTAAAGGTACAGTACTTCAAGGATAGAAAAAGAAAGGATCTTGCCGATTGGATTATCAGCATATTTTTGGTCTATCCGATTGGTTGGTGCATCGGCCTTGGCTTTAGCCGATTCATGTGCATTAGGTCTAGCCGATTGGATGTCTACTGGTGCTAGCCGATTGGCCAAAACTGTATCGGCCGTGCGTAACAGAGACTCTTATTGTGCTAACTTGCCGATCTGTGGTGGTGTGTTTCGGCAGGTGCAACCGATATGTCATCTAAATCGGATGACTAGCTGATCACTGCTCGCATCGGCTTAGCTGATTTGTGTTTTTAGCAAACTAGTCGATCTGTGAATATCGGCATGCTAGTCGATCAGTGTATGTAACTATTCAATATTGGAAGTAGCCGATTGTGCAACAACTACTCAACTCGTGTAGCGTGTAACTATCCGATTGCGCATTGATAAACTAGTCGAGAGTGTGAACATCAGCCGAGCTGATATGTGCGCATGTACTAGATTTGTGAATCGGTACAAGTAGTCGATCAATGCATTTGCAAACTAGTTGATTAGTGAACATCGGCTGAGCTGATTTGTGCACGTGTACTAGCCGATCGGTGAATCGGCATACTAGTCGATTTAGTGCATCGGCACATTAGCCGATTTACACATCGGCTAGAACTAGTCGAGTGATGTATCGGCATAGCTAGTTGATTAGTGCGAGTAACTAGCCGATGGTGTATTGATAGACTAGTCGAACTACGTATCCGTACGATCTGTGTCTCAGCGTATTCAGCCGATTGGTGGGTCGGCTGTGTAGCTGGTTTTCACCTTTAATGTTTTCCTATATTTTCTGGGTCATATCAGCCATGTAGCTGATTGTCCTACTCTGTACTGACTGTGCCTAACTGAGATGTGCTTAAGTATTATCCTAGGTAACTAGATGTGGTTGCATCGGCTTGATTACGTTAATACAACAATTGAATGACGTACAGCCGATGGGTTCATCTAAATCAGACCTGCTATAAGAACTAGGTGGAACATAACACTAATATCGGACTAGGCTGATGAGACCACAAGTGCGGAATTAGACTAAAGAGGATGTGGCTGATGGGCTTGTGCCGATGAGGATATGTTTTACAGATGTGCAGCCGATTGGAGTGTGGTTGAGGGTATGTGATCGATAGGTATATAGCCAATTTCCTAGCCGATAAATCAGCTGATAGAAGTGTGTGGATAAGGATGGAAAAATTAAGGATCGATCGGCCATATTTGACCGATATGGAAAACAACTAGAATCGGCTTGGATCGGCCGATAGCAAGAACCCTAAGATCGTGCGTGCATCTCTGATACATCGACTATGTGCAGCCAATGTAGGACAGAACAAAAGAATTGTATCGGCAGTAGCTGATATTAGAAAGATAACAACTGTATCGGCTAACCAGCCGATGGTAGAAGCATATGAAATGAATTGCATCGGCTGACAGCCGTTACAATAAAACATCATAGATTCAATTGAAACGGATGCTTAGCGGCTGAACTAATAGCCGATGCTGAAGTATAGCTACAGAGATGTATTAGCTAAGCAGATACACACGAACTAACAAGCATCCTTATACGAAAAGGACCTTAAGGAGACTGCAATCAAGGCAAGGACAATGTCTTGATGGCAGGGACATAAGCACTCGTGTGAAAGGATTAACTAAATATCACACATCTCTATCACAAAAATATGAGCTAACACTACCAAACTTATCAACAATGCAACATGAAAGACATTCTATTTATCAAAAATGTTATTCACTCTTTTACTGGGCATTCATTTATCGGGTATTATCTAAATTGTTTAGTTACATTAGGTAACAGGGTTGATTACCCTAAACATCTAAACTAAATACATTAGGTAGTATACTTGGTTATCTTAAGCAAACAAACTAATTACACTTAACATCTTTATGCAACAGATTAATCAAAATAAATGATTTAAATAAACATCATGTAAAACTTAAATGAATTTATATAGAGCAATGCACTTTAAAACTAAGGCTATAACAATTACTAAACATTGCTTTATTCTAATTACATTTACTGTAAATTTATCAGGATTTTATTTAAACAGGAACTATGCCACAAAATTAAACAAGAACACACATTAAATGATTAAGATATATTTATAGCTGTAGTTCTCTACTAGATCTGGGGTTCAAAATTTATGGACATGTTCTACTATATAAGAGTAACATTCCAGCATATTATCATAATTATTCATGAACCAGAACTATTGTTCATGAATTTCTTTTGAATCTAAGCCTATATTCATAACTTCAGTTACACTAGGTTTTTGACTCTCAAAATTTTATCATGAACTAAACATATTGAAGCAAAGATAAGGTAAAATTTTCAGCTTTAAACCTGAAGGAATGCATCTAGAATTAAATTATGAAATTTCTATCAACATACAACAAAGGTACTCGAATTTCTAAGTAAATGAGCAGTAAAGAACTCGAAACTTTTACACAAAGCTACTCATGGGACATACAACCTAGGTTCCAAAATTCAACCACAACACATGCATATAACATGAGATACAATTAAAACACTCATTTCCTAGTATTTATTTTACACGTCAAAAACTACACACATACAGCTTAAACTTGCTATATAAAAGTAGTCGAGTATAACTTAAAAATTCTAACAAAACTGGTTTGGCATTTTTCTGATTTTTCTATGATTTACTATGATTTTCCAAAGTTTTAGCTAGAAATTTCAAGAAGGTCCAGTGCGACACTATTCATCTGAGTCATGGGTTGTGCAGATAGGCCCCTAGAATTATTCCTACTATTGTATGGGGTCCCTGGTCGTGATTTTTGGAATAGAGAAAGCTCAGGGAGCTCGATTCCGGCGATTGGGTGCTTCCCGGAGGCGAGGGAGAGGTGGGGGAGCATGAGGGACACGAGGGCTACCTTTGGATGGGCTCGGTTGACGCCGGGGTGGCCGGAGGAGGGCCGACGACGGTGATAGTAACTCGCCAATGGTGGCAGTGGTGCTCCGGTGAGCTCCGGCGAGCGGGGTCGATGGGGAACAGGAGGAGGAGCTTCCAGGGGCTGGGGGCAAGCGATTTTGGGGGTCAGCTCGAGGGAAGAGAGGCCAGAGGGGCGAGCTCGGCGTGGGATGGTTGAGCAGCAACAATGGAGGGCGACGGTGGTTTCTGGTAGTGCGACCGTGAGCTAGAACCGGCCTTTTATAGGCCATAGAGATAGAGGAGAGTGGAAAGGGCGCAATGCCGCGGCCCTGGATGGCTGCATTGACGCAGTGGTCGGCGAGCAGAAGTGCCGGCGAGACCGGACGGCGCTGGCAGTGCCACAGGCAACGTGGCACTCGGCGAGGGAGCCAGCAAGAAGAGCTAGGGCGGTAGCTGGGCTAAGGAGCGACGCGTGGAGGAGCTAGGCCGCAGGGAGTGACAAGGGGGTGGCCGGATTCAATGGCAGCAGTGCAGCAGAGGCAGAACAGAGGAGGAAGAAAAAGGGGATGCAGCTAGAAAAAGGGGATGCAGCTAGGGACTTTTCTGCAATTATAGAAAATACAGGGACCTCATTGTAAACCAAGTTTTTCCACTACTCTAGAGCTCAAATGGAAAAGTGTTTAAAATAAAAGTTGTGCAACTTTTCAAATCCTACAACTTTTTTTTAAAGTTTGAACTCAAAAACTCAAAGTATGAAGCTTTATTTTAAGACTTTGGACTAAATTTGAACTTTATAAAGTTTTTGTCCTTGTTAGTGTAAATTACATATAACCTTGGGCCTATTTGCAAGTTGCTATGTAAGTCATGATTACTTGCATTATTACCCTTTGGCTTCTAGTAATTTTGAAAGTTACTTTTGTAAATCACCTATTTTGCATAAAAGGACTTATGTTTTTTGTAAAATTGCACATCAGCCCTTTTCCTTCACAAAAACACCCAATTCAACACATCCATTCCCACACAACCATTGCAAATGAAATCTTTGAGTAAATACATTTTTATCTTATAAGGGTTGAAGTAAGAAAAATATATTTTGCAAAACAACCCTTCACCTATTTTGAAATTACTTTCCATTTAATACATTTGCGAGAACAACCCAAATTTTCTATAATTATAAAAATACTCCTTTTTCTTGCATTTGAATTTTTAAAACTTCACATAAACATACACAAGCTTTACACTAGCAAGCACATATTTCACACTAACAAATAATGTGCCTAGTTTACAAATACTTGAACTGTCACAGTAACCCCTTCCATTTAACTCTCAGCGCTACAGGGATAGGCATACTGTCTGCACTACCCTCTGGTTAGCGACAACTAGGGAGCTGGCAACTCACAAGGCCAGAAGGGAGCAGTAAACCCCATCCAGGTACCTGATCCAGATAAAAATAAAAAAGTATAAGAACCTACCTACTTGAAGACTAACGGTAGGTGTTCGAGAGAGAAATTAAGGACTGCAGCACAGCCTTCAAATGTGGACTGAGCGTGTTTTCTTTCTTTTTAACAGTTTTAATAATTGCAGACCATAGTTATGCATCCGTTTACCTGTTAGGCCATCCAAGTATCAATCAATGTTCCTAGCAATTATCAATCAAATATCAACTGATAATAACCATCATGGTACCAATTCTACAAGCACATCTAGCGGCATTGGTCATTTATTGAAAACACAGCAACAGAGGATGCTATTGGAGAAACAAAGGGGGAAGGGGGGCGTCTATTCCCCACGCACGTGAGTGCGAGCTGAGCCATCGCTGAAGGATCCCCCGCCACTCGCCCCCACCCCAGCCATCTTCCCCGTCTCTGGCGGCTCCCGCGGTCGCATCCACTACCCAGTGCTGTCCCCGCCCGAGTGAACCCTATGCCCCCGCTCGGTCCCTAGCCCACTGGCTGTCAAACCACCGCCCTCGGCCAGCGGCATCCCCGCCGCCGTCCACCGCCGCCCCGCAACCTGCCACCGCCGGTCTTCCCTACCACCCCCACCCCCCCCCTCTTCTGAGGTTGCCAGTGGCCACCGGACCCCGGCAACCCCCACCCCGAAGGGCCCGAACTCCGGCCGCCGCCGGGTCAACGAGGAAGCCAAACAACAGCGTCCTTCTGCGACGTGCGCGAGCCTACTCGCACGCATGATAAATAGATTTGCCGAAGGGGGGAAGGTGCTCAGACATGCATGGACAAATCATTCTTCTGCACAAACACCAAAAGGTGGAAATGTTTTTTGCGAGTAAAGAGAACTGAAAATACAATTAAGTAAAGAGAACTGAAAATAGAATTAAGGAGCAACAGATAAACAGCCATCCTAAAAGCTAAAATTAAATGGTTTGTATTGTTGAACCTGGCAACACTACTGTTTGCATCAGTACAATTGCATTACTTTGATAAAAAGTGACCACAACGCATGTCCATACCTCACAAAGTAAGCAGAATTAGATCATGATCCTAATTTCTGTCGTGATTATCGTGCTAGTACCAATCAAAAACATCACCAAGATCACCATCGTCATCATTTCCAGAAGCGTGCTCTTCAGGCTTTTGTACACCGGGCTCTTCATCCAACCAATTCGAATCATCTTCCTCATGGATGCAATCATCAAGTGCATCCTACAAACAGTGAAAATAAGATACTAATCTAATTAAATACTACTTAAATAAATTCAATATAAACATAGTGTATGTGTGCTTAAAGAAAAACCTCTTTTCCAGGTTCACTTGATGCGCCATCTTGTTTATGAGTATTGTTAATCTCTTGCTGTGCGACATCTTCAATGTTGAGATTCTTAATTACCTTTTTGAAATACAAATTATCTGCACACATAAATCAAATCAGTAAAATACAAGCACTAAGTTAAGCTAAATCAAAGGTCAGGAAAAAAAACATGGGTTGACCCGAGTTAAGCAATATAACTCCTGAGCGATGAATTATAGCATCATGGACTAGCAACGGATTTTTTTTCTCCTCGGTTTTAAATTTTGCCCGCACCTGCTGACGGGTCTTATCAGGGAGTAATTGCTGTATCATTGCAAAATCGCTACCAAATTGTCGAAGCCCCTGGTCCAGAATTAAAACAAAAGCACATGTTAAACTGGAATCAACAGAATAGGTAAGCAAATAACATTTTAGAAGATCTGAGATTGTATGCAGCGAAAATAGCAGTCCAAGGGCTTGATTTCTAAAATAAATACCTGATAAAACACATCAGTATCAGATTTTGACCATTTGCCCCGAGTTTGTTTGTTCATGTAGGAATGGTAGTTCAACTTTTTTGTATCTTGTACATGGTTCTGTGTTCTGTCATTGTCGAAGTTCCTTGCTTCCTCATCTCCATAGTCCAAATCATCCATATCATGAAATTGAAAGCTGCTGTGCATAAGATAACAAATTATTAACAGAGGAACACAAATCAAGAAGTTCAAAACTAAAGTACCCAGTTTGACCCTTTTAATTACAAATCTTGATCAAGGATGCCTAAGATATTTTAGTCTTCAACTTAAATTCAGCCAAACCAATCGGCCATCTAAACAAAGAGTGAAATTGGCAAACAGGCTGGCTTAACTTTAAGATGAATTTCTGGGTAACCAATCAGCCAATGCTTTTGGAAAGCCATAGCCCAAGCAGAGGGGGCATGAACATATTGAGAGACTTTATCGCAAGGAGGTACAAGACCAGATGGGAACTTTTAAAGTTGCTACAGTCAAAAGGGGAGGAGCTGATACATAGTGGAAGTGTTGGGGCTATTCAACAGATGTCGTATGAAATATACTATCAGGAATGGAACACATAGCACTAATAGGAGTGCGATATATGCTTTAATGAGGTCCAAAAAATAGTGAAGAATAAAGATGATTCTGGAACCAACATCAATGCCATCAATGCAAACAATAACCTATCTGGAATAAAAAAAATGTCCATGAAAAAAATAAATAGCCTAACAAAGTTTGGAAATCAATATGTAGTAATACTAACAGGCTAAGATTTATGATGTGCTGTGCTGTTGCAGGGTCATTTTGCAAGGTGACATATCTGGATGAGAAGTAGGGACTGGTACACGGGTCCATTGTGCTTGTTTATATGCCCAAGATCTACTTATATGGTATATCTTCTTTTCCCTCGAAAATGCAGGAGATATGCGTATCTTTGTATTGAAGAGGAGAGAACATCCGGACCCTTACAAAAGCAACCACATCACCTCAATAGACTAGGCTTAAGCAGGTAGCAGTGAATGTCAAACACAACCACCACTTACAGAATTGATACAACTTGACCTGATCAACAACTTTGGCCATCAAACTATCCTAGACCGAGACTCCTAAGGCCTCTAGCACCAGCCAAGCACCAGAGGTGAGCCTCAGTTTGATATTTGTCTGGATTCTGGGATGCAAGGGGAAGCACAATCGAAGACACATTTATTACGATATTTCCAAAGGGTCCAGGCACCCAGAATGATGAGAGCTCAACACTCTCAACACAACTTATATGATATCATGCATAGCATTCAAAGAAATGGGGAAAAATTAGTATACCTTGTATTAGAGGATGGCCCAGATGGATTCTCTTTTGCCTGAAGAAGCCAAACAAAATCATTAGAATTACCATAAAAATGTTTAAAAATATAACTACTAAACTTGCCACAAAACTCACATTAACACACTCTCTGGCCTCTTGTAACAACCTCAGGTGTGCTGCACTTAGCTTCATGGGATTTATCTCATGAGGTTTTTCCAGTAAAGTCTTAACCTCTTAAACAATAAAGGCCCAAGATATAAGAATGAAAACTCACATTATCTAGACTTATGCTTCAAAATTTTAGCCACCAACCTTTCGCTCTCCTCTGACGAATTCTATGGGTAAGCTTCTTCTCAGGTTTTTCTGCCGATGCATCTTTCAAGGTTCTCTTGCGACCCCGTGAAGATACCTGGCTTTTATCTTTTTGGACATTTTGCTGCTGTGGCTCTTCCACATCATCCCTTGATTTTTTCCTAACCTTCCGATTAGTACCGGCAGTGTAATCATCACCACTATCATTATCTTCTTCAACTAATGAAGGTTCAACACAGTCTTCATCAAAATAGTCATCTGTATGCTTAGGTGTCCCAACTTTCTGTGACTTTTTCCTGCTCCGTAGTTTCATAGATGATCTGTTTTCTCCAATACCCGATTTTGGTAGTTGTTCAACAGCATGATCTAATGGTTCCCCCTCATGGTACCAGCTCTCATTATCATTATGTTCCTGATCATTAGAATTTTGGATGAAATGTTTAAAAAAACAAGAGAAAGGAGAAACCTTGCACTAGTCACATCTTCTAAGCAGAATCAAATACACTGACCTTTTCAACCGTCTGCTGAGATAAGTTACGTAAGTTTTCATCAGTTAACTTGTCATTACAGGAATTGCTGAAGTTACCCATCTCAGAATTGGTATCTGTAGGAGTAACAACCCCAGAAGCATCTGACAGACCAAAAGATACAGATTTTCCTTTGCCCTTTTCTCTTCCAACATTTGGTTGAGACTTACAAGTGGCTTCAGCTATAAAATAAATGTGTTTGCTCTTTTATAAGAATAAGTACCAAAGACTCAAACAAAGATAAATCGTTACACACAGTTAACAATTCATTATGAACAGCCTGCTACGAATGAATCTTATGCAGATAAAAAGGTTAAAATCGGTCAAATTCGAAAAGTCATTAAAAAAGCTTCAATTGATACTAAATAAATATGATACTTTGTTTCATGCTTCCTTAGATTAAGCATACAGAAAAGAAAGAAGAAAATTAACTGGTAGTTCAATCTTTTTTAAATCTTCCCGACATACATAAATGGGATAGGGATAACCCATTGACCCACCAGCTCGATCCTTTTCTGAAGACAATATGTATGTAACTTTACAATATTTACATCAGATTAAACCTAAAACCAGTGTTGCCAAGGCTGTTGCCTACTAGTGTTGCCAATGACAAGCCATGTAGCTTGCTTAATAATCAACTGTCCTACTAGAACTAGGTCTTGATGCATTAGGAATTTTTTTGTCATGTCCTGAGACATGCACAAACTTGCAGCTTTCCTAGGTCATGCCCATTGCAAAAGTGTGGATTGTCAATGCCTGCGGCAGAAGTCACACATAGGTGCAGCCTATGTAGCACGGACACGGCAGCACACTGGCGTGTCGGTGTCCGACACTGATACGCCGTTGATACATTGTTGATACGCATCGGCATATAAACTGTAAAAATAAACATCTTTAATCACCGATGATCCATGGACAAGGCATCGATGCATGTCCAAGCGGCTGAGAGAAGGGAGGTGCGGCAGCCTGAGCTTGACGGTGGGCAGCGGCGACCTGACCTGGATAGCCCTGGCAGCAGGCCAGATCCAGCATGGCTGGGGTCTGGGGCGGCAGGAGGGGCGTAGTCTGACGTGACAAATGGGCGGCCGACGGCAGGAGGTGGCCGGCACGCTGCTGGAGATGGCCTACGTGCGTCAGAGGTGGAGGAGATGACCGAGCTGAGCCCCGTCCGTTAGGTGGCTGGCATCTGGCGGTCATGGAAAGGGTGGAGTGGAGAAGATGAGAAATCGGCGGTGGGGAGCAGAAGATCAGTTTGTTTGTGTGCTGGAGTAGTGGGCTGCAGTAAGGAGAGGGAGGGATTGGGCTGGGCCATTCCATTCCCTTCTCACTTTTTCTTTTCCTCCCATTTTCTTTTCAATTTGCTGTATATTTGCTACTTCAACAATTTGCTGTGTCATGATTATGTCTGTTGCCGTATCACCGTGTCTCCATTTTTGGGGAAACAGCGAATCCCCGCGCGTGTCGGAATCGGTGTAACGTAGGGTGCAGCAACAGACCAGGCATATGCGCTACCTAATCCCATTGTCGCTTGTAGTACCTCCAGCAATGAGGATGCCGCGACATTGGTGCCAGACCCTCATCACACGTTTGTGGCATCTGAGTTTTATGAAATGCCAGATTAAAGAGCTAACAGTAGAGGTTGGCGGCTATTTCAATATGTTTTTTTATTTCTTTGGAGAATAAGCACTTGATAGATCATGTCATCCCACCTGGGCAAAACACCCTACATAACACTCAGAACCTAGCAAAACCACATCAATGACAATTTTAGGGTTTATGTGGTCCAGAGTTGCAAATATGACCTAGCAAAACCACATCAATGACAATTCAGAGTTGCAAGTGTTATGAGGTCTAGCACTTTATTTATTTTAAAACTGTTTTAAAATAAATAAAGTGCTAGACCTCAGAATCACTGTTGGAGCAAACACAACTTACATCTTGAAAACAACACAAATACAAAATTATGTATTTAAGACAGCAATAGTGACTGTTGACCTGACTATCTATGCATTGGAGTTCATATTCAGTATTAAGGCAACAGTAAGGACAAGTCCATAATAAATGTAACTTCAATCTCATTTATACTTAATAAGTTTTTCAACCTTGTAATGTAACTCTCAAGCGCAGAGAACAAAGATGTCAGACGCAGTAAAGATTAAAGAAGTCCCACCAGGAAAATCAAGTGTACCTGAGACTTTTCCAACCATCGATTCAGCACCATCCATAGGAGTATCAACTAGTTCATTGTGGTAGTCTAAATCATCAGTAGCATCCACATTCTAAAATATCAATAACAGTTGGATAAGGAAATATTTTTGCTACCAATTATCATATGAAATATCAATACATTAATTAAAAGGAGCTTCGTCTGCACCTTTGGCTGGAACTTTGCAACTCTTTCCTCTTTAGCTTGTGCACCAAACATTTCCTCAAATTCATCTACATCATCAATAGTCTTGCCACATGAACTGGCATGTGACACTTGGATGTGTGAAACCACCAAGCTTTCTTGATGTGTAGCTAATTTAGACAAATCAGCATTTTGCTTGTCACCTTGAGAAATCCTATCTGCAGCAGCAGTACCACCCGGAGGTCCAATGGAACTCTCAGCACATCATCCGATGGTGTCTCAAGAATACCTTGAGAACCAGCTTTATCATCAGGTGTCTCACTACCAGGGCATGTCAAGGATGCTCTTTCTTGGCTGGTGAGTTCTTTAGAAGAACTGACTTGATTTAAGGCTCCTTGTTTCCGAATTCCATTTTCCACAGTAGGATTAGACGCTACAGATCTAGATGACAAAGCAGATTTTTGGGGTTTGGCCCGCTGCTTGGGATGGAACTTTGCAGCGGTCTGGACGTCTTCTGAGGCATCAAAGATGTTGTCGAAGTTGGCCTCGTCATCAATCATCTGTGCAACCGTTGTGTTCTACAGCTATCTTGAAATGTAAATGTCACTGGAAGGAACATTACAAGTTTAGGAAAGCAAAGGTGGCAAACATAGAAACAGACAAGAAAAAAAGGAAATAAAACCCCTTGGGGCCTGTGGAGTGTAGGGTTAGGATTCGGATATTTCACAAGAACATCGAAAATTTAGTTAAATTTGAATTAAATACAAAACTTGCAAATGATATAGCCCAATGCAAAGATAGTTGATGGCACTTACATTTACACGGGTCGGAAGCAGTAGAGCAGGCAAACACAATGCATCATCATGTGAGAGTAACGGCAGAGCTCTAGACGGAGGACAACCGGCAGCGACAAATAACTAACTAAACCGCAGCAAAAGCACGCGGCGACAACAATGGGTATAACACTACTATGTCAAAACAGACAAAAATTCCAAGAAAGTTGGGGGCAATGCCCAATGGGTTTATGTTGTACCCCTCAGCAAAAGCCATATAATAGCATTATTCTCTAATATTTCCATACCCAACTCACAATTTTCCCAGGATGCCTACATCAGCAATACTACTGTCTAGACTAAGCTTAAACGTGGTTGCTTTTGCACATTATAAATGCTATATCTAATATTGCCAAACCGTTTCAGCGTCCATCACCTTCTGCACGGGTAAAGAAAAGGTCCCCCTGCTTGGGTTTAAGTTGAATCCCCAATTCCACTGAGATCGATCAATAGTACAGCGCCCTGAATAATTATCTAATAAAACAATGGGCGGATGGATTGCAACACCAGGGCACCATGTAGAAATGAAATTCGCAACTAGCTCAATAGAGACAAAGGAATATTCGAATTTGACACAAAAAAAAGGTGTGGCAACGGGAGTTCATCCAAGCAAAGCTGGAAATACTTACCGACGAGAGAAGAAACCAATCACGTGCGGAGGGGTATTCAACCCACTCTACCACACCGAGAGCAGAAGGGCGATGGGGCGGCGGTGTCAAGGGGACGCCGGGCCGGAGGCGAGGGCACGAGGCGGCGCCGCGGCGGGATTCTGCCTTGGGTTTATTCCATATAGGAGTCCAGCCGTCTGTCGCCGCAACTGTTGCTTCGGGAGGTGCCTGTCTCTTCTTGGCATAGAAGCGGCGGCGGCTCTGTTTGGAGACGCAGGTGGAAAGGGAAGGGATGTGGGCGGGCTCATAGGCTGTCATGGGCTGGAGGCCCACAATGCTGCTACTTGGTAAACCTCTGAAGATCCCCAAAGGCCAAAAGCCCCAACACTCCCAACCAGCAGCCAGGCTCTCTCCCTGCTCGACGCGCGATGGCCCCCAGATCGGACCACGCCGGCGGCAGCGCCGCCGCCGCCGCCGCGGCAGCGGCCGCCCAAACCCATGGATCCGACTTCGACTCCATCGACCCCCTCTTCCACGTCCTCCTAGTGCTGCCCTTCTCCTTCCTCCGGCCTCCGCGCACCCGCCTGAGGCTGCCGTCCAACCTGGCGCTCCCCTCCCCCATGACCGTCTTCTCCCTCATCCTCCTCACCTACTTCGCCGTCGTCTCCGGCCTCGTCTACGACGTCATCGTCGAGCCCCCCGGCATCGGCAGCGCCCAGGACCCCGCCACCGGCGCCGTCCGCCCCGTCGTCTTCCTCCCGGGGCGCGTCAACGGCCAGTACATCATCGAGGGCCTCTCCTCCGGGTTCATGTTCCTCCTCGGCGGCATCGGCATTATCCTCCTCGACCTCGCCGTCGACCGCACCAGGCCCCGGAGCCTCCGCGTTTCCTTCGGCGGCGCCGGCGCAGTAGCCATCGTCATCGCCTACGCCATGGCCATGCTCTTTCTCCGCATCAAGATCCCCGGCTACCTATGGTGAGGCTGATAAGTATTACCGGTTTAATTAGACCAGATCCGTTGCATGATCTCGCTACATCTAAATAGATCTGCCTGATGTGTCTGATGGAACTAGCGAATCTCTTTTAATTATGTTAATGTCACATTATAGTATGTTGTATGATATCATCAACTCTGAATTGTTGGATGAGGATTATCATTTTGCAATGTTACTAAACAGAGCTTTACTCAGTATTGTGATTCAGTGATTTCGTGAGATTCCAATTCCTACTAGGTGGGTTTATTTGTTGTAGTTAGTGAACTACTGTTTTTTTAATTCACTAAGTACTACATAGTATATACCACTTGTCTTCCTAACTTTCTTGGATATCGAACACTGAATTGTTGGAAGAATGGGGGTTGAGGTTCAGAAGGTGAGATATCTTCTGTGAAATAGATACTATCAAATCCGTTTACCTACAAGTTCTTGGATTCTATAGGGTGCTTTTGACATTTTTATTTTCAAATTTTACAATGTTTTCATGATATGTTGATAATGAACTTTCGCTGGCTTATTTCTAGGTCTCATAGTATGTTGTAAGTTAAGTAATTATTGGAAATTTACTCTTTAGATGTTTCCATTTTGAAATTTTGAAGCATGCAGAGTTGAGATAGAACCTTAGTTTCGGTTGACCTGTTTATTAATTTTGTAACTAGCCTTTTTATTCAGTTTGAATACATCTATTTGTGAATGAGGGACCATGTAACATTAATTGGCTACGCTAATACTTTGTTGATGACCTGCTTCTTGACTGGTATATAGTATTTTCATTAGCATAAGGTTACGCTTTATACCACGAAAAATTTAAGATAGTACCTGATATGTAATATTTTGTTGATTTTCGGTTCAAAACGCAAGCTTCACATCCACTTAATAAAATTAAACATGTAGTAGAGTTGGTTGGTTAGGGGCCTGATATACAATATTTTTTTTAGGAGTTGCTACATTAGCTGATAAGTGAGTTTACTACAGCTAGAAGCGTAAAAAATCTGTACTAGTAATAAGAGGGCAACTGAGATAATTTTGTTTGGCTGGATATTTTGGATGAACATTCTTACAGATCGCAGGAAAATAAAATATTAGTTATTTAGTTGTTATAGTTGAGTTCAATATATCTTAGGAGGACCAACTACATGTGCTGATATAGTTCTTAGGATCTTGGAGTGCTAGATTTGTTCTTTTGAGTAGTAGTATAATCCTGCATTTGCATTCACGTTGTTTAGTTATTAAATCAAAATAATCACATATTATCTTGGTTATGGACTGTTCATTTATCAGCACTCAGCAGAAAATACTGTAGGGCATTTAAGAAGTGTTTGTGACATGGAAGTGGTAAACTAAAATTTTACTTAGGCAAAATCACTAATATACTTGTGGTGCTTTCACTCTAATTTATGTTATAAACTTTAATATGAAAGCAATTGGTGCAAAAACTTTTCAGGGAGAATGTTTCATTTCATTTGAATGAACGGGACTGAGGAGTCCCATCTGTGTGAAAATATTAGAGTATACATGAACTAACAGTACAATTTGATTAGAAATAAGAAACAAGAAAGGGGCATGTGCAATTAGATAGCCACGATTCTAGAAGATATGCATAAATAATCCCCTAAATGTTATGTTTCTTTTTTCTTTGCTAATTGAATGATTTAGTGCTCCTATATTCAGATCCGTAGTGATTAGATGGGTCTTTTTGGCTCGAAACCTGCTCGCAATCTAACATCAATGGTCCTAGGTATTATTGTGTGGCCGTGCCTGGCTATTTGAATAAATCTGTCTAGTTCTATAATTTTTTGTTTGGCTTGTGAAATGTAATGAATGAACTTAAAAAACTGGCTAATTACGCAAGGAGGAAAATTATTGTATTTAAGGAATTGGTTCATTTTACCAATTTTGTTGGACAATGTCACTGCACACTTGCACTCCGTATTGGATGCCTTCATTTCAATTCAAAGATGTATAGTGATGTTACTCCATCAAACTGTTGATATGACAATATGGTAGAGTTTTTGTTTGTTTCTTTTATCAATCTTTTTGTAGCTGTTAAGGGAAATGGGAAATGATCTTTGTGTAATTTTTTTTTATCATAGTTTACCATAATCCCATGGTGAGATTTGCTTTCAGAAATATTTTGCATGCATTTGACAGAAGCCATTATCATAGCTTCAATGAGAATCATATGCACTGCTATGCTAATACATGTTGTAATATGGTTAGTTCATCAACTTAAAGTGTAGTGAGTGCCTTTTTTTCCTTTTTTGTTGGTACTTCAGTGATTTGGTTGCAGAAATTGTGTTAGAGTGGTGGCACAGAAATATTGCATTGTTTTGAGATGTTGATGTCAGCATGTGACGTTGAACATCAAATTTGTTTTGACAAGGAAATAACATGATGATGGCCTTGTACAAGTATGCTATTTCATGATATAATTATTTGTTCTCCCTGTATAAGGTTAACAAAAAGGACAGGAAGTAGGGTAATATTTTGGGATGCTGTGGCGGTATTGAAATCTGTAATCTTTGGAATGAAATTTATATTTGATTTTGTTAGAACTGTCCTGATGGACAACTCTGGGTTTATTAGTAAACTCTTGTCATAAAATGTTGCTAAGAAAGTCTGCAAAGTACGGGTGCAACCTCTGCTGTGTGAATGGTATGTGCATTTGAAGTATGTAGCATGAGGTTGATGTTAGGGGTTAGTGCAGTATACATTATACTGAGGGTGGAAGATTTCGACTTGTGAATTTGATGCTGAAATTTTGGAGACAAGCGTTTACTGGCAAATGGTATTGGCAGTCTTTATGTTTTCTGGTAAGTGTTATCATTCTCTTGTTGTGCATTATACTTATGATCGGAGTCCAAGTTGACATACTTTAGTGAACTTATTAGATGGGTTATGTTTGCAATCATTCATGATATGTGATAGAACAAATGTGGCTTATGTTTGAAGGGGCATATTCATGGTATATGAAAGAAAAAAAATGCTTTTCAGTTCTCAAGTGTCCTGAAGGGCGAAGGAACTGTCCATGTAGCTTGTTCAGTATCATCCCAGCTTTGTTCATTATAATAATTGTTTTGCCAGAGTTTGGTGTTACCAATGACAGCGGAATAGCGGATGGAGTAGGCTTCGAGCTTGACTCTGCCCGTGCTCTCACAAAATGCCCGCCTTGCCTGACTTCTGGAAGAGCCATTGGATGATTGGAGTATGGCGTCTTGCAACGAGCTGGGGGTCCGCACTACGTCCGGGTAAAGTCGATCTGTTTTTAGTCGAGATTTCTTCTGTTGGCAAAGATATGGAACTGGAAGGTCGAGCCAGATGAAACATACATTGCCGGGACCGAGGAGCGAGATAAATGCCTGCGCCACTACCACCATAAAACCTGCCCTCAAGGCGGCGCTAAAGCACGGGCAGGAGTGCTTCCTTCCTAATCGGAAAGACTCGGTTAATGGCTGGATGGCATTGGCGCACTGCACTGGAACGTGGGCTACCCATTTCCTCCGTGCGGTGTGCTCACAGCACGCACCGAACAGTGCTCCCCCTACTCTGCCGTACTGTTTTGCTCCCCGTGGTGCGCGGGGACGTGACGGGGGGTTGTTCAATACTCCAGTGGCTACGAGTAGTACAAGTACTAGTCGGCTAGGAGTAGTCGCTAGTGGGAGGAGGACGGCCCGTGCCCCCCGTGCCGTGCGCTCGCACTAGCGCTCGGCTCCTCGAGCGGTGCGGTGCGGGATGCCCGCGCCGCGCGCGGCTGGACGGCCACGAGCGCCTGCCCGCGGCGCACGCGTGCGTGCCGCCCCCTCTGGCTAGTCCGCTGGTGGATCCGATCGATGTGGATGGCATGGCCCCCTCCATCCAGCTGGCATCCGGCTGCTGCGTGCGCCTGCGGCCCTGTATCCGCTCGGACAGAGCATTGACCTGACGCCGCGTGCTGCGCGGATGGATGTGCGCTGACTGACTGCCACCCACCGAGTACGAGCCGGCCGCTGTCCACCGGCATACTATATGGTTGGATGGATGGATTCCGTGGGCTGGCCGGGCTGTTGGTTCTTGTCGTGTGCGCGCTTACATGTTGTTGATCTCAGTCACTCAACGGGGGTAGCTGCTGGACCACACCCTACGTACGTAATCCACAGATGGAAGGCAGGGGCCGAGCTAGAAATTTTGCTTAGGGGGGCCGGCCCAACATATTGATATAATAATTGCATGATCAACGGATGAGAATTCAATATATATGTTATAGAAAATACTACTAATAAGTCATGTATGCACTAAGTACTGGCTACGCAATAGCACAAACCAAAATAAAGTAAATTAATAAGAAAAAATATAATGATTTAGCATACACAAGCTATAGACTAGCAATGTCACTCATCACTGGCTTGCTGCAGCCTACATGATGTGAACCATGGAGGATTGGAATTGGAAACGGTGTCTAGATCGGCAGAGCACGCCTGGCAGCCGGATGACCGAAGCAAAGTGAAGCTAACGTGATGAGACGAACGAACTAGGATCGTATTTGTGATTAGGATCGTGTGTGTTCTTGAACCAAAGGAAAGACGTGCCCTCATATAGCCATGGCGAGGCCCATGTAAACAAAGATTGATCCTTTGATCCATTTGCACTAACACTACAACCTATATCAATATTAGCAACAAGCATTAGCTTATCTGTTACATGTAAACGTAATGCTTGTCTGTTACATGTAAACGTGACGTAGATTCTAATTTTGGTAGAGTCAGTTAGGAGCTTAATCATGCTCTATAACCTGTATAAACTACACTGATCAATACAACAACTGCAATGTAATGGATCATTGGCCTCTTTCAAATAGGGTAAAAAAAAGTTTGTGCTGCATTGTTGAGGGGAGCCACTGGAAGGCCTATCCGATCCGGTTCCTGTTCATATATATTGCATTACGGATTTCCGATCGACCACAGTCGACCAGGACAGTAATAATGTACTAATAGGAGTAGCAGTACTGTCTCGCATGCGTCTTCATCGAACTAAAGTATTACGCACGCCCACACGCCACGCGAGAGATCCGACGGCGCACGCATTTGTCTTCGATGAGTTGAGTTGACACGCCACGACGGAGCTGAGCAATACATACATGTATGTACATACGACAGCGCACCCGTCTCGATCCGTTGGCACCCGTGCACCCCGCGTGCGAGCGAGCGAGAGTGGCGGACGACGCACCCATCGCATGCACGAAATACGTCGTTGCGCCCGCGCCACAGAAATAGTGGTGGAAAGCACGAGCACGAGCACGATCGGATCGGCCCGAGGCCGCCGCACCCACTGCATGCCCTGTGTGGTGCTGGACGGACGGAACCGCGAACCACCAGAGAGAGATATCGCGCGCCTGCCGGCGAACGCGCGCGCGTGCGATCTGCGCACCAGCTAGCCGGCCGGCCTCCCTCACCAACGGACGCTCGCGCATAGGCAGTAGCGGATTAAAGGGTTTTGCCTAGCCGAGAGAAGCACTCGGCAAAATATAAATCGGAAAAAATTTAAAAAAATGAAATAGGAAAAAATATTATTTTTTAGCAATTTTTCATAAGCTATCGATGATAGGTTTTGAACTTACAACCTCCTGCATACAAACAACTCTCTTTACCACTGCACCATTAGACCAAGTGTGTTAACATTACATTTTTATTCTCCACGTATTATAATTAACCGAGTATAAATTATTTATTTGAGATAGTAAATAAATTCAAATGAAAAAGTTGTTAACTACAAAGTGGCATAACTTTTCAAGATCTACAACTTTTATTTTGGTAGTTTCTTCATCCGAGATCGTTTACAAAATTTGAATTTCAAATTTGAAAACTTCAAACGTATTTTAATATGACACAATGATTTCAAATCAAAAGGTTGTCAACTACAAACTTTCATAACTTTTTGAGATCTACAACTTTAAATTTTGATGGTTTTTCCATTCGAGGTCATTTGCAAAATTTGAATTTTAAATTTTCTATATTCAGATGTAGTTTTTGTTGACAAGATGACTTCAAATTAAAATATTGCCAACTGTAAAATCTTATAACTTCTTAAGATCTACAAAATTTATTTTGGTTGTTTTGTTATTTCTTCATCTGACATGATAATTCTAATACTGTTCACAAATCTTATATCTCTCTCTTATAGTTTCATAAACTACGAGAGAGATATATATATATTTTGTGCACAAATGTACATTTATTTTGTCAAATGAAGAAATATCCAAAATAAGAATTGTGCATCTTGATGAGTTATACAACTTTGTAGTTGAAAATATTTTTATTTGAATTAATTTACTACTTTAAAATATGATTTAAAAATTATCTTTGCCGAGTATCTAAAATAGACACTCGGCAAAGAACTTCTTTGCCGAGTGTCTAAACAAGGCACTCGGCAAAGAGCTTCTTTGCCGAGTGCCGGTCTTTGCCGAGTGCCTGAAAAAAATACTTGGCAAAATATTTGACACTCGGCAAAGATCTTTTTTCCGGTAGTGAGCGCAGCGCGCGCAGCCAGGTGATCGAGCCAACCAGTGGCCTGGATCACTCGCTCTGCGCCGATTGTTATTTCGTTAATAAAATCAGTTTTTTTTAAAAAAATAAGTTTGTAAGGAGAAGGAAAGAGGATGACGACAGATATATACTTCAACAAGCTAGAAGCTTGTGGAAACGTCAATTTTTTTTCCTTTTGGTCCCAGGTAAATTCGAACAGTTTTTATGCTGTACTGTTGCCAATTTTTGTCATAATTAACTAGGCGGTCTTCAGGTTCAAAGCGCGCTTGAAGAGGTTTGTATATCAATTATATATCTTTTCTCGATCTAGCAATGACGTCGGCGTGTTTTGTTCAAAGGAAAGGGGAAAAAAGGGAGCAAGTTCAACTATAGCATAGGAGCAAACCGTCCATCAGTATGTTTGGCTCTCAGATTTTTCTTTGGGAAATTTTGCTCCTGGACACTCCATAATGTCGTTTTTTGCCACAGGACATTACTCAATCTTGCTTTTGCTGCTAGACACCTTTTAAGTGTGCATCTTTGCCAATGGACACCGCAGTGATTATAATATCAATTTCCTGGTTGGAAGGATAGAGAAAATAAGTAATCTGACTAAAATACCCTTGCAATGGTAGGCTGCTCACAAGCGAAGGTAATTTTGCTCCTAGACACTCTACAATGTTGGCTTTTTCCACAGGTCACTCTTTCAAGTATGCATCTTTCCTACAGGACATAATAAAATAATGATTAAACATGCTAAAATGCTCACATTCATATTTCACAAAAGATACAAATCTTAGACGTTGATAGGCATTCATAGTTTCATAATTCATACATGTTCAGAGCCATTAAAGGGCTAATATTGATACATCTAGGAGGCATTGCAAGGCTAAAAGTCACGGCCGCGTCGCCAAGCGCGCGGGGCGGGGGCCGGTGGCGGCGCCCCTGCTTGCTTCGCCGGCCGGGGGGGGGGGTGGGCGGCACCCCTACTTGCCTCGCCCAGGGGGGGCTGCTTGCTTCGGCGGGGTGGGGGGGGGCGCCCCTGTTGCTTCGGTGGTGGGGCGGCGGCGACAGCGCCCCGGCTTGCCTCACCGGCGGGGGGGTGGGGGGAGGGGGGGTGGCGGCGGCGCCGGGGGGGGGGGGGGGCCTGCTTGCTTCGGCGGGGTGGGGGGGGGGCGCCCCTGTTGCTTCGGCGGTGGGGCGGCGGCGGCAGCACCCCTGCTTGCCTCGCCGGCGGGGGGGGGGGGTGGTGGCGGGTGGAAAGCACAGGGGTAATTTGGGTATTTAGAAACTTTTCTCCCTCCATTTTTCTTAAAATGAATATTATAATCACTGCGGTGTCCATTGGTAAAGGTGCACGCTTAAAAGATATCCAGCAGCAAAGATAATATTGAATAATGTCCTGTGGCAGAAATCGACATTGTAGAGTGTCCACGAGCAAAATTTTCCTTTTTCTTTACACCCTCTATCTATTTAGCGCATCGTTGGTGAGAAGACGAAAAAGCTGGCAAAAAGGGTGGACGGAACTCAGAAGCTTTCTGTGTGGCCACTTGCAGTCTTGCTCCAGGCGGCGCATGCGCTCTCCAGACGAATTACCACCAAAAGAAAAAGTTTTCCATGGATTCATCTGATGAAATGCTCTGCACTTCCTAAAGCGGAGTCCATTTGTCCGGGGCCCAATAACCAAGTGTGCGAAGGATAACTCCACACGAAGACGACGGCAGTGGCCGCGCGCCGATCGAGTGCTGCGTGCCGGGGTTCACTCGATGATGGAGGGTCACATCCGAGCGAGCGCCCTGACTCGCCCGATCCTAAACTAGCCACGATGTTTGGTTGGTCCGGTCCAATACATGGCCTGATGGCGATGGCGACACTGAGGTAGTCAACTGCCAAGTGCAAGTGAAAAGGCTTATGGGGTCAAAGATTGTATGTGACAGTACTCAGAGCATGCAGAAAGGCTAGCTAGCTATGCAAAAGATGAACCAGCTGAAGAAGCTAATCATTGGCCAGTAACTTCGTTGAAAGCTCGTCGGGTAACCCCCCTAAACCGTCGATAGATGCAGCTATTTGATTAAGTTTGCAGCAGTCAAGGTTTATTAAGAGGGAGCCTTGCAGTATATATAGTTTAAGAGTTTTGAAGTATCATTGGGGAGAACTTTAAGCATGGACCATCAAGTTGACATTGCTAAAGCAAGCATGGGCTTTCGCTTGCATCGCTCTCGCTCGCTCCCCCATTTCCCGTGTGGGACGCGAGCACTAGCTAGAGCAGGAAGAGCCGAAAAATTAAAGGCAGCCAGCTGGCTAGGTAGTGCCGTGCCCAACACCGGGCACGAACACGATGGTCGCAGCAAGGACGGATAGATAGACAAGTCGAATTGCAAGCAGGGGAGGCAGTATGCCACCATCATGAGCAGCACATCGCAATCATGGACACTTACCATGCATGCACGCACGCACGCACGCACCAATGGTCCATGGATGATATATCGAGATAGATGAAACGAAACAAGACAAAAGCAGCGGCAGCAGCTAACTGAAAAAGCAAAGCGACGAAACCTCACAAGAGGAGGGGGACCCAGGCACCAGTAAACCCCACGTCCAGGCAGGGGCTTGCAGCAGACGAATGGAAGCATGGCAGCAAGACCAGCCGGCAAGCCATCGAGCAAGCAGCCAAGCGTGCCTTCGATTCTATCCCTCTCCTGCCATGCTCAGTTTCCCACTTGATTTGATTCCGGTCACTTCATCATCTCTCTCCACTAGCTAGCAGTACAGGCTCGAGTCCCTGCCCAGTTGCAACACCCCCCCCCCCCCCCCACCCAACATGCTCTCATCATGGACGACAGAGCCCGTGGCCAAAAGCAGAGTGCACGAAAGGAGTTGGGCCAGATCCTGGCTGCTGCCGCCGCCGCCTCGCGCCATCGGTTGGAGCTGCTGGTGATCAGCTAGTTACCTGCCCGAGCCGCGCACGCCAAGCTTCTTGGCCTCCACCTTGAGCGACTTGAGGTACCGGACGGCCCCGTCCAACACGGCCGGCGTGTCCATCTGGCTGCCGCCGGGGACGATCCCCCTGAGCGTCCGCATCATCTTGCTCATCCGCTCCTTCTTGCGCGGCTCGCCACCGCCGCCGCGGCGGCTGGACGAGCACGTGGAGTCCGGGGAGCTCCCGTCGTCCCGGGAGGCGCCCGGGGTGCGCCCCGTGCTCACCACGTCGTCATCGTCCTCCGAGCTCAGCAGCGCGTCGATCTCCTCCGTGTCCTCCTTTTGACGCACCGAGCCGCCGCAGTCGTCGTCCCTGTACGCGCCCTTCTTCCCGGCGTCGTCACCCGCGCCGTAGCAGCTGCCGCCGTGGGCCGACGATGGACCCCCGAGCTTGTGCGCCAGGGAGGGGTGGAACATGACCCGGCTCTTGGTGCAAGTCTGGTCGAAGATGACGTAGTTCTTGGGGCACGCCTCCGACGGCTGCAGCTCGAGCCCGTTGAGAGGCGCCGGGACGTCGTGCGCCCGCCGCCCGGCCGCGAGCGGGTCCTCGTAGGCCGGCGCCGGCGGGTAGCCGTTGGAGTAGTAGTACCCGCCGCCCGCGGAGCCGTACGCGCCGGCGTCGTAGCCGTACCCGCCCCCCGGGGAGCCGTACGCGCCGGCGCCGTAGCCGTAGCCGTAGCCGCCGCCCGCGGAGCCGTACGCGCCGGCGTCGTAGCCGTACCCGCCGCCCGCGGAGCCGTACGCGCCGGCGTCGTAGCCGTAGCCGCCGTAACCGTAGCCACCATAGCCATGGGCTCCCTGCATTCACGCTCACGCAACTGCAACTGCCAACAGCTGCTGATGCTGCAATGCTTAAAGGTCCCAACCCAATCGCACTCGCACGCAAACGAGATGGATCACAGGAGTAGGAGGAGCAGCAGCAGCGCCGGGGGAGCGAGAGGGGAGGGGCGAGAGCTGAGCTGCCTGCCGGAGTGCCGGGCTTGGGTTGGGAGGCTGGGACTATATATACCCACCTCAGAGCAGACGACGCATGCCAGGACAGCAGGCCGACACGCGGGCAGCTGCCGCATGATTGCGTCAAAACACAGGGGGAAAAGCGCGAGAAGAATCCAAGATCGCTCCCCTCTTTTTTCTAACGAGCGTCTGTCTCTTCGGGAGAGGGAGAGGAGAAGATCTCGGAAGGTCTGTCACGCCCTCCGAAACCATCTCATGCCGATTTCCAATTCACTTTCTCGATAAACCCGGATGTGGCCTTTCTGGGGACACGACAGGTCAGATTTACTGGGACATTCGATGGTCACCTCAAGCTCGGATCATGGCGCGGGCCCCGCTCTCCTCCGTCCTGGTGCGCCTCTCGTCTCGCCATGCGGCGTGCGGCGTGCTCGCCCTCGCACCAATCGCCGTCGCGCCCGGAACACGGAGCCGGGTGCTGCCGGCCCCGGCCCCCCGCTCCGCATGATGGCACTTGACGGCGATGATGCATGGCTTCCACGGCGGGCCGACAGGGGCACGCCGACGTGGTGGAGTGTGCGCCCTGGCCGCGGGCCACGGCCACGGGGAGGGCGCGCGCCGCTGCCAAGGCCCCGCTGCCATGATGCCCTCGGCGCCTGGCCGCGCCCCTGTACGGCGACACCATCAGCGCCTCCGGTGCTCCCCCATGATTTCTAACGTCGCACGGGCTCGGATTAGCCTCCCGTCGACCAATCGGGCGGCTTCGACCAAATGACGACCTGCTTACGCCACCGCCAGGCGAAGTAATCCACCCTTGTGCCCTGGTATTTTACAGCGTGTTTGTGTCGTGCTCTCGTTGGCCGCAGCAATTAAACAAAAGAGAACTAGCAGAGCCACGGGTTAGCGTTGATGGTAAGCTGCTCGATGCTTCAGCTTGATGGTACCAACAGCTATGCCTCAAGGTAAAAATTCTCAAAACGAACTAGTGATTATCATGGTCGATAATGTCCTGTTAAATCTTCATACCACATAATTCATATGAACTATTGGGATTCATCATCTAAAATTGTGTACCAAAATTTTTCTAAATAGTATTTTCATAATATATAGTGTTTTGTAGATTTTTGACTTCCATTATCTTTAAAAGCACCTGTACACTTGGCTGCTTGGCTTAGTCCCCAAGCTTGGCTAGGAGTTGGCCATGGCCAGCTTTGGTCTGGCTAAAATAGTACTATACCCCCATATTAATTTGGATGTTGTGCTAGGCTTAGCCCGGCTTGTGAAGCTCGTGTTTGGTTGATTAGATTGCATTGTATACAATCACCTCATCTTCTATGTGGTGAGTATACCATATTATTCATGACCAAACTAAGTGATGCGTCCTTGTAGCCATTATATCGAACAACTTGAGTGCACCATCCATGGAACGGACCTCTAATCCTCTCCGTTAACAACTTCAACTAAGCTTGCCTCTCTAGAGAAATTGGAAAATGCATGCGGCCGTGCAACAACGATGCCAACAACTTCTGCTCACACATGAACACGATGCTTAAAATCAGAAAACTCACCACCTTACTGCGATTAACCGCCAAAGTGCTCATGTTTTACGGTTGGGTCTGGGCACGATTGACTGCCAAAGTGCTCATTTTACGGCTGGGTCTGGGCTCGATGGAGAGCGGCGATGAAGCCGTGCGACGCCACTGTTGTTGCGCTTGAAGGAGTGGTCGTCTCTCTGTCTCTGCTTCGCTGAGCTGCACGCACAGCTGCTCCTCTGCCGTCTCATGCGCCGCCGCGTCGCGTCCAGCTTCCCCGCGCAGGGCCGCCACCTCACGCTCTAGCTTCATGTTTCGCCACCATAGAAGCTCCATCTCCTCTGCGACGGCCGGGCGCCACCACCAGACCTCCAATTCCGGTGGAGTTGGACTCATGGCGCTGCCTCGCCTCCAATTCCGGCGGAGACTCGCGGCCCAGCACGGCGTCATCGTAGAAGTCCAGAACCTCGACCTTTCGTTCCCGGGCGGGATCTTCAATTCAGCGCCAGTGGACGAGCTTTGCTGCGGGCTGCGGCGGAGCGGTGGAATCGCCGAGAGAGCCAGGGAGGTGAGCTTAACCAGTCATCTGGAGCACCGACACCTTGTGCAGGCTGCATAAGGCGGAAACGCAAATAGAACTCATTCCCAGCGAGCCAGGCCAGACCACCACTTTTGCATTACTTTAGACTGGCTAAGGACCTTGGCCAGCCAACCAAACAGACTCATCCTGCATTATACAAGCCTGGACAGACCTTAGCCCCACCCCCAAACCAATCACCATCTTACAAATTGCGTGGGTGTCCTAGGTATCATATTTTTTTAGGCAATACAAAAGCCGTGCATTCAAATGTCGAAGTCGGTACCAACATTGTACTAATCTCAGGTCTCGAGGTAAAACTCTCAAAATGGCGGGGACATGACTATTGTGTCTTGTAAAGTCTTCATATTGTCTAACTCAAACAGAAGTCCTGGAAAAATCTCTATATCTTCGTAATTCAACTATATGAAAGCCATATTTCTGTCATACCCTAAAATATTTAATTTTAAAATATGAGTAAGTAATGCTAATAAATTATCGGTGTTTTACCGCCAAGCCCACCGAGGCAGACCCCGAGATGGTGAGTTGTAGGTGGGGTGTCGCCGAGATTAGGAACTCGAATGCGCAAGTAACACAAAATTTAGACAGGTTCAGACTGCCGAGAGCGTAATACTCTATGTCCTGTGTTGTGGTTTGTATTGCTTTAGGTGGTGATCTAGTTGATCTGTTTGGTGGTTTGTATTGCCTTAGGTGGTGATCTAGTTGATCTGTTTGGAGGGGGCCCTACCCGCCCTTATATAGTCCGGGGGGATAGGCTTACATAGAAATCCTAGCTAGATACGTGCTTAGAAGTCCTACCCGAGTACTTTTCGGGTATTTTTCTTCTATTCCGACTAGTT
Source organism: Panicum hallii (assembly GCF_002211085.1). NCBI lineage: Eukaryota > Viridiplantae > Streptophyta > Magnoliopsida > Poales > Poaceae > Panicum > Panicum hallii. Next base: position 22,939,644 of record NC_038042.1, read on the forward strand.
TTACTATGATACGAGTAGTTCTACTACAGTACAAGTAGTTACAACTGATGTAGGGCGTGGGCCATATCCCATCCCTTATCCTAGAATATGTACGCCATGTGCGCAGTCCCGTGGCCCCGGGTCTGACAAGCCCCCAGAGCTGTTCATAGTCGAGTACTGCAGGTTTCCGAGTACTTCTGAAGTCTTCTTTGAGTTCTCCCAAACACCTTCTTGAAGGTATCTTCCGAGTACTTCATTGGCTGCTTCGAGGCTGTGAGGTGTTCATGGCCCGAGTAGTTGTCAAGTCTTCTTTTATAAGGAGTGCGATTAAACTCGCACTTCATATGGAGTAGCCCCCGAGCCTTAGGTTGAATCAAAGAATCAGGCCGAGGGTCAAATTAGCCTTGAATCTTCTGTCCTTATCTTCAAAAAGTTTTGAAAAATAAATCGCTGATGACACGTGTCCTGCAGCCCCTGAGCCTTGAATCCAAATCCCCAAGGTTTGGAAAAAATCTAAAGAATTGTGGCATGCAATATATGACGGTAAGGATTTGATGGTTAAGATGGGCAAATTGGTTCAGAAATTCGAAAACTGCTTTTTTCGGAATGAATTCCCTAAAAAATGGTTAACTTCTCCAAAAAGCGCCCTAAATCACCGCTCAAATTAAAACTTTTTCCTTGAGTCAATGGCTAGATAAGACCTCTGGGTTAAAAATTTAAAAAACCCCTTATTTCGGAATAAAATCCCTGAAATAATGGTTAAACAATTATCATCTCGAGATAAATCTTGAAAAGCCTCTTAAATTGGGTTCTTCCACGAATCTTCGAAGTAGTTTGCGACGTCCAGCTTCCGAATGTGAGAACTTAAATGATCCGACGAAAGCATGCTGAGTGTCCTGTCGAGCCTAGCCCCCGAGCATGGGAGCTAGAGAAGTGCGTCAAAAAGTACTCGGAATGTTTTATGTGTAGTCGAGACAAGGAATCAAGGTAGCTGACAACGCATAATACTAGTCGGGAACTAGTACACGTAGTGTTATGAGAGCGAGACTCCTTCAGTAAACTACGCGTAGTACTAGTCGAGAACTGGTAAACGGAGTGTTACTGAAAGTATGGGAGCGATGCCGCTTCAGTAAACTACGCGTAGTACTAGTCGAGAACTAGTAAATGGAGTGTTACTGGAAGTATAGGAGCGATGCCCCTTCAGTAAACTACGTGTGGTACTAGTCGTGAACTAGTAAAACAGAGTGTTACTGGAAGTATGGGAGCGATGCTCCTTTAGTAAACTACACGTAGTACTAGTCGAGAACTAGTAAACGGACTAGTACTGGAAGTATGGGAGTGATGCCCTTTCAGTAAACTACACGTAGTTTTTAGTCGAGAACTAGTAAATGGAGTAGTACTGGAAGTGTGGGAGTGATGCCCCTTTAGTAAACTACACGTAGTACTAGTCTTCGAGAACTAGTAAATGGAGTGTTACTCGAAGTATGGGAGCGATGACCCTTCAGTAAACTACGTATAGTACTAGTCGAGAACTAGTAAACAGAGTGTTACTAGAAGTATGGGAGCGATATCCCTTCAGTAAACTACTTGTAGTACTAGTTGAGAACTAGTAAACGGAGTAATACTGGAAGTATGGAAGCGAGGCCCCTTCAGTAAACTACAGGTAGTACTAGTCGAGAACTAGTAAACAGAGTGTTACTAGAAGTATGGAAGCGATGTCCCTTTAGTAAACTATACGTATTACTAGTCGAGAACTAGTAAACGGAGTAGTTCTGGAAGTGTGGGAGCAATGCCCCTTCAGTAAAATACACGTAGTACTAGTCGAGAACTAGTAAACGGAGTAATACTTGAAGTATGGGAGTGAGGCCCCTTCAGTAAACTACGTGTAGTACTAGTCGAGAACTAGTAAACGGAGTGTTACTAGAAGTATGGGAGTGATAACCCTTCAGCAAACTGCATGTTGTACTAGTCGAGAACTAGTAAACGGAGTAGTACTGGAAGTGTGGGAGCGATGCCCCTTCAATAAACCATGCTGCGCTGCAGCTGACAACTTGGGATACAAGTTGGCTAAGGGTAAAAATGGCGTAGATGCTTGATATTCCAGGAGTTTGGGACCTCCTGGCCATCAGTGTACTGTAAGCGATACGACCCTGGTCCTGTAACCCTGAGCACGATGAAGGGTCCCTCCCATAGCGAATTAAGCTTGTGCAACCCGGTTTCATCCTGGAAGCGGCGAAGGACCAAATCTCCAACATTGAAAGATCTTTTTTGAAAATTCCGGTCGTGGTAGCGATGGACGCCTTGTAAGTAGCGGGCTGACTAAAGCAAAACATTGCATCTGACCTCTTTTGCTGAGTCAAGTTTGAGATATTTTGCATCATCAGCCTCGCCTTCTTCTTACATCTCCAGTCGAGGAGATTGCCACATGACATCAGCCGGTAATATAGCTTCAGACCTGTAGATGAGGAAGAAAGGTAACTGTCCTGTGGCTTTGCTTGGTTGTGTGTGAAGCCCCCAAACTACTGATAAGATCTCATTGATCCACTTGCCACCCTTTTTGCTGTTCTCATTGTAGAGGTTTTTCTTCAGGCCATCAAGGATCATGCTGTTAGCGCGCTCAACCTGGTTGTTGGCCCGCGAGTGAGCTACTGAAACATACTTGACTTCAATGGCGCTGCATTCACAGAAATCCAAAAATTGATGCGAGTGGAAGTTGAATCCCAGATTTGTGATGATAATGTTGGGAAAGCCAAATCGGTGCAAGATGTCGCAGATGAAGCTAACCACTCGATCTGCAGAGAGCTTTGTAATTGTCTTGTACTCGATCCATTTTGTGAACTTGTCAATGGCCACCAACACATGAGTAAAACCTCCTGGCGCAATTGTCAAGGCCCTATCATGTCCAGGCCCCAGCATGCGAACGGCCATGAAGGTGGTATGGTAATAAGGTTGTGGGTCGGGACGTGGGGCTGCTTGCTAAAGAACTGGCAGTTTATATACCGGTGAATGAGTGCTTCGGCATCTGCCAAAACAGTCGGCCAGTAGAACTTGGATCTGAAGGCTTTCCCGACCAGTGTGCGAGAAGCGGCATGGTTTCCTCATGTGCCTTCGTGAATCTCCTGGAGTATTTCTCTGCTTTCTTCCGTGCGGACACACTTCATGAGTATGCTTAATGCTGATCCACGCTTGTATAAGTTGTCGCCGACTAGAACGTACCCTTTGCTATGCCATAGGATGCGTGCAGCCTACGCGCTTTTAGGGTCAATATTGGGAGGTAGTTTGTGCTCCTTGATGAAGTCGAGGAAAGTCACCCGCCAGTCAACCTCGATCATCAAGACCTCTCGGTCGGGTTCTATTGGACCTTGAGGGATGGTGCTTTGATCTGGTGTCTTGATGGATGGGTGATGCAACTCGTGGACGAAAACTCCCGGTGGGACATTAACTCGGTCGGAACCCAGTTTTGAGAGCACATCTGCTCCCACACTGTTGTCGCAAATCACATGATGAATTTCCAGCCCTGAGAACTTGTTCTCGAGCTTGCGTATTTCCATGACGTACGCGTCCATGGTGTCGTTGTTGATATCCCACTCTTTGTTGACTTGTTGGACCACCAGCAAGGAGTCACCGTAAACAATTAGTTAGCTTCATTGTTCGAGACCTCAAATAGTATCTGGAATACATATTTGAGTTGTTCTCCTATTGGGCTGATGAAGAGTACTCCCGCGCCACCGCCTCAAAGCTTGTGTGAGCCATCGAAGTACATCACCCAATGCTCAGGCAGGTTAGCTGGGGCTTCCACTTGGTTTTCTCGCCATTCTGCCATGAAGTCGACTAGTGCCTGCGACTTGATGGCCGTTCAGGGCTTGAAGTCGAGAGTAAGAGCCCCCAGTTCCATTGCCCACTTGGAGATTCGTCCAGTGGCATCTTGATTGTGGAGAATATCTGCCAATGGGAAATCAGTGACCATCGAGATGTTGGGTGCGTCAAAATAGTGGCAAAGCTTCCTAGAGGTGATGAGTATAGCGTAGAGTAGTTTCTGAATTGTCAGGTAACGAACCTTGGATTCAGAAAGAACTTCACTGACAAAGTAGATTGGCCGCTGCACACCGAAGGCATGGCTTTCCTCCTGGCGTTCCACCACGATTGCTATGCTGATGACGTGAGTAGTCGCGACGATGTAGGGTAACAGGTTCTCGCCTGGTTGTGGAGCCGTCAAGATGGGGGGCGACCGCAGATGATGCTTGAGATTTTTCAGCTCTTGCTTCGCCTCCTCGGTCCACTAGAACTTGTCGTGTCATTTGAGCAATTTGAAGAAGGGTAATCCCTGTTCTCCAAGTCGTGAGATAAATATATTCAGGGCCGCCATATAGACTGTGAGCTTCAGGACATCCTTGATCGTCCGTGGGGCGTCCATGTCTATAATGATGGTGATCTTCTCTAGGTTCGCTTCCATTCCTCGGTGACTAACGATGAAATTGAGTAGTTTCCCTTGTGGTATGCCGAATACGCACTTGGTTGGGTTGAGCTTCCACCAAAACTTGCGTAAGCTGTTGAAGGTTTCCTCGAGATCAGGGATAAACTCATCATGCACTCTGGTCTTGATGACCACATCATCCACGTAGGCTTCAACATTGCGGTGTAGCTGATCAGCAAGGCATAATTGGATAGCCCGTTGATAGGTTGTAACACCCTAATGTAAAAATTCCGAGATTTATAATGAATTTAATTTGGCTCCAGTAATTTTCTAAGGATTTATTTTGGCTAGCTTGCATTTAATTTAATTAAATTACTCAAGTAATTAAAAATTTATTTAGGTTCAACATGTTTGTGCATTCATGCTGGTGCATAAGTTTTATTTGAGTGAGTGCATAGGAGTTTGAATCCAAATTTGATTTGGAATTCAAATAGATTGAGTTGGATTGAAAAAAAAGGAAAGGAAAATAGAGAAGCAGGCCAACCCAGCGGCCCAGTCTCCCTCACGCGGCCCAGCTAGCTCGCAGCCCATCTCCTCCTCCACCCCGCGTTCAGCCCAGCACAGCACAGCCCGCGCTGTCCCTTTCTTCCTCCGACAGCCCGGGCCTGTCTGTCGGCGCCTCCTCTCTCCTTTCCTTCTTCCTCACGCCGGCTCCCTCTGTTCCGACCTGCCGTGCCGTCGCTGCACGTGGCCCCGCTCCACCCCACACTCGAGCACGAGCCAACCAGCCAGTCTTCCGTGCGTGCCCTCCCTCCAGAAGCTTCTTTCCCCGAGCCAGGATCGCGCCGAGCGGTTGCACGATCCGCTTCCCCCGCGCGGATCACGGCCGCGATCCCTACCGGGGCACGCACGCCCAAATCACCGGCCTCTCCCTTAATTGGCCCCTTTAACCCTCCCTGTGCCCTACCGCCGCACTGCAGCCGCCCCGAACCCCCCAGCGCCATCGGCCGCCTTGCTCCGCCGCACCAAGCTCTCTTCCCCGCCATGGACCTGCCTCCTTGCTACACCCCAGCCCCGGCCAAGGCCCACAGCAGCTTCGCCACTCCACCAGGAAGCTTCTCGAGCCGGATATCCTCGACCCCAGTCCTTGCCGTGGCCGGAATTGAGCCCGATGCCGCCACAGGTGAAATCCATCCGCCACCTTGATTCCTCGCCGCCGGTGATTCTCCGACCTTCCTGACCCCCATAGCATCTCCGCAGGAGCTTCACGAGTTAGACCACGGGATCCAGAAGCTCGGAGCAGGCCTGCATGAACCTTCTCCACGAGCATCGCCAGTCCTCGCCACCGACACCCTTGCACGGCCATCCAGCTAAGACCGAGCCCTCGGTGAGCATCAGCATGTTTCCCTGGTCCTTTTGGCCCTAGATTTTGTAGACCTTAGCCCTTGCTTAGACCGGAACGCCGCACGCCGGTGTGCGCCACCGTGCAGGACCGCCTCCGCCGCCGCGCGTGCAGCCCAGAGCACCCCCGAGCCCCGCCTTAGCCCCAGGAAGATCACGCATGACGCGCTGATCACACCAGACCCAGAGCCCGGTCGATTTGACCCTCGGGGCGCCGTGTGCGGTGGATTCCGGTGAACCCCGAGACGCGCCGCCGCGGGATTTGGTCGCCGGCGTTACCGCGCCGCCGCCCCGCGCGCCCAACCAACCCGAGCCGTCTAATCCGAGATCCGCGCGTGAGATTAGATCCCGCGTATCGCTTTGCTCCGAGCCATCAGATCTAGATCGAGTGGCCCAGATTAGAAAGTACCCCTTCGGCATGGCAGCTTTGCTAAAGAGCCCCTGAGTTTCCTTGAAATCAACCCGCAGTCCGTGTTAGTTCAAAAGTAATTCCAGTTAAGCCCCTATTTTTGCACCAAAGCCCCTGAGCTTTCCAGAAATAGGGTCCGCCATCCCTGGACGCGTAGTTTTGCAGTCTAACCCCGAAGTTTATAGGTTAATTGTGTATAAGGGACTAGATGATCACCTGGAGTACGTGCTCATGAACCACCACTTCGACAACTTCAACCATCTGGTTGACTCTGCCCTCAACACTGAGCGCAAACGCCGGGAGATTGAGGACAAGAAGAGGAAGATGGTTTCTGACGTCCCGAAAATTTGCGAAGAAAATCACACGCTAAAACATTTTCGTCGAAACCCTAACCCCTGAGCCGACACTGAATCCGGCCGCGGCCCCGCTCCTCGTCCTCCTCGCGCAGCGTGCGAGCGTCGCGCGTGCGTGGCCGACCGGCCACGATCACCGCCGCGAATCCCGCCGGCACGCGTCATTTTTTTCCATTTTCTTTCCCATTTCCTTTTCTTTCTCCTTCTCCTTTTCTTCCCCTTTTTCTTTTTCCATTTCTTTCTCCCCTTTTTATTTTTCTATTTCTTCTCCCCTTCTCTTTTCCCTCCTCCCTTCAACTCCTTTCTCTTCTCCCCTTTCCCCTACTCCCGAGCACCGCCCGGCCTCCGGTTTCTGGGCCACGCTGCAAGACTAAATTGCATAAGAATTTAATCAATATTAATTAGGAACTACTGAGAACCAACCAAACCACAACCACCCGGGGGATCTCCCTAATCAAAGGTTGATAACCCCACTAATCAAAAGGAGGATCTGGGCCGCTCATGACTGTAAGCACAGCTGATATATCAGTTTTACACTCTCGAGAGGTTGCACAACTTTACCCACAAGTCGTGAGCTGCCCAGATCCTCCTTTTGATTAGTGGGGTTATCAACCTTTGATTAGGGAGATCCCCCGGATGGTTGTGGTTTGGTTGGTTCTCAGTAGTTCCTAATTAATATTGATTAAATTCTTATGCAATTGGGTTATGGTAATTCATCCACTTGTAGTAATTAGCTTTAATAAAATTTGCCAAGACTAAAAGCTAATGCAGTTGAGTCAGCTAGCCTAGACCCTCATAGTTTGTGTTATACTTGTTGAGTACGAGTTTGTACTCACCCTTGCCTCTCTTCTCTTCTGTTCTCTTGGATATCTTCGACTGCTGCTCAGTGCCCGGCAACGTGGAGGACTACGTCAGTGGCTTCGACGACTTCTAGGCGTTTGTCTCCCAGTCGACGTCCCTGTGGCGCCCAGCTCTTCATGTATTTATTTTACGCTTCCGCATTCCTTGAACTGATTCTTGATTCAGTTGTAATAAATATATTCATTTTATAATTTATACGCTTTTATTCGTGACATGTGTTGTGATATCTTGATAATCTGTTGTATATATGCGTGACTTGATCCTGGCGCATATATGATTGCTCGATTTATGTTCTTATAAATCGGGTGCGACAGATTGGTATCAGAGCCGTGTTGACTGTAGGACGAAGCCTAGATAGAATTGGACGAGTTTAGGGCTTCTTTTCTCTTGCCTTGCTTCCGCAAATCTTCTAACATCATTTTCTGCTTCTATTCCTTGAGTCTTAAGCCCTTGATTTGCTATCTCGCTCCTGTCTTTCCTGAGGAATAGCTTGAGTCTTTCGTAGACGTTGGCTTGAGTCGCCTAATCCTGTAGCTTATAAGCTTAGGTTGTCCCGGTGAAAAAAAAAATACGCTAGAACGAGTGTGTTAGTCGAGTGGTGTGATAAACTCGACTAAGTTGTGAACATTGAATGGTTGTTATTGTGCAAATGTATGATTTGGATCTTTGGTTGATTGCATAGTTTAGTAGTTAAAATTGTTCATGCAAATCGACCCTACCCAACTTGAACTAAATAATAAAATTTGAGTTAGATCGTTGGGGGTAAAACCTGTATTCCTTTCTTTCTGCCATATCCTTCCAAAGTTTCATTTCCGCAGCTGCACAATATCTCCTTCTCATAAATTTCGTTTGTTGCAATCAGATGGTGAACACCAGGCGCACCGGTTCCGGTTCTGACCAGCAGGAGCAGAACAACCAGAGTACTGGTCAGCCGTTGCCGATGCCGCCACCACTGACCCCGGAGCAGTTCTTCCAGCTCCAGATGCAGATGATGGCGACCCTGAACAATACCGTTCAGGCTCTGCAGCAGATCCATGCCCAGCCACCGCCTCCACCGCCCCCTCAGCCCCGTGATCGGCGTGCGGGTTTCCTGAGAGGGCATCCTCCGACCTTCTCTCATGCCACGGACCCACTCCAGGCAGACGACTGGCTTCGTTCGGTGGAGCGCCAGTTGGTTGTTGCGCAGTGCGACGACCGTGAGCGAGTTCTTTACGCAGCAGGGCAGCTGCGAGGCTCCGCTCTCGACTGGTGGGAGTCCTACCCGGCTCAGGACCGCGACTCTCTCACCTGGGTCCAGTTCCGTGAGCGCTTCAGGAACCATCACATTCCTGAGGGCATTATGAAGATGAAGCAGAAGGAGTTCCGTGCCCTTAAGCAGGTAAATTTGAACGAAATTCTCTGCAATTTCTTTGAGCTTGATCTATCCTTGATTCCCTTCATAAGCCTGACGCATTGAGCGATTCCTATCCTTGTTATCTGTGTTGTTATTTCAGGGATCGATGACGGTGACGGAGTATCGTGACCGTTTCCTTCAGCTTGCCCGCTATGCCCCTGCTGACGTCGCTCGTGATAGCGATAAGCAGGAGTATTTCAAGGAGGGACTGGATGATCACATCCAGTATGCGCTGCTGAACCACCGCTTCGACAACTTCAACCAGCTGGTTGATGCTGCCCTCAACACCGAGCGTAAGTGCCGGGAGATTGAGGATAAGAAGAGGAAGATGGCTCCATCCTCTTCGAGCAGCAACACTCGTCCCCGCTATCAGCCTCCACAGGAGCAGCAGCAGCAGCAGAGGCCGCCCCAGCAGTACCAGCAGCGGCAGCAGCTTCCTCCTCGTCCTCCGCAGCAGGCAGGACAGGGACAGAGGCTTCCAGTGCATCCGGCTCCACCAGCTCCGAGGCAGGGAGTGACTACTCCTCCTGCCGGGCAGCAGGCCGCTGCATTTCCGCGAGTGTGCTTCCACTGCGGCGAGCCGGGGCACTACGCCAATGTCTGCCCTCGGAAGGCGCAGGCAGGACAGCAGGGGCGTGCAGCACCGCCCAAGGCCCCAGCTCAGGGCAGGGTGAACCACGTGACGGCCGAGTCAGCGGCCGAGGCTCCTAACGTGGTTATTGGTACGTTCATGGTTAATGCCCATCCTGCTACAGTGCTTTTTGATACTGGTGCTACGCATTCTTTCATCACCCAGTCTTTTGTTGAGCATCATGGTATTCCTACTAGCACATTAAAGAGGTGCATGTTAGTATCTTCACCGGGAGGGCAGTTGAGGTCTCATATCTTCTGTCCCAGAGTCAGTGTGGCCATAAGGGGGGTAGATTTCAGTGCGAATCTGATGGTGCTAGACTCCAAGGGCATTGATGTGATCCTCGGGATGGAGACTCTTGCCAAGTGGGGAGTCCGGATAGATTGTGCTCAGAGAACTGTTCTTCTGTCAGCACCGGATGGTTAGGAGGTCACTGTTGGAGCTACAGAGCCTTCTGGATTTCTTCATCAGATGGAGGCTAGACCCACGGATGGTATTCGCGTGGTGTCTGAATTTCCGGATGTCTTTCCGGATGATTTGCCAGGTATGCCGCCTGATCGCGACATTGAGTTTTCTATTGATCTCTTGCCTGGCACAGCTCCTATTGCTAAGCGGCCCTATCGTATGGCACCTGTTGAGCATGAGGAAGTTAAGAAGACCATCGACGAGTTGCTAGCCAAGGGCTATATCCATCGCAGTTTCTCTCCTTGGGCTTTTCCTGTCTTGCTCGTAGAGAAGAAGGATGGTGCGAAGAGAATGTGCGTCGATTATCGGGATCTGAATGCAGTCACCATCAAGAACAAGCATCCATTGCCTCGTATTGAGGATCTCTTTGATCAGCTTCAGGGTGCTTGTTTTTTCTCGAAGATTGATCTGCGTTCTGGGTATCATCAGCTGAAGATTCGTTCTGAGGATATTCCAAAGACGGCATTCACTTGCAAGTATGGGCTATACGAGTATACGGTCATGTCCTTTGGCTTGACCAATGCTCCGGCTTTCTTCATGCATCTGATGAACAAGGTTTTCATTGATTATCTGGACACCTTTGTGGTGATATTCATTGACGATATCCTGATATATTCCAAATCAGAAGCAGAGCATGAGAAGCATCTGAGGCTTGTGTTGCAGAGGCTCAGAGAGCACAAGTTGTACGCCAAGCTCAGCAAGTGCGAGTTCTGGATTGACGAGGTTCCATTCCTCGGTCATGTTATCTCCAAGGGAGGTATTGCTGTGGACCCCGGGAAGGTGAAGGATGTGCTTGACTGGGTTGTACCGCAGACAGTGAAGGAAGTCCGCTCTTTTCTGGGCTTAGCAGGTTATTATCGGAGGTTCATTGAGAACTTCTCCAAGATTGCGAAGCCTTTGACTTCCTTGCTAGAGAAGAGTGTGGATTTCTGTTGGACTGATGAGCGTCAGAAAGCCTTCGAAGAGCTGAAGAAGAGGCTGACTACGGCGCCAGTCCTTACTCTGCCAGACCAGAGCAAGAGGTTCACAGTGTATTGTGATGCTTCGAGGGATGGTCTTGGTTGCGTCCTGATGCAGGAAGGCAGAGTTATAGCTTATGCTTCGTGGCAGTTGCGCCGGCACGAGCTAAATTATCCCACTCGTGATCTGGAGTTAGCCGCAGTTGTGCATGCTCTGAAGATATGGAGGCATTACTTGTTTGGGCAGAGGTGTGATATTTACACCGATCACAAGAGCCTCAAGTATATTTTCACTCAGAGTGAGCTGAATATGCGGCAGCGAAGATGGATAGAGTTGGTCAAGGATTATGACCTGGAGATTCACTATCATCCGGGCAAGGCTAATGTTGTAGCAGATGCTCTGAGCAGGAAGAGTTATGTTAACATGGCCGTGGCTTTTCAGATGCCTCAGGAGTTATGCGAGGAGTTTGAGCAGTTGAGTCTGGGGTTCTTGAATCACACCTCGGGTACATCATTCGAGGCAGAACCCACTCTAGAGGCAGAGATCAGGCAGCATCAAAAGGAAGATAAGAAGCTGCAGGAGATTCGTGAGTTGCTCAAGATTGGCAAAGCACCTCATTTCAGAGAGGATGATCAGGGTACCTTGTGGTACAAGGGTCGTATATGTGTGCCGGATGTGAATGACCTCAGAAAGTTGATTCTGAGTGTGGCTCATGATACAGCGTATTCTATCCATCCTGGCAGCACGAAGATGTATCATGATCTGAAGGAATGATTCTGGTGGTATGGAATGAAGCGTTCCGTTGCGGAGTACGTGGCTATCTGTGACACTTATCAGCGTGTCAAGGCAGAGCATCAGAGGCCAGCAGGGTTATTGCAGCCGTTGAAGATTCCAGAGTGGAAATGGGAGGAGATCACTATGGACTTCATTGTTGGATTGCCTCGTACTCAGAAAGGGTACAACTCCATATGGGTAGTAGTGGATCGGTTGACGAAGGTTGCTCACTTTATCCTAGTGAACACTACTTACTCCGGTGCTAGGCTCGCAGAGTTGTACATCTCCAGGATTGTCTGTCTGCATGGTGTTCCGAAGAAGATCATATCTGATCGAGGATCTCAGTTCACTTCACGGTTCTGGGAGCAGTTGCATGATTCGTTGGATACGAAGCTACGCTTCAGTACTGCTTATCATCCTCAGACAGATGGGCAGACAGAGAGAACCAACCAAGTGTTGGAGGATATGCTTCGAGCCTGCGCTATTCAGTATGGTACCAGCTGGGATAAGTGCCTGCCGTATGCAGAGTTTTCATATAACAACATCTATCAGGCCAGTCTGAAGAATTCCCCGTTCGAGGCCTAGTATGGTCGGAAATGCAGGACTCCGCTGTATTGGGATCAGATTGGCGAGAGGTAGGTATTCGGTCCGGATATTGTTGAAGAGGCAGAACAGCTGTTACAGCGGGTGCGAGAGAATCTGAGGGTCGCTCAGACTCGTCAAAAGAGCTACGCGGATGTGCGTCGTCGAGATCTGACCTTTGCAGTGGGTGACCATGCGTACCTGAAGGTCTCGCCGATGAGAGGAATCCGCAGGTTTAATGTAAGGGGAAAGCTAGCTCCTCGATACATCGGACCGTTCAAGGTGTTGGAACGGAAAGGTGAGGTGGCATATCGTCTGGGGTTGCCTCCAAATCTCTCAGGAGTGCACGATGTGTTCCACGTGTCTCAGCTGAAGAAGTGCTTGAGGGTGCCAGAAGAGCAAGCACCGATAGATGGGTTGGATGTGCAGGAGGATCTGACCTACATCGAGCATCCGGTGAAGATTTTGGAGATATCCGAGAGGGTTACCCGGAACAAGAAGATCAAGATGTGCCGTGTTCAGTGGAGTCATCACACGGAAGACGAGGCTACTTGGGAGCGAGAAGATGAGTTGAGAAAGACATATCCCGATCTCTTTGCTAGCTAGCCTATTCGAATCTCAGGACGAGATTCCTGTAAGGGGGGTAGGTTTTTAACATCCTAATGTAATTTTCCCAAATTTTAAGGAATTTATTTTGGCTCAAATAAAATTTCCAAGGTTTTTCTAATTTATCTTGCATTTAAAAGTAATTTATAATACGGGAAAATAAAATTTATTATAGGGTCAACATGTTTGTGCATTCATGCTGGAGCATTATTTTTCTTGTGTTGAGCTTGTGGAATTTGAATTCAAATCTATTCGAATTTAAATAGTTTGTTTGAATAGATTGAGTAAAGGAAAAGAAAAGAAGAAGCAAAGGAAGGAGAGCCCAGCAGCCGGCCAGCCCAGCCCAGCATCTCTTCCCTTCTTTCCTTCCCCGTGGGCCCTCTCTCCTTTACTGGCCCAAGCCACCCGAGGCCCAGCATTTTTTTTCTCCCTCTCTCTTTCCTCTCCACGGCCGGCCCATTCCCTTCTCTTAGCCCGAGCGCCCCTTCTCTCTTCCCTTCGCTGCCACCCAGGGCCCACACGTCAGTCCTTTCCCCTTCCTCCTCGTGATGCCCTCTGTTCCGCTGACCCCTGCCCCGCCGGCCGCACCTTGGCAACCTGGGCCCGCCTCTCTGCCTCGTACCCCCGCCGCACCCCGGCCCGCGACCGAGCCCCCCCCTTTCCAGAAGCTTCGCCGCTGAGCCAAAGCCGCGCGGGGTAGTTGCGCCTGATCCGATTTCCCCGCGTGCAACGATCCCCGCCGGGATTCTTGCGCCAGCTCGGGCACGCACGCCAGAGTTTACCTGTTGCCCTTAAGTGATCCCCCCGCACGCCCTGGAGCCCAAACACCGAAGCGCCGCAAGCGCTAGCCGCCGACGCCGCCCTTTTGAAGCTCAGCGGAGGCGCCCTGCTCCGCCGAGGTCCATCGGCCCCGACCCGCCTCCGGTCTTTCCTTCCCCCTCGGTGAGCACCCCAGCGTTCCCAGGCCCTTTTTGCACTGACTGTCGTGGTCTCTAGCCTCCCTCAGCGACCGGACCGCCGTCCACCCGTGGCCGCCGCCGCACCGAGCCGCTTCCACCGCCGAGCGGGCCTTTCCAGCCGCTGTCGGCTCGGGCCAACCGCTCGGATGAGTTGCGCAAGCTGCAAGCTTTCCACAGAGCCTGATCTCGTGCTGGATGAGGCCCAGATGGCCGAGATGGGCCATCTCCGGCGAGGCGCCGCCGCGGAGACCGTGCTCCGGCGAGCAATCGCCGCCACAGGCCCTGTTTCCCTTTCCCCTTTGGTCCTGGCCGTCCGATCCACGATCAACGGATCAGAACAGAACCGCGTATCCCTTCATTCAGAGTCCTCCGATCGTGATCCAGCGGCCGAGCGTTCCCCATATCGGTTCGCCCCCACGATTAAATCTGGGCCGTCCATCTCCGATCCAGCGGGAGGCATTAGATCCGCGCTAAGGAAGAGTCTGGAGCGTCGGATTGAGATCCGACGGCCGTTACGCGTAGATACCCCTTCGCGAGTTGGATCTAATCCGGGCCGTTGAGATTAGATCTAACGGTCCAGGATAAAAGCTACCGCTTCAGCCAGCCGTTTTGCTAAAGAGCCCCTGTCCTTTAGGGAAATCAACCCGCAGTACTCTTTAGTTCAAAAGTATTTATGTTTTAGTCCTGTTTTACTCGTTTAGACCCCTGGGCTTTCCAGTTTTCATGCCCGCAGTCCAGCCTAGGGTTTTTAGCCAGCTAGACCCTGTGTCTAGGGTTTATTTATGTTTAGGTCCCTGGTTTTTGTCCAGAACCCTTGGAAGTTCTGTTTTTCTCGCAAATAGGTCCCTGGATCTTGTTTTAAGCGTAGTTTTCGCGTTTTAGCTCCGTTTAGGGTGTTCTTTATGTCCACGCGATCGTTGTAAAGCGTAGAATAGTTCTAGGCCAGTTTTGTGTGCTGTTCTATTGTATTGGTGTACTGTTTCTTATATTTTGCTATTGTTTGCATGTGTGTGCATGTGTGGCCCATGTATTGCTGATACGGTCGTGAGTAGACGTCGAGCCACCGGAGCAGTACCAGGAGCGGCCATCTTCCGAGCAGTTCGAGCAGCAGCCGGGAGAGTACGAGGAAGGCAAGTATAACATGAACCTCCTATCACTTTTAAATACAATTTCATACTGCATTTTAATACTGTATGCCTATAAGGACTTTCCTAGCCACTTTATATCCTTTATATGTCCTTTGGGTTGCATTTTGGTTAGTTGTGCTAGGTTGCTGCGCTATAACATATCTTGGTCCTTTTTAATTAATTTGTTAATGATCTTATGCAACTTAATTCTGGAGCCGACCCTCTGTGCTGTGTGCTTGAGTGGTTTGTGCGTCCTTAAAATATATTTTTATTAGAAACATGGTTTAGGGGGCCAGCACGGTGCTTAGTGCTTGGTTGGTCACTCTCCATAAGGACCGGTTCATAGAGCGACAACCTGGGACAACCGCGCAACCACAAGACTGGAATGGGATGGTCTTGACTTACTAATTAGGTCATGTTGGTTCGGGAGTAACTTACCTGCGTGGGCAAGAGGGGTGGTAAGCTTCAATGGTCCCTGCTCCTCCGGCTTGGTCTGTGCTGTGTGTCTTGTACCCCCGGAGGTGGGCCCCATCGTCGCTGATCCAGAATCCTTAGCGGTTACACCTTACCAACGTGGTCCTTTGTAACGGTCTCGTAGTGTGCTTGCTAGCCATCTCACCTAAGGAAGTGTGATGAACAACTAGCGTAGCTCACGACTTGTGGGTAAAGTTGTGCAACCTCTCGAGAGTGTAAAACTGATATATCAGCTGTGCTCACAGTCATGAGCGGCCCAGATCCTCCTTTTGATTGGTGGGGTTATCAACCTTTGATTAGGGAGATCCCCGGGTGGTTGTGGTTTGGTTGGTTCTCAGTAGTTCCTAATTAATATTGATTAAATTCTTATGCAATTGGGTTATGATAATTCATCCACTTGTAGTAATTAGCTTTAATAAAATTTGCCAAGACTAAAAGCTAATGCAGTTGAGTCAGCTAGCCTAGACCCTCATAGTTTGTGTTATACTTGTTGAGTACAAGTTTGTACTCACCCTTGCCTCTCTTCTCTTCTGTTCTCTTGGATATCTTCGACTGCTGCTCAGTGCCCGGCAACGTGGAGGACTACGTGAAGCGTCCCCTCATCCGAGGAGACTTAAATGTGATATCCAAATCAGTCCCAGGAGGCTGATACACATTTATTACATCAGATGGTACATTACCGTACAAACCTCCGAGGAGGCGGGCACTCGATACAGACGATAACTAGTAATAAAATAGCTATGGTAATACACCAAAGCGTGACCCACGCGGGATCCAACTCGGGCTCAGAGTAACACGCTAGCAGAAGCATCTTGCGGAGGGCCAACACCACAGGCAGAGTTGGGCGCGGACACAACCCTTATTCGTCGTTTCCGATCACGTAGTCCGGGTCTTCCTCTGAGAAAACCACATATATATATAGGGTGAGTACAAAGGTACTCAACAAGTCCAACCACACCCGCGGAGGGGGTGATAACAGAGATCATGCAGGTTATATCGAGGGTGGGGTTAGGGTTTATTTGCGATAAAGCAAGATTTTACACATGCAAGGGTTTATTTAGTAAAAGCACTTTCTCAAAACATTTTTATAGTAATCGAATCTTATGTGGTGTTGATCCTGCATGAAGGATCCAAGTTTTAGTGTCATCGGACCCGGCGTCCGCAGTAGCTTACTGCGCAACTGCCGAATACTTTCAGAACAACCTATGTCACAAAACCAATCATCCGAAACATCTATTGAAGTGACCATGCCGTAACGCGCCCAATACCGTGGACACGGCTATTCGAATAGATTTTTACACTCTGCAGAGGTTGTACACTTTACCCACAAGTAGGGTACCGCGCTACGAACACCTTAGTGTCGCGGCGGATCCTAACAAAGCCATTACCCACCTTAGCTGGATCTAGCTAGCCAACGCGGAAGCTACCACGGGATTAATGACTCATGAAGTCATAACCGGAATATCACTCACACAGATCGTATCCCTTCCCATGGTCTCCCGTTACTTACCGCTCTCCAGTTTTGGCTAGTAGAACAACTAGTGGGGTTTATGCTAAGCCGTTGCCCACACAACGGTCGAGTGGTTGTACGATAAAAGGGTTAGGCAAGATGACACCCCAGTTCGTCCTTATACCGACTAGACGGACATCTCATGCTCAACCACAAAGGTACAAGCACGCAAGCGGCATTTCGCACCGAAAACGCCGTCCATCCCGCCAGGTTAAGCCTTTCTTTTGTTTCCCCAACATTCCGTTCTGATCTTCTAAAACACCCGTACCCTTATCCTTAGTAAAGCGATTGTAATCATGGCTTACAATATAACGAGAGGAAAAACTAGGTAGCAGGTTTCTCTGTCATGTAGTTTACGCCTAGCCCAGCAAATCCTAGGTCATCGGGGTAGGGTTATAGCAATCAAGGGGTGGCTATCCAACCAGGTCTTGCAATAAAACAATGCACTTTACAAAACAGGCCAATAGGTTGTATTTATAAATCTAGGATAAGAATGCATCAAAGGATGGGATTGGACTTGCCATTCACAAAGCCTTCCGGGAAGTCCTGATCGAGGTATTGTCCTTCTGGCTCACGGCACTGGTTCTCGGACTCTTGCTCGTAGCACTGCTCGTCGACGGGCTCTCCCTCGGTCACTCGTGATCTACGGCGCACATAAACAACATTCAATAAAGAAAAGAGGTAACGGTTTTATCTACAAGTCTGAATCGGAAATAACTTAAGAAAAATGGTAGAAATAATATTTGCGGGGATTTCTTGATGGCACGGCCGTCATTATGCTAGAAATGTCGTGGTAAAGTTTCAGGGCAAACGGGGGATTTTTGGCGCATAAAATGATAGGCCGAACGGGGTTTTAGGGAAGGAATAGGGCCTGAGGACCTATTTGTGATTTCTGTCGGGAAGAGGAGGGCTTGATTGTAATTTCTAGAAATAATCAGGGTACTCTAAAAAGGGTCAGGGACCTATCCGTAATTATCTTGTGCAGTGGAGGGGTTCATTTACTAAATAGGATGAGTAGGGGGGGGGGTTATTTGGGAAAAGGGCTTAAGGGGAGGTGTGGTCCTTTAGGGAAAAGGCAAAAGGGCAGGGGGCTCAAGGCAATTTTGCCTTTCTTCTTCCTCTCGTTACCAGAACAGAGGAGGGGGGGGACAGGGGCCGGCGGCGCACCCAAATCCGGCGGCCCTAGGGCACGGCGGCGGCCGGGGGTAGGGCTACGCGGGGAGGGGAGCGAGGGAAACTCATTCCTCCACTCACCGTGGGCCGGGGTGGCGCGGGGCGGGCTGCCCACGGAGGCCAGGGGCGGCGGGCGGAGGTCTGGGCGGCGGCGGCAGTGCAGGGCCGGGGAGGGGGCTAGGGCTGCGGGGGAGGGTTGTGGCGGCGGCTGGGCGCGGCGGGGTTATTTATAGGCCGGCGAGGGGGGAGGGAAAGAGGACGGCGCGGTGGAGGCCGGTGGCGGCAGTAATGGAGGTGGGGCGGCGGTGGTACGGGGGAGCAAGGCCGGGAGGGGCTGGTCGCCGCTGCGCAGGGGTGGACGGTGGCGTGTAGTGGGGAGGGGCGACCTGGGGGCGCACGGTGCAGGAGCAGCGGCCAGCGGTAGGACGACGCGCGGCAGCCGGCTCTGTTCGGTGCCGTGGCGGCAGGGGCAACACGAGCGCGAGACGGCACGGCGGGGTACGGCGCGCGCAGAGGAGGGGCCTGGTTAGGCCGGCACTGTGGCGTCGTCAATGGGGAGAGGGCGGTGGTGGTGGTGGTGACCGGCGCCGAGCTCTGCTCGGTGCTGTGCTGCGTGCAGGGGAGCGAAGGAAGCAGGAACAGAGAAAGGAGAAAGGAGAAAGAAGAGGAAAAGGGGTAGGGGAAAAGAAAAGGAGGGAGGGGGGAGGTCCTGCGTCGGCGGGATTCGCGGCGAGGTCGCGCGCGTGCGACGCGACGCGTGAGGGAAAGAGCCGTGTCGGCGGAATTCGCGGCGACGGTCGCGAGTGCGGAGTTGAGCATGCGGCACGTCGCGGGGGTCGAGGAAAGAAAAGGATGGTGGTCAATCAGGCGGCGAAAAGTCGGGAGATGTGTCGGGCGATTAGGGGTTCGGACGGTAAGGGTTTAGGATCGACCCGAGTTTGTCGAGAGAATATTTTCTAGCGAGCGATTCGTGCTGTAATTTAGATTAGGTAGAAACGCGGGCGTTACAAACCTACCCCACTTAAAATGAATCTCGTCCTCGAGATTCGGCTGGTTCCTAAATAGATGGGGAAACTCTTTCTTAAGGGCATCTTCGCGTTCCCATGTGGCTTCTTCGACTCCATGTCTGCTCCACTGAACTCTGCAAATCCGCACTTCGGAGTTTCTTGTTCTTCTTATGACCGTGTCCAAAATCTTGATAGCACCTCCTGGTACTGAAGATCTGTTTGTAAAACTATCTCTTCTTCCGGCACCCGTTCCCTTTCGGGCACCCTCAGGCATCTTCTCAGTTGGGATACATGGAACACTGAGTGTATATCGGACATCCCTTCCGGTAGTTCTAGACGGTATGCTACAGCTCCAATTCTCTTCAGTATTTGGTACGGTCCAATGTACCGAGGGGCTAGTTTCCCGTGTACTTGAAATCTCCGAGTCCCTCGAATAGGTGAAACCTTGAGATATACGAAGTCTCCTGGATTGAAGCTTACTTCTCGCCTCTTCTTGTCTGAGTAACTCTTCTGTCGGGATTGGGCAGCCTTTAGTTTCTCTCTAATTTCGGCCACTCTTTCTTCCGCTTCTTTTATGAATGCGGGTCCAACCAGGGCACGCTCCCCAACCTCTGACCACATCAAGGGGGTCCTGCACTTTCTCCCATAGAGAGCCTCGAATGGTGACATACCCAAGCTTGCTTGATAACCGTTGTTGTACGAAAACTCAGCGTACGGTAAGCTTTGTTCCCAGTCCTTGCCATAAGTAAGGACACATGCTCTCAGCATATCCTCCATAATCTGGTTCACCCTTTCCGTCTGACCGTCGGTCTGCGGGTGATAAGCCGAACTGAAGTCCAACTTGGTGCCCATGGCCTTATGCAAACTTTTCCAAACCTAGAGGTGAATTGGGTTCCTCTATCCGAAACGATTCTGCTAGGCACGCCATGCAGCTTTACTATGTTGTCCACATAGAGTCGGGCTAGCCTCTCACCACCATAATTGGTCCGTACAGGTAGGAAGTGAGCGACTTTTGTGAGTCGGTCCACTATCACCCATATAGAGTCATGTCCTTTCTGCGTCTTGGGTAAACCTACTACAAAATCCATTCCTATCTCATCCCATTTCCAAACCGGGATGGGCAAAGGTTGCAGCAATCCTGCTGGTCTCTGATGTTCAGCCTTGATCCTTTGACAATTATCACAATGGGCCGACGAATCTTGCAATATCCGCTTTCATTCCACTCCACCAATACTTTTGCCTTATATCTACATACATCTTGGTGGATCCTGGGTGGATGGAATATGCTGAGTTATGGGCCTCATCCATAATAGTCTGTCGGAACTCTCCTTCCTTAGGTACGCAAATTCTATCCTTGTACCATAAGGTTCCTTTGTCATCCACTCTAAAATCCGGTGCCTTGTCTTCTCCCGTATGCATGCGGATTCTCATCAAGTCCTTATCCGAACCTTGGGCCTTTCTGATCTGATCCTCCAAGGTAGGTTGAACACTCAACTTGTGTCTGGAACCCTGGGGAACGATGTGCACATTTAATTGTGCCATCTCTTCTTGAAGGTGGGTATTCTTAGGTCCATAAGGTTTTCGGCTTAAGGCATCTGCTACCACGTTTGCTTTGCCAGGATGGTAATGAATTACCACATTATAATCCTTAACTAGTTCTAACCACCTTCTTTGTCTTAATTCAATTCTGGCTGGGTGAAGATGTATTTTAAGCTCTTATGGTCCGTGTAGACCTCACACCTATTCCCAATCAGATAGTGTCTCCATATCTTGAGGGCATGTACTACGGCTGCCAATTCCAAGTCATGGGTCGGGTAATTCTGCTCATGAGGCTTGAGTTGTCGGGAGGCATATGCCACTACCTTCCCACCTTGCATAAGGACACATCCTAATCCCTGGCGGGATGCATCACAATAAATGACAAAGTCCCGTTGGATGTCTGGCAAGGTTAGTACCGGGGCGGTTGTCAGTCTTCTCTTTAACTCCTGGAAGCTTCTTTCACATGACTCGGTCCAGGTGAACTTCTTCTCTTTCTTGAGTAGCTCTGTCATGGGTCGGGCTATCTTGGAGAATCCTTCAATAAATCTCCGGTAATATCCGGCTAAACCGAGAAAGCTCCTGATTTCACTAACATTGGTTGGTTGCTGCCAATTGGAGACCGCTTCGACTTTTTCGGGGTCCACTGCTACTCCTTCCGCGGTCAAGATGTGACCAAGAAATGCTACTTTCTCAAGCCAAAATTCACACTTGCTGAACTTGGCGTAGAGCTTGTGCACTCTCAACTTTTCCAGAACCACTCGTAGGTGCTGCTCATGTTCATCGACACTCCTGGAGTAAATAAGTATGTCGTCAATAAAAACTACGACAAACTTATCTAACTCTTCCATAACACCTTATTCATGAGATTCATGAAATAAGCAGGTGCATTGGTGAGTCCGAAGGACATCACGGTAAACTCATACTGCCCATAGCGGGTGACGAAAGCCGTCTTTGGAATATCACTTTCCTTAATCTTGAGCTGGTGATATCCCGACCTTAGGTCTATCTTGGAGAAATACTTGGCTCCCTTCAACTGATCAAAGAGGTCATCAATTCTGGGAAGGGGGTATTTGTTCTTGATGGTGACATCATTTAGTGCGCGGTAATCACGCACATCCTCATGCTTCCGTCCTTCTTCTTGACAAACAAGACCGGGGCTCCCCATGGTGATGAGCTTGGTCTAATAAAACCACTTTGTTGTAACTCTTCCAGTTGTCTCTTTAGTTCTGCCAATTCCGAAGCTGCCATCCTATAGGGTCTCTTAGCTATAGGAGAGGTCCAGGGACAAGGTCAATGACAATTCTATATCCCTATCTGGCGGCATCCCCGGGAGTTCTTCCGGGAAAACGTCTGAGTATTCATTTATTACTGGAACTTCTTCCAAGAATTTGGCTCCCATGCTAAAAACCATTGGATCCGGTCCACTTCCCGAGTGTGGCAGGTTACTTGTACTCCTTCTGGGTTGGTTAGGTGTACCACCTTGTCAGCACAGCTTATAAGACCATTGTGCAGGCTTAACCAATCCATTCCAAGGATCACATCTATGCCTTTAAACTTAAGTACTACTAGGTCCGCTAGGAACTCTACCCCACTTAAGATGATCCTTACCCTAGAACAACCAGCCGGCACTTAATGTCACCTCCGGGCGTTCGGGTTAATAGGGGTGTCTTAAGTAGCACTGTAGGTATATTGTGTTTTTTCCACAAAACTTGAGGATACGAATGAATGTGATGCTCCGGAATCAAACAATATTGTTGCCAAAACTGAGCTGACTAGGAACTCACCGAGCACTACGCCCTGAGCGTCCTGAGCCTCCTGGGTGTTGATGTGGTTGATGCGGGCTCGTCCGAAGGACTGCTGGGGCGGGCCCCATTTGCTGATTGTTGTTGCCGGTATTGTTATTGCGGAGGGGGTACACGATTGGCTCCTGATAAGGCTGGCCTCGGTCCATTTACTGAGTTGGAGAGGGCTGGTGCTGCCGGCTTGTTATTGGCATATGGGCAGTTTGCAATGAAGTGTCCTGTCTCACGGCAGTTGTAGCATGCTCGGGTATTGCTGCTGGCAGTAACTTGGCTTGTATTACTTTGTGGGACCTTTATGGTGCTCTGGCTCTTGAACTGTCTTTGCTGGGTGTTGGGAGCTTGAGAGCCAGTGGCTTGTGGTTGGGTCCTATACTGCATAGGGGCTTGAGACTTGGTCACTGAAGGGCCAAAGTGCCTTGGTTTCTGGAAACGGTCCTGCTGACGAGCTTTGGCTTCTAGGAACTTACGCTTATTGTCTCTCTTTTCTTCTGCCATGGCTCTCTCAGTGATGATAGCCATGTTCATCAGTGTGTTGAAGTCTGGGTAGATGCATGGGGACAGCAGCTTCTTAAGTTCGGTATTTAACCCCTTTCTGAACATATCCTGCTTCTTTTCATCCTTGTCTACTTCCTCCGGTGCATAGCGGGCTAGTTCTATGAACTGGTATGTGTACTCTTCAACCGACCTGTTGCCTTGCTGCAGTTCACGGAACTCATCTGCCTTGCGTTTCATGGTGGCTGCTGGGATGTGATAGCGACGGAATTCATCCACAAACTCGTTCCAGGTATAGCGGAGGCATCCTGCGCAGCTGCACAGTAGTTTTCCCACCAAGCTAAGGCAGTTCCGGTGAGCTGGTGAGCAGCTAAACGGACCTTGTCACGGTCTCCATGCTCAAATGGTTCGAGTTTCCTCTTGATAACGCGCAGCCAGTCATCTGCGTCCAAGGGGTTGTAGGAGCCTGCAAAGGTGGGTGGCTTGGTCCTCAGAAAGGCCGTCAGTTTGTCATTTGTATTCTGCTCCCGGGGCCTTGGGTTGGCGACGACATTGGTCAAAGCTTGCAGTAGGAGGTTCTGGTTGTTCATACTTGCACCAGGTCAATGGCCGGTGGTGGTGGGGCATGTCGTGCTCCTACTTGGCTTTCTCCTCCCTGCTGGCTCACTTCCTGATCTTCCTGATCTTCCTGGTCGGGGGCTTGTCCTTGCACACCCTGTTGCCCCTCCGCACTTGGAGTGGCATGTGCCTGCCTTTGGAAGGCCCTGATATTACGCCTGGTGGCCGTCTGTGCATTGGGCAAAAACCCTTATGAGACTTGGTCTTGGTGGTAAGGGATGTTTTATTTTTGAAAAGGCAAACTTCATTTACTACCGGTATTCACACAAGCTAACAAGCAACAAGTGCAAATAGTTTTATTTATTACGCTGGGGTACAACACTTGGGTGGGTACAGCTGGAATACGCACTACACGATCGGGTACAAAAGGCACAACATATGGGTAGGCACGACTCTAAACTCGGGGCCGGGACGGCTTCTCCCCTGGGGCACCTCTAGGGCATACTACTCACGGGGTGAGTCGTCTTCTGGGGCGGAGTGCACTTCCAGTGGAATGAGTAGCTCTTCCTCGTCGTCTTCGAGGATCCCATTTTCCTGGGGTTGCTCGACGGCTCCTCCTCCTGTGGCTGCAGCTGTCCCTTCGGTACCTTCGGGTGGAGCTTGCGGGGTCCTAAAAGTGCTCCCCATCCCGTGATGGGTGTTCCGATTAGGACTCGGGTTTCCCCGATTGCCGGGACGGGCGTTCCGCCGTTGGTCCATTCTTGCATGCGCCGATCCTGGATTTGTCTGAGGCTTTCCTGAGCGACGGCTTCGCTACTTATAGCAGCCGCGGTCCTTGCTTCGGCTTGAGCCACCCGGATTTGGTGCATCCTCACTGCAAGCTCGGCTTGCTCAGCCCGGTGGGTTTGCTCCCTTAAGATTTGGGCTTGCTCGTCAAAGAGCTTGTCCAGGGAGACGAGGTATGCGACCACATGGTACAAAAGGTCTTCGTGTTGGCGGCGCCGTTCCAGGTTCCTCATGCGGGCCTGCCAGACTTGCGTCCTGATGACCGGAGGAAAGAGCCTCATTGGTGTGGGAATGAGGTGCTCTTCGAAGATCCGGCACAGGTAACGGAGAGCTTTCCTGATGGCCAAGGGATAGGCATCCTGATGTTGGAATCCCGTGGCAGTCACTCGCCATGGTTCGATGTCGGGGTGGCGGGTACTTCTGGCGATGGAGAGAACCACCCTACAGCGACGAGTACCGAGGTATTCGTACTCCCTGCTGTAGTACCTTGGGCGCTCGGTAATACCGAGGCGCTCCAGGGAGTTGATCAAAAGGCAGGGGAAAACCAGGTTCCTCATGGCAAATGCCCTGGGTCCACCCATTCTCAGCCATCTGAAAATAAGGACAGGGTAAACAATCTGGCATAGGTGTAAAGAGAGTAGATAATATTTATTATTACAACAGGGGTGGTACAGTTTTCATGGATACGTGGCTATTAGGGTAAGGTCCTAACTCGGTATGCTAATCCCATCATGGAAACTCTTCCTCGATCATGATAGGGCGCTTCTTTATTGGGAGGCTTCGATCTTCGGTCTGCGTGCCTTTATCCCAATGGGTTTCCATGGGTTCTTCTTCTTCTTCTTCTTCCTCTATCCATCCACCTATTCCGTTGCGGTTCTTGTATTCTTGCATCTGGGCTTGGAGGGTGGCTAAGGAATACTCAGCGCTGGCGGCCCTTGCCCGTTGTTCCTCCAGCTCCTGGGTCAACTTTTCAATCCCGTGGATTAGCTTCCTCAGTTGGGTCGTCTGTTCGCTGTAGAGTGCATCCAAGCCGGTAAGGTAGATGGATAGGTGGGAAACCGTATCTTCTAATTCTTCTTCTTCTCGCCCAAGACCCCTTATCCGGGCAATCCAAGTGCGTCCCCTTCTCTCAGCGGGTGGGAAAAATCCCATTGGGGTCCGCTGAAGGTGGTGCCTGTAAAGCACACGCAGCCGTCGCAGGGCTTTACGGGCGGCCCTTCGGTAGGTGTCGGGAAAGCGGAAACCAACGGTGGAGATGAACCAAGGGTCCACATCAGGGTAGCGAGTGCTCTTCTCCACAAAACCATTATGTCGCACCGAAGGGTGCCTCCGGAGATGTATTCACGATAAGCATACTCTGGTGGTTCCATAATCCCAACGCGTTCCAGGCTGAGCAATAATAATTTAGGAAGGCCAGGTTCTGCGTGGCAGACTCCGTTGACCCATCCATTGTCAGCCATCTGGAACAGGGCAAAAACCAGTGGTGAGTGTTTGTGCAGGAAATTTCAAAACAAGTCCTATGGTTTAAAAGGGGTTTCGCTCTTAGGGTCACGTCCTACGGCCAACCTACGGCTCTGATACCATCTGAAGCGTCCCCTCATCCGAGGAGACTTAAATGTGATATCCAAATCAGTCCCAGGAGGCTGATACACATTTATTACATCAGATGGTACATTACCGTACAAACCTCCGAGGAGGCGGGCACTCGATACAGACGATAACTAGTAATAAAATAGCTATGGTAATACACCAAAGCGTGACCCACGCGGGATCCAACTCGGGCTCAGAGTAACACGCTAGCAGAAGCATCTTGCGGAGGGCCAACACCACAGGCAGAGTTGGGCGCGGACACAACCCTTATTCGTCGTTTCCGATCACGTAGTCCGGGTCTTCCTCTGAGAAAACCACATATATATATAGGGTGAGTACAAAGGTACTCAACAAGTCCAACCACACCCGCGGAGGGGGTGATAACAGAGATCATGCAGGTTATATCGAGGGTGGGGTTAGGGTTTATTTGCGATAAAGCAAGATTTTACACATGCAAGGGTTTATTTAGTAAAAGCACTTTCTCAAAACATTTTTATAGTAATCGAATCTTATGTGGTGTTGATCCTGCACGAAGGATCCAAGTTTTAGTGTCATCGGACCCGGCGTCCGCAGTAGCTTACTGCGCAACTGCCGAATACTTTCAGAACAACCTATGTCACAAAACCAATCATCCCGAAACATCTATTGAAGTGACCATGCCGTAACGCGCCCAATACCGTGGACACGGCTATTCGAATAGATTTTTACACTCTGCAGAGGTTGTACACTTTACCCACAAGTAGGGTACCGCGCTACGAACACCTTAGTGTCGCGGCGGATCCTAACAAAGCCATTACCCACCTTAGCTGGATCTAGCTAGCCAACGCGGAAGCTACCACGGGATTAATGACTCATGAAGTCATAACCGGAATATCACTCACACAGATCGTATCCCTTCCCCATGGTCTCCCGTTACTTACCGCTCTCCAGTTTTGGCTAGTAGAACAACTAGTGGGGTTTATGCTAAGCCGTTGCCCACACAACGGTCGAGTGGTTGTACGATAAAAGGGTTAGGCAAGATGACACCCCAGTTCGTCCTTATACCGACTAGACGGACATCTCATGCTCAACCACAAAGGTACAAGCACGCAAGCGGCATTTCGCACCGAAAACGCCGTCCATCCCGCCAGGTTAAGCCTTTCTTTTGTTTCCCCAACATTCCGTTCTGATCTTCTAAAACACCCGTACCCTTATCCTTAGTAAAGCGATTGTAATCATGGCTTACAATATAACGAGAGGAAAAACTAGGTAGCAGGTTTCTCTGTCATGTAGTTTACGCCTAGCCCAGCAAATCCTAGGTCATCGGGGTAGGGTTATAGCAATCAAGGGGTGGCTATCCAACCAGGTCTTGCAATAAAACAATGCACTTTACAAAACAGGCCAATAGGTTGTATTTATAAATCTAGGATAAGAATGCATCAAAGGATGGGATTGGACTTGCCATTCACAAAGCCTTCCGGGAAGTCCTGATCGAGGTACTGTCCTTCTGGCTCGCGGCACTGGTTCTCGGACTCTTGCTCGTAGCACTGCTCGTCGACGGGCTCTCCCTCGGTCACCTCGTGATCTACGGCGCACATAAACAACATTCAATAAAGAAAAGAGGTAACGGTTTTATCTACAAGTCTGAATCGGAAATAACTTAAGAAAAAATGGTAGAAATAATATTTGCGGGGGATTTCTTGATGGCACGGCCGTCATTATGCTAGAAATGTCGTGGTAAAGTTTCAGGGCAAACGGGGGATTTTTGGCGCATAAAATGATAGGCCGAACGGGGTTTTAGGGAAGGAAATAGGGCCTGAGGACCTATTTGTGATTTCTGTCGGGAAGAGGAGGGCTTGATTGTAATTTCTAGAAATAATCAGGGTACTCTAAAAAGGGTCAGGGACCTATCCGTAATTATCTTGTGCAGTGGAGGGGTTCATTTACTAAATAGGATGAGTAGGGGGGGGGTTATTTGGGAAAAGGGCTTAAGGGGAGGTGTGGTCCTTTAGGGAAAAGGCAAAAGGGCAGGGGGCTCAAGGCAATTTTGCCTTTCTTCTTCCTCTCGTTACCAGAACAGAGGAGGGGGGGGACAGGGGCCGGCGGCGCCACCCAAATCCGGCGGCCCTAGGGCACGGCGGCGGCCGGGGGTAGGGCTACGCGGGGAGGGGAGCGAGGGAAACTCATTCCTCCACTCACCGTGGGCCGGGGTGGCGCGGGGCGGGCTGCCCACGGAGGCCAGGGGCGGCGGGCGGAGGTCTGGGCGGCGGCGGCAGTGCAGGGCCGGGGAGGGGGCTAGGGCTGCGGGGGAGGGTTGTGGCGGCGGCTGGGCGCGGCGGGGTGTATTTATAGGCCGGCGAGGGGGGAGGGAAAGAGGACGGCGCGGTGAAGGCCGGTGGCGGCAGTAATGGAGGTGGGGCGGCGGTGGTACGGGGGAGCAAGGCCGGGGAGGGGCTGGTCGCCGCTGCGCAGGGGTGGACGGTGGCGTGTAGTGGGGAGGGGCGACCTGGGGGCGCACGGTGCAGGAGCAGCGGCCAGCGGTAGGACGACGCGCGGCAGCCGGCTCTGTTCGGTGCCGTGGCCGGCAGGGGCAACACGAGCGCCGAGACGGCACGGCGGGGTACGGCGCGCGCAGAGGAGGGGCCTGGTTAGGCCGGCACTGTGGCGTCGTCAATGGGGAGAGGGCGGTGGTGGTGGTGGTGACCGGCGCCGAGCTCTGCTCGGTGCTGTGCTGCGTGCAGGGGAGCGAAGGAAGCAGGAACAGAGAAAGGAGAAAGGAGAAAGAAGAGGAAAAGGGGTAGGGGAAAAGAAAAGGAGGGAGGGGGGAGGTCCTGCGTCGGCGGGATTCGCGGCGAGGTCGCGCGCGTGCGACGCGACGCGTGAGGGGAAAGAGCCGTGTCGGCGGAATTCGCGGCGACGGTCGCGAGTGCGGAGTTGAGCATGCGGCACGTCGCGGGGGTCGAGGAAAGAAAAAGGATGGTGGTCAATCAGGCGGCGAAAAGTCGGGAGATGTGTCGGGCGATTAGGGGTTCGGACGGTAAGGGTTTAGGATCGACCCGAGTTTGTCGAGAGAATATTTTCTAGCGAGCGATTCGTGCTGTAATTTAGATTAGGTAGAAACGCGGGCGTTACACTACGTCAGTGGCTTCGACGACTTCTAGGCGTTTGTCTCCCAGTCGACGTCCCTGTGGCGCCCAGCTCTTCATGTATTTATTTTACGCTTCCTCATTCCTTGAACTGATTCTTGATTCAGTTGTAATAAAGATATTCATTTTATAATTTATACGCTTTATTTCGTGACACGTGTTGTGATATCTTGATAATCTGTTGTATATATGCGTGACTTGATCCTGGCGCATATATGATTGCTCAATTTATGTTCTTATAAATCGGGTGTGACACGTGCGCCGCGCCGTGCCGCCCGTCGCCCGCACCCTGCCTGGGCCCGCACCTCGCCGCGCCGTGTGCGCACGCGCGTGCCCCCTCCCACGCGTGGCCGTGCTGCACGCCGAGCCGCCCGCCGCTGCCGCAACCCACCCTTGCCGCTCGCACCGGCGCCCTGTGCTCGCACAGCCCTCCCCCACGTGCCCGACGATGCCTCGACGCCCACGCCCTCGCCGCGCGCCGCGTCGCGACGCCAACAAACGACCGAAGCGCCATTAATGACGTTCCGCACCGGCCACCGTCGCGGCCGCCCCTCCACCGCCTCATCCCGCCTATAAATAGGCCCCCGCCCCGCTCCCTCTTCCCCCACGGCCTCCCCCACCACCGCCTGCCGCCTTCCAAGCTCCCAACGCCGCCCCGCCGAGCCACCGGCACCGCCGCCGCCTGCTCCCGTCGTCCGGCCCCCTCACGCCACCCCGGCCCGAGGTGAGGCCGGGAATCAGGCCCCCTCCGCTCCCCCTCCCTTCCCCCCCAATCCCGAGCCGCCGTCGAACCTTGGCCGCTGGAATCGGCCGGCGCAGGGGCTCCTCCCCCTTCCTCTGTTTCCCGTGGAGAGGGGAGGAAGAAAGGGCTTTTTGCCCAAAAGCCCCCCCTTCCCTGTATTTCCCCAAAAGAACCCCCCCTATGCGTCACTTCGTATAAAAACCCCTCCGCCCTTGTTTATTTCAAGAACTAGCCCCCACCATGTGAACGTAAAATCAAATAAACCCCCACCACTTTCTAATGAGCCCCAAACATCTCTAGAAATTACGACCAAGTCCCTTCCACACCATATATATTTACAAATAGGCCCTCGGACCCTTGTTTAGACCCTAACACCTCGTTAACTCGTCATTTTATGCGCCAAACAACCTCCGATCGACCTGAAACTTTACCACGCCATTTCTAGTATAGTTCTAACCATGTCATTAAGAAACCACCCAAAAATATTACCCCTATGTCCATAACTAAATTATTTCCGATTCAGGCTGAACGATAAAAACTTTTAGTTCTTCCGCTTGATTGTGTGTTTGTTTGTTTGTGCCGTAGGACACGGAGTGAACGAGGAAGGTCCCGACTGTGACCAAGCGAACGAGGACCAGTTCTGCGACCCCGAGCCCGAGGGACAGTGCTTCGATCAGGACCTCCCGCAAGGGTTTGATGATGGCAAGTTCAATCCCGCCCTTTGATGCATGTTTCTGTCCTAGTTTTTATAAACACAACCCAGTGGCCTGTTTTATAAAATTGCATGGTTTTGCTTGCTGAAAACATGGTAGGATAGCCACCCTTGATTTGTGATAATCGTTCCTTAACCACCGGGTTTTATAAAGAAAATGTGTGCGTGTGTGGGAGGGATAAAATGTGGTTTTGAAAGACAAGTCAGACGGGATGGATGGCATTTCTGTGTGAATTGCCGTTGGTGTGCTCGTACCTGTGTGGTTGAGCGAGGAAGAGAGATATCCATCTTGTCACCCCTAAGGACCGAGTTGATGTGTCATCTCACCTAGCTTCCTGTCGTGCAAACCACTTGACCGTTGTATGGGCAACGGCTTAGCATAAATCCCACTAGTTAGTCTGATAGCCATCAGGAGGGCTGAGAGCAACGGGTGATCAAGGAGAAGGGATAAGCTCTGTGTGACTTATGCCCCGGTTAAACCTCGGAGATAGGTCGAATGACCCCTTGATGGATCCCGTGGTGGCTAGTCAGGTCTAGCTAAGGTGGGTAATGGCTTTGTTGGGATCTGCACCGACACTAAGGTGATCGTGCTGTGGTACCCCACCTGTGGGTAAAGTTGCACACCTCTGCAGAGTTAAAAAAATCTATTCGAATAGCCGTGCCCACGGTATTGGGCAAGTTATGGTGTGGTCACATAACTAGTGTTTCTCTTTGGGAATGGTTGGATTAGTGTGGGATGTTTGGAAAGTGTCCGGCAGTTGTGCCGTGTGCTACGGTGGACGGGGAGTCCGGTAGCAGCTTAAAACTTGGATCCTGTGTGGATCAGCATCATGTGCTCCTTGGTACTAGAAAAACTTGTTTTGAAAATGTTTTTAAACGAACCGTTGCATACAACTGAGTTTTCCGCAAATGAACCATAACCTTATCCTTGGATTGTCCTGTGCATTGATTTCTGTCATACCCCCTCCGTGGGTGTGATTGGACTTGCTGAGTACGTTTGTACT
Organism: Panicum hallii; assembly: GCF_002211085.1. Taxonomy (NCBI): domain Eukaryota; kingdom Viridiplantae; phylum Streptophyta; class Magnoliopsida; order Poales; family Poaceae; genus Panicum; species Panicum hallii. The sequence continues at coordinate 22,971,072 of NC_038042.1, forward strand.
CACCCCATTCTTACTTTTTACAGCAGAAGACCCAGACTACCTCCCCGAAGACGTCGAGTAGGGTTTCGTCCTGCACTCAGTCTTGCCTGTGGTTAGGGCCACCGCTGGAGTTCCGCATGGCACAAGACTCTGATGACTCTCTTTTCGTAGCTAGTATAGTAGTGTGGGTTTTAGTTGTAATCCTCGCGATAGTGGCGCTTCACTGCCCATTACCGCGCAGAGTTGTACGGTGATGTACCATCTGATGTAATAAAAGTGTTATCAGCCTCCTGGGACTGATAAAGCATCACTTTTAAGTCTTTCCTGATGGGGGGACGCTTCATGGTTCCTGCTGCGACTGGCAGCAACACTCGGCCTCGGTACCAGTACCAGCAGCGACAGCAGTAGTACCCGCCTCGTCCTCAGCAGCAGCAGGCGGGACAGGGCCAGAGGCTTCCAGCGCCTCCGGCACGCTCTGCTCCACCGGCTCCACCAGCTCCACGGCAGCGAGTGCCTACTCCTCCTGTAGGACAGCAGGCTCCAGCATTCCCACGGGCGTGCTATCATTGCGGCGAGCAGGGACACTACGCCAACGTCTGTCCCCGGAAGTCACAGACTGGACAGCAGGGGCGCCCAGCTCAGCCCAAGGCGCCATCCCAGGGCAGGGTAAACCACGTGGCGGCCGAGTCGGCGGCCGAGGCTCCCAACATGGTTATTGGTACGTTCATGGTCAATACTCACCCTGCTATAGTGCTTTTTGATACTGGTGCTACGCATTCCTTCATTACTCGGTCTTTTGTCGAGCATCATGGCATTTATACCAGCACACTAAAGAGGGACATGTTAGTATCTTCACTGGGAGGGCAGTTGAGGTCTCATATCTTCTGTCCCAGAGTCAGTGTTGTCATAAGGGGGGTAGAGTTCAGTGCTAATCTGATGGTACTAGACACCAAGGGTATCGATGTGATTTTGGGAATGGAGACCCTTGTTAGATGGGGTGTCAGGATTGATTGTGCTCAGAGGACTATCCACTTATCAGCACCGAATGGACAGGAGGTCACAGTCAGTGCTTCGGAGCCTTCTGGAATTCTTTGTCATATGGAGGCTAGACCCACGGATGGTATTTGCGTGGTGTCTACATTCCCGGATGTCTTTCCGGATGATTTGCCAGGTATGCCGCCTGACCGCGACATTGAGTTTTCCATTGATCTCTTGCCTGGCACAGCTCCTATTGCTAAGCGGCCCTATCGTATGGCACCCATTGAGCATGAGGAAGTTAAGAAGACTATCGACGAGTTGCTAGCCAAGGGTTATATCCGTTGTAGTTTCTCTCCATGGGCTTTTCCTGTATTGCTTGTAGAGAAGAAGGATGGCGCGAAGAGAATGTGCGTCGATTATCGGTATCTGAATACAGTCACCATCAAGAACAAGCATCCATTGCCTCGTATTGAGGATCTCTTTGATTAGCTTCAGGGTGCTTGTGTATTCTCAAAGATTGATCTGCGTTCGGGTTATCACCAGCTGAAGATTCATCCTGAGGATATCCCGAAGACAACATTCACCTGCAAGTATGGGCTATACGAGTATACGGTCATATCCTTTGGCTTGACCAATGCTCCGGCTTTCTTCATGCATCTGATGAACAAGGTTTTCATGGATTATCTGGACACCTTTGTGGTGATATTCATTGATGATATCCTGGTGTATTCCAATTCAGAAGCAGAGCATGAGAAGCATCTGAGTCTTGTGTTGCAGAGGCTCAGAGAGCACAAGCTGTATGCCAAGCTCAGCAAGTGCAAATTCTGGATTGACGAGGTTCCATTCCTCGTTCATGTCATCTCCAAGGGAGGTATTGCTGTGGACCCCGGAAAGGTGAAGGATGTGCTTGACTGGGTGGTACCGCAGATAGTGAAGGAAGTTCGCTCTTTTCTGGGCTTAGCAGGATATTATCGGAGGTTCATTGAGAATTTCTCCAAGATTGTGAAGCCTTTGACTTCCTTGCTAGAGAAGGGTGTGGATTTCTCTTGGACTGATGAGCGTCAGAAGGCCTTTGAGGAGCTGAAGAAGAGGTTAACTACGGCGCCAGTCCTTACTCTGCCAGACCAGAGCAAGAGGTTCACAGTGTATTGTGATGCTTCGAGGGATGGTCTTGGTTGCGTCCTGATGCAGGAAGGCGGAGTTATAGCTTATGCTTCACGGCAGTTGCGCCGGCACGAGCTGAATTATCCCACTCATGATCTGGAGTTAGCCGCAGTTGTGCATGCTCTGAAGATATGGAGGCATTACTTGTTTGGGCAGAGGTGTGATATTTACACCGATCACAAGAGCCTCAAGTACATTTTCACTCAGAATGAGCTGAACATGCGGCAGAGAAGATGGCTAGAGTTGGTCAAGGATTATGACCTGGAGATTCACTATCATCCGGGCAAGGCCAATGTTGTAGCAGATGCTCTGAGCAGGAAGAGTTATGTTAACATGGCCGTGGCTTTTCAGATGCCTCAGGAATTATGCGAGGAGTTTGAGCAGTTAAGTCTGGGTTTCTTGCATCACACCTCGGGTACATCATTCGAGGCAGAACCCACTCTAGAGGCAGAGATCAGGCAGCATCAGAAAGATGATAAGAAGCTGCAGGAGATCCGCGAACTGCTCAAGGTTGGCAAGATACCTCATTTCAGAGAGGATGATCATGGTACCTTGTGGTACAAGGGTCGGATATGTGTGCCGGATGTAGCGGATCTCAGGAAGCTGATCTTGAGTGAGGCTCATGATACAGCTTATTCCATTCATCCGGGCAGCGCGAAGATGTATTATGACCACAAGGAACGATTCTGGTGGTATGGGATGAAGCGTTCCGTTGCAGAGTATGTGGCTATCTGTGACACTTGTCAGCGTGTCAAGGCAGAGCATCAAAGACCAGCCGGTCTATTGCAGCCGTTGAAGACTCCAGAGTGGAAATGGGAGGAGATCACTATGGACTTCATTGTTGGATTGCCTCGTACTCAGAAAGGGTACAACTCGATATGGGTAGTAGTGGATCGGTTGATGAAGATTGCTCACTTCATCCCGGTGAACACTACTTACTCTGGTGCCAGACTCGCAGAGTTGTACATCTCCAGGATCGTCTGTCTGCATGGTGTTCCGAAGAAGATCATATCTGACCGAGGATCTCAGTTCACTTCACGGTTCTGGGAGCAGTTGCATGATTCGTTGGATACGAAGCTACGCTTCAGTACTGCCTATCATCCTCAGACAGATGGGCAGACAGAAAGAACCAACCAAGTGTTGGAAGATATGCTTCAAGCCTGCGCTATTCAGTATGGTACCAGTTGGGATAAATGCTTGCCGTTCACAGAGTTTTCCTATAATAACAGTTATCAGACCAGTCTGAAGAAATCTCCTTTCGAGGCCCTATATGGTCGGAAGTGTAGGACTCCGTTATTGGGATCAGATTGGCGAGAGGCAGGTGTTTGGTCCGGATATCGTTGAAGAGGCAGAACAGCTGGTACAGCAGGTGCGAGAGAACCTGAGGGTCGCACAGACTCATCAGAAGAGCTATGCGGATGTTCGTCGTCGAGATCTGACCTTTGCAGTGGGTGATCATGTGTACCTGAAGGTATTGCCGATGAGTGGAATCCGCAGGTTTAACGTGAGAGGGAAGCTAGCCCCTCGATACATCGGTCCGTTCAAGGTGTTGGAACGGAAAGGTGAGGTAGCATATCGCTTGGAGTTGCCTCCCAACCTCTCAGGAGTGCATGATGTGTTCCATGTATCCCAGCTGAAGAAGTGCTTGAGAGTGCCAGAAGAACAAGCACCATTGGAAGGGTTGGAAGTGCAGGAGGACCTGACTTACACTGAGCATCCGGTGAAGATTCTGGAGACGTCTGAGAGAGTTACCAAGAACAAGAAGATCAAGATGTGCCATGTTCAGTGGAGTCATCACACCGAAGATGAGGCTACTTGGGAGCGAGAGGATGAGCTGAGGAAGACATATCCCGATCTCTTTGCTAGCTAGTCTATTCGAATCTCGGGATGAGATTCCTGTAAGGGGGGTAGGTTTGTAACACCCTAACATAAATTTCCTAATTTTTTAATGAATTTATTTTGGCTTAAATAAAATTTCTAAGGTTTTTCTTGATTTATCTTGCATTTAAGTTAATTTTATACCACAAGTAATTAAAATTTATTTTAGGGTGAACATGTTTGTGCATTCATGCTGGTGCATCTCTTTTGTTTGTTTGAATGGTTAAGTTGAATTCAAATCTCATTTGAATTCAAATAGAATTGAGTTAGTTTGAAAAAGAAAAGAAGAAAAGGAGAGAGAGGAAAAAAAGAGAAGTCAGCCAGCCTAGCCCGCAGCCGGCTGCCATTCTCCCTCTCCTCCCTCTTGGGCCGGCCTCTTCCCCAGCAGCCCATCCCCCACTCCCCTCTCCCTTCTCTCCCGCGGCCCAGCACGCACCCGAGGCCTGCGCTTAGCGCTAGCCCGAGCGCTCCCTCTCTCTCTGGTCGCTCGGCCCCGCATGTCAGCGCCCCGGCTCCTCTCTTCTTCTTTCTTCGTCCCCGCGCGCCGGCCGCCCAAAATCTCCAGTGAGCCCTAGCGCCGGGCCCGCTCGCCGAGATCCCCTGCCCGGCCTTTATCTAGCTCCCGCGGACCCCCCTGCATCCCATCTCCTACCTCGCAGCCGCCCCAAACCCTAGCGCCGCTGCCCCGTCCTGCTCCGCCGCACCAAGCCTCTGCGCCGCCGTGCACCCGTCGCTCCGGTGCACCCCAGCTTCGGCCAAGACCTGCAGCAGCTCCGCCTCGTCACCAGGAAGTTCCCCGAGGCTCCCACCCTCGACCCCGAGCCCTGCCGCGCCGGAATCGAGCCAAGGACCGCCACCGGTATCCTACCCCGCTCGCACGATTCCTCGCCGCCGGTGATCCCCGGACCCCCTAACCCCCGTAGAACCTTCGCAGGATCTCCACGAGTCGACCCCCGTGACCAGAAGCTCGGAGACGCCTGCATCAGTTCTCCCCGCGAGCGCCGCCATCCCCGCCGCTCGACCCTCATCGCCGGCCAGCCTGCGCTGCTTCCCTGGCCCGTTTAAGCCCTCGGTGAGCACCACATCATCCTCCTGGTCGTCTTGCGCTAGATGTCGTGGACCAAGGCTCGCTCTTGCGGCCGGAACGCGCGTGCCGGCGATACACCGCCGTGCCGAACCGCCCCCGTCGTCGTGCGCGCCGCCTGAGGCCTCCCCGAGCCCCGCCTTAGCCCTAGGTGAATTACCCATGCCGCGTAGGCCATCCCTGACTCGAGCTCGAGTAGTTTTGACCCCCGGAGCATCGGATTTGAGGAGCTCCGGCGAGCCTGAGCCACGCGCCACCGCGGGAAAGGGAGTCCGGCGAGCTAGCGCCGCCCCCTCCCTCGCGTTGCACGCCAGCCGCCCGATCTGCAGCGGATGATCCTGATTAGATTGCAAAGGGATAGGGTCCGAGCCGCAGGATCGTGATCCAATGGATCAGATCGACGCGTACCGGTTTGGCCTAGCATTTTTGTTAAAGAGTCCCTAGGTTTAGTTGAAACCAACCCGCAGTCCACACCTATTCAAAAGAAATTCCAACTAGGTCCTGTTTTAGCGCCGAAGCCCCCTGAGCTTTCTGGAAATTGGGTCCGCAGTCCCGCCCCTGTGTTTTCACGGTTAGACCCTAGATCTACCCTTTAATTATGTTTAGACCCTCGGTTTTCACGCAGAACCCCTTGGAATCTCCTGTGTTCTTACAGTTAAGTCCCTGGACCTTGTTTTAACCCTAGTTTTCGCGTTCTCGCTCCGTTTTAGATGGTTTTCATGCTCATGCGATCGTTGTAACGTGTAGAACAGTTTTAGCTTAGTTTTGTGTGCTATTTTACTGTATTGTTGTACTGTTTCTTATCTCTTGCCATTGTTTGTATGTATATGCATGTGTGGACCATGTTTTGGCGTTGCGATCATGAGTAGACGTTGAGCCATCGGAGGAGTACCAGGAGCCACCTTCTTCAGAACCCTTTGAGCAGCAGTAGGAGAACTTTGAGGAAGGCAAGTATAACATGAATATCCTGCCACTTTGAGATACAATTTCATACTGCATTTTAATACTGTATGCCCATAAGGATTTCCTAGCCACTTTTATCCTTTATATAAATACCTTGGGTTGCATTTTGATTAGTTGTGCTAGGTGCTGCGCTCTCACACATCTCGGTCCTTTTTAATTAAATTGGATTAATGGCATATGCAACTTAATTCTGAGAGTGGCCCTCTGTGCTGTGTGCTTGAGTGGCTCACGTCTCCTTAAAATATGTTTTTGTTAGAAACATGGTTTAGGGGGCCAGCACGGTGCTTAGTGCTTGGTTGGCAACTCTCCATAAGGACCGGTTCATAGAGCGACAACCTGGGATAACCGCGCAACCACAAGACTGGAATGGGACGGTCTTGACTTACTAATTAGGTCATTTTGGTTTGGGAGTAACTTACCTGCGGGGCAAGAGGGGTGGTAAGTTTCAATGGTCCCTGCTCCTCCGGCTTGGTCTGTGCTGTGTGCTTGTACCCCCGTGAGGTGGGCCCCATCGTTGCTGATCCAGAAACCTTAGCGGTTACACCTTACTAACGTGATCCTTTGTAACGGTCTCATAGTGTGCTTGCTAGTCATCTCACCTAAGGAAGTGTGATGAACAACTAGCATAGCTCATGGCTTGTGGGTAAAGTTGTGCAACCTCTCGAGAGTATAAAACTGGTATACTAGCCGTGCTCACGGTTCATGAGCGGCCCAGATCCTCCGTCTGATTAGTGGGATGTACCTTTGGTGGTTTTGGCTTGGTTTTCAGTAGACTCATGGTTAATTCTGATTAATTATTATGTAACTTGGGTTATGGTAATTCATCCAATTGTAGTAAATAACTTTAATAAAATTTGCCAAGATTAAAAGCTAATGCAGTGGAGTCAGCTAACCTTAGAGCCTCATAATTCGTGTTATACTTGTTGAGTACAAGTTGTGTACTCACACTTGTCTCCTCTACTTTTCTGTTCTCTTTGGGAAATCTTCGACTGCTGCTCAGTACCAGGCGACGTGGAGAACTACATCAGCGGACTCGACGATTTCTAGGTGTTGTCCCCCAGCCGACGTCCCTATGGCGCCCTGATCTTCATGTATTTATTTACGCTTCCGCATTCCTTGAACTGATTCTTGATTCAGTTGTAATAAAGATATTCATTTATAATTTATACATTTTTATTTCGAGATACGTGTTGTGATATCTTGATGATTCTATTGTATATATGCGTGACTTGATCCTGCGCATATATGATTGCTCGATTTATGTTCTTATAAATCGGGTGTGACACGTGAGGTGGGCCCAATCGTCGTTGATCCAGAAACCTTAGCGGTTACACCTTACTAACATGGTCCTTTGTAACGGTCTCATAGTGCGCTTGCTTGTCATCTCACCTAAGGAAGTGTGATGAACAACTAGCGTAGTTCATGACTTGTGGGTAAAGTTGTGCAACCTCTCGAGAGTGTAAAACTGGTATACTAGCCGTGCTCACAGTCATGAGCGGCCCAGATCCTCCGTCTGATTAGTGGGGTTTATCTTTGGTGGTTTGGCTTGGTTTTCAGTAGACTCATGATTAATTTTAATTAATTATTCTGTAACTTGGGTTATGGTAATTCACCCACTTGTAGAAAATAGCTTTAATAAAAATTTGCCAAGATTAAAAGCTAATGCAGTTGAGTCAGCTAACCGTAGAGCCTCATCATTCGTGTTATACTTGTTGAGTACAAGTTGTGTACTCACACTTGCCTTCTCTACTTTTCTGTTCTCTTTGGGATATCTTCGTCTGCTGCTCAGTGCCAGGTGACGTGGAGGACTACATCAGTGGACTCGACGACTTCTAGGCGTTTGTCTCCCAGCCGACGTCCCTGTGGTGCCCTGTTCTTCATGTATTTTCTTTACGTTTCCTCACTCCTTGAACTGATTCTTGATTCAATCGTAATAAAGATATTCATTTATAATTTATACGCTTTTATTTCGTGATATGTGTTGTGATATCTTGATAATTCTGTTGTGTATATGCATGACTTGATCCTGCCGCATATATGATTGCTCGATTTATGTCCTTGTAAATTGGGTGTGACAGAATTGGTATCAGAGCCATGTCGACTGTAGGACGAAGCCTAGATAGAAATGGTCGAGTCTAAGGATTTCTTTCTCTTGCCTTGCTTCCTCAAAACTCAAAAATTTATTTCCGCTTCTATTCCTTGAGTCCTAAGCTTTGATTTGCTAGCTGTCTCTCTGTCCTTTCCGAGAATTAGACTGATCTCTTCCGTAGATGTTGGCTTGCAATTTTCTGTATGTCCTCATAAGCTTAGGAGGCCTTGCAAAAGAAAAATATGCTAGAGCGCCTATTTGTTTTAGTCGAGTGGAGTGATAAACTCGGCTAGAGTGTATATATTGAGTGTTTGTGATTATGCCAAATGTTTGATTTGGATTTTTGGTTGATTGCATAGTTTAGAAGTTAAACTTGCTCGTGCAAATCGACTTTAACGCAAACTGGAATTAAGTAATAAAACTGAGATAGACCGTTGGGGGTAAAACCGTACACTCTTTACTCTCTACTCTACTTTAGCCTGCCAGAGTTTTCTTTCCAGAATTGTACAATATCTATCTCTTATAAAATTCGTTCTGCTGCAAACAGATGGTAAACACCAGGAGCACCGGCACCGGTTCTGGCCAGCAGGGGCAGAACAACCAGAGTACCGGCCAGCCGATGCCTCCACCCCTAACTCCGGAGTAGTTCTTCCAGCTCCAGATGCAGATGATGGCCACTCTGAACAACACCGTTCAGACGCTACAGCAGATCCACACTCAGCCACCACCTCCTCCACCGCAGCAGCCTCACAACAGGCGTGCGGACTTTCTGAGGGGTCACCCACCGATGTTCTCCCATGCGGCTGATCCAGTCCACGCAGACGACTGGCTTCGTTTGGTGGAGCGCCAGTTGGATGTCGCTCAGTGCGACGACCGGGAGCGAGTTCTGTACGCGGCAAGGCAGCTGCGAGGCTCAGCTCTCGAAAGGTGGGAGTCTTATCCAGCTCCGGACCGCGACGCCCTCACTTGGGTCCAGTTCTGGGAGCGTTTCAGGAGCCACCACATCCCCGCTGGATTGATGAAGATTAAGCACAAGGAGTTCCTTGCGCTTAAGTAGGTAAATTAGAGTAAAATCCTCCCGCAATCCCTTTTTGAGCTCAAGACCACCCTTGTTTACCTCCATGACATAGGAAAAGCTGAGTAATTTCCATCTTCTTTTTTAGGTACTTATCATTTCAGGGAGCTATGACGGTGACAGAGTACCGTGACCGTTTCCTCCAGCTTGCTCGCTACACCCCCGTTGAGGTCGCTAATGATGGTGATAAGCAGGAGCGCTTCAAGGAGGGACTGGACGATCACATTGAGTACACGCTCATGAACCACCGCTTCGACAACTTCAACCATCTGGTTGACTCCGCCCTCAACACCAAGCGCAAGCGCCGGGAGATTGAGGACAAGAAGAGGAAGATGACTCCTGCTGCATCTGGCAGCAACACTCGGCCTCGGTATCAGCACCCACAGCAGTAGAGGTGTGGCAGAACCAATCTGAATTATACCGGCTCAAGTACGCGAGTCCACTCCAGAGGGCTCCAACGTGCTTCAAACGGTATAATCCCTTGGCCTGTCGGGTAACGTCCTGATAAACCACCGATACACAGGATCAAATAAGGTTACCTCACATGAAGGTGAGTCCAGAGATACAATCACCAGCATATTTTTACATCACAGGGATTTACATTAAAAGAGTTTTCAAAAGCAGTACATTACAAACTGCTAAAGCTATGGTTTTTGGTAGCGGAAAACATACGCGATGATTACAACACGTCGTTAAGACGGATGTCATGCTAAGCCCAGGCACGACATCACTCGGTATCACCAATGTTGGTCGGGGACGGATCCCATTCCACGGACCAACTGTCTGGAAGAGCACAGGGCCAAGGCAGGGAAAGAGTAGGGTCTTCAAGACTTTACCTGAAAAATATAAAACTAGCAAGGCTGAGTATACTAATACTCAGCAAGGCTGAGTATACTAATACACAGCAAGGCTTACCCGGGATTGGGTATACTTTAGCCCATAACTAGACTTATGAAAGCTTGTAATGGTTCCGGGTTTGGTTTTAGCTGAAAAGCAACTAAGAATATAACCTATTTTCAAGTTTTAGCTTTCAGATTCTAGTTTGATTAGCCATTCTAGGTAAGCACCTATACTAAACAAGCAATGTAGATATTATCATCCATCAAGATTATTTCTTCAACAATTACACTTTTTACTCGATGTGGTAAAAGGGATAAGCAGTCTCAATCTTCGTGAGAGGCGGACGATTCGAATCGAATTTAACCTTGCAAGGTAAACCTAACACACACGCTTGAAATACCAACAGGGCGTTTCAAGCAACCGTTTCCCTCATATTCCGGGTTATGGATCAGGGCCACCACAAGCGACTGCAGGACCGTACGCACATCACTCGTGCCGGACATACGTCTGTAGCGCGACTACAAAACCCATATTCCTGTCTGCCATGCAGAACGTACTCCCACACGTCGGTGCGTGTAAACATAAAATAAAAGTCGAGTGGTGGAGACAAGTCCATTTGCCGGGCCATTCAGGTACTAGGCTTACCGCTTACCATATTTCGCGGTATGTGGCTAGTACTTTCAAAAACTTAGCCACCACTACCACATGGATCGACCTTATCAACTTTTAACAAAACAGACAGGGTAAAACTTCAGGTCATGATGCAGCACATGACCCTGTCCGTCATCCTTATAGTGATTGCAGAAATGTAAACATGCAACTCCTATATCGCGCGAGTGACAGGAAATCACTCGACTTTTACCGGCCCTATTTAGCAGAGCATCTAGCCGATATGGACTCAGGTTCAATATATTGGTTCCTAGTATCAATGCAGCTAGGGTTTTCATTACAACTCCTAGACGTAATGCATAAGTGTAGAATAATAGACGTAGATTGCAGTGTAAATAAAGTAGTGGGATATGTCCGGGGCTTGCCTTTACTGGCGGGTCTGAAGTCAGTAAGGTTAAGATCTTCCGAACTTTGGTTCGGGGCTTCAGATAATCCTTTGGTGACGTTCATTTGGTCTTCAGGAACATCCGTCGTAGACTTCTGGGAGATCTCGTAGGTACCGTTTGCAGAAGTAGTCGTATCTACATGTAATGCAACATCACATTCAAGTGTGCACACAAAACTATTTTACTTCACAACAAAGTTGCAATTCAACACTCATTTAACATACTATTCACATAACAACCAAAAAGGTCTGAACTAACCTAGACAGAGCTTTAGGGGGACAACTAACTAGAATCGGCTACTCGTTGAAGATTACAACAGAGCCGATTGAAACAACAAGGGTTTAGCCGATTGAGAGGTGCATCGGGTTCCTAGACGATTGATGAAAGTATCGAGTACTTCAGCAGAGGGGTGATTCCTAAAGAAGTTGTGTTTTAGCTGAGATGTGCTTAAGTGTTATCCTAGATAACTAGGTGTGGTTATATCGACTCGACTACGTCAGCACAATAATTGAGTGACGTACAGCCGATTGGGGTGTGGTTAAGGGTATATGATCGATAGGTATAAAACCGACCTCTCAGTCGATAAATCGACTGATAGAAGTGTGTGGATATGGATGGGGCAACTAAGGATCGATCGGCTGTGTTTGACCGATACGGAAAACAACTAGAATCGGCTTGGGTCGGCCGATGGTAAGAACCTTAAGATCGTGGGTGTCTCTCCGATACATCGACTCTGTGCAGTCGATATAGAACAGAACAAAAGAATCGTATCGGCAGTAGCCGATACTAGAAAGGTAACAACCATATCAGCTAATTGGTCGATGATAGAAGTATCAACTGACAGCTGTTATCAGAAACAACCTAGACTCAAGGAAAGCGGATGCTTAGCAGCTGAACTAATAGCCAACGCTGAAGCATAGCCGCAGAGATGTTTTGGCTAAGCAGCAGACACACGAGAACTAACAGGGATTCTTATACGACAAGGAATCTAAAGAAACAGTAATCGAGACGGGGACAATGTCTTAATGGCAGGGATATGAGCACTCATATGAAAGGTTTAACGAAACATCACATATTTCTATTTAAGATCTATATTCTATGGCTTACTTTTCAGTTATAACACAAGCATACCATATAAAGCACAATAAAACATTCATTCCCTAACATTTGACCTAGACCACACATCAAAGACTTCAACTCAAGATCATAACATAGAACTTGTAGAGTTTGACTTAAGGTTTCAAACAAAACTGACCTTACATTTTTATGAACTTCCTATGAAAATCTATGAAGTGTAGAAGCTCATCGATTTGAAATACAGAAAGCTTTGGAAATTTTACAAAGAACACCCTAGAACTTTCTAAAACATAGCAATCGAGTCCCTGGTCCGGGAAAACAGATAACAGGAAGATAACAACGATATTCCGGCAAAGTAGTCGCCGGCATTAGGAAGATTCAGTGAATTAGGGCAAACCTTGGGGTAGTTTTGGATGTGGAGGAAGAACGGTAAAAAGTGAATTCCCGTGGCGAACAGGATCGGCGATGAGAAGTGCTCGACGATGACGAGATTCCGTGGTCGACGAAGAAGTTTGCCGTGAAGGGTTGCCGTGGGTGGAAGATGGTCGAAGGGGTAATCTCCGAGGTGACTCGTGGTGATAGCGGTTGAGCGAGCCACGAGGGATACAAACTGTTGGATGTCGTGGACCTTGGGACGAGACGACAGAGTCGGATTGGTTCGCTAGGACACTCCTCCACGAACCTCCAGGGTCTAACTGCTCACAAGCTAAGCCTTCCTTTGCTTCCGCATCCTTGGCCCTCAACCTGCTCGCGCGTAGCCTGTTGCCTTGCTCGCGCATATGCCTGCGGAAACAAATCGAGCCGGCCGTCAGTCCTGCGTCATGATATTCATCCCCCTCTGTCTCCGCGCAAACCAAAGCCCGTTCGCACCAGGGCCATCTCCATATCCTCCACGAGTAACTCGCAGTGCCACCCGACTTCGTCCGCTGCCTTCACTTTGACGGCTTCCGACGTTCTCCATGCGTGGCTCTACTGCCCCCTGGGCGGGTCCGCCCCAAATCGTCGCGCTGCATCACCTCCCGCACTGCGTGCGACTTCCCTGTATACCAATTCGGTCGCGGCGTCGCCACCCTGTACGTCGTCGCTTTGCATAGCTCCTCCTCCTTCTCTGTTGCTATATCCGTGCTTACTCTGGTCTTATCACGTCGCTCCTGCGCACGCCCGAACTGCGTGCATTCTTGGCCCGTGTTACGTGTGCTTACTCCGCCCGTCTTCTGTTCGCACGCTGCCATGCCACGGCCGCAGCTCCGCTCGCACGCGCGCCATTGCTTCCTCGGGCCACCTGTTCCAGCGCCGCCAATATCTGTGCCCGCTCTGCTCTGCCGCGCACGCGCTCGCCCTGCACTCCAGCGCCTGGGGCCACTCGCGTCCGCGCCGTCCGCTCCCATATGCCGCCGCGTGCACGCTCGCGCCGTACCTGCACAGCGCCCGCGTTCACGAGTCCATACTTCAACGCCACCCGAATCGCCCCCGCGCCGGCTCATTCCCGCGCGCCTCCACACCTGCTCGCGCGCCAGGGCCTGTCCGCGCCGTGCGCTCACGCCCAGGGCCTGCACTGCCCGTGCACACGCCCACACGTTCCTACCCAGCTCCACGTCCGCCGCCAGCACCACGCCTGAGCTGTTCCTGCTCCGTTCACCACCGTGCGCCAGCTCTCGCTTGCTCCTGCGCGCCCACGGGCCAGCGCCGCTCGGCTCCGCACACTGCCGCCACCAGCACCTGCTGCCGCGCCGAGCTGCGGCTGCCCTGCTCACGCGCCGCTCGCGCGCACCAGTGCGCCGCCCGGGCTTGCCTGCGTGGGGCTGCTGCCGCTGCGCGCCGGCCCCGCGCGCCCCGCACCGCCTGCTGCCGCCTGGGCCGGCCTCCGCCCGAGCCCGAGCGCACAGTCGCGCAAGCGCCGCGCACCACCAGCGCTGACCAGCGCCTGCCGTCGCCAGCCCCCGAGCGCGCCCAAGCCGCCCGCTCGCCGCTCGGGGCCGCGGCTGCCTGCCGCACGCCCGCGCCCAGCTTCGCTCTTGGGCCCAGCCGAGCCGCCCGACCGCAGCCTCCCGCGTGCGCTCGTGCCTGCGCCGGGCTGCTGCCGCCGAGCGCCCGCTGCTCCGCTTGCTGTGTGCTGCTCGAGTGAACAAAGGAAGGGAGGAAGCAAAGTGAAAATTGGATGGAGCTGCCGGTTGGGGAACGGAAAAAAGAAGGGAAACGACAGGATAAGGAAGAAGAGAGAAGAAGAACAGATCCCAAGGGCCTAAACACAATTTCAGAAAACTGCAGGGACTTGTTTGTAAGACAAAATTTCCCGTTGATTTAAAATCCAAATGGAGAAATGCCCAAAACGAAAGTTGGAGAGTTTTTCAAACTCTACAACATTGCTTTAGGGCCCAAGTTCAAAAACTTAAATCTTACATTTTTACACGTGAATCTTTGAACAAAAGTCGGATTTGTATTGCTTTTGTCCTAAAGAACGTAATTTTAGAAAATTCAGGACCTAAATGCAAGTATTTATGACACGTCATGATGACGGGATAGACTCGTCATTATGATTGGATAGACATGTCATGATGGCTTGCACTTTTACACTTTCGCCCTGAGTAAATTTTGAAAGTTACTTTTGTAAATCAAATACTTGCGTAAAAGGACTTGTACTTTTATAAAATTACATAAATACCCTTATTTTCACCACTTTACCCAAAATTTTTACACATTCCAACATACACATTGCAAATAAAACTTTTGGATAAATATATAGATATATATATATATTTTACAATGAACAAAATAACAAAAACATGTTTACCAAAACCACCTTTCACTTATTTTGAAATTACCCTAATCCAAATACATTTTGCAAAAACAACCCTAGGTTTTTCTCTAATTACAAAAATACCCTTTTACTTGCACTTTAAATTTTCAAAAGCTTTACATAAACACACATGAGCTTTATACGAACAAACATATATTTCACACTAACAAAATATATGCCTAGCATTACAAATACACGAACTGTCACAAGAGGCAGATCCAGCTGTACCAGACGCGACAGCAGTAGTACCCGCCTCGTCCTCAGTAGCAGCAGCAGCAGCAGGCGGGACAGGGCCAGAGGTTCCCAGCACCCCCGGCATGCTCAGCTCCATCGGCTCCACCAGCTCCGTGGCAGGGAGTGCCTACTCCTCCTGCCGAACAGCAGGCTCCAGCATTCCCACGGGCGTGCTATCACTGCGGCGAGCCGGAACACTACGCCAACGCTTGTCCGTGGAAGGCGCAGTCAGGATAGCAGGGGCACCCAGCTCAGCCCAAGGCGCCATCACAGGGCAGGGTGAACCACGTGACGGCCGAGTCGGCGGCCGAGGCTCCCAACGTGGTTATTGGTATGTTCATGGTTAATACCCACCCTGCTACAGTGCTTTTCGATACTGGTGCTACGCATTCCTTCATTGCTCAGTCTTTTGTCGAGCATCATAGTATCCGTACTAGCACGTTACAGAGGTGCATGTTTGTATCTTCATCGGGAGGGCAGTTGAGGTCTCATATCTTCTGCCCTAGAGTCAGTGTTGCCATAAGGGGGGTAGAGTTCAGCGCAAATTTGATGATGCTAGACACCAAGGGTATCAATGTGATCTTGGGAATGGAGACCCTTGCTAAATGGGGTGTCAGGATTGATTGTGGTTAGAGGACTGTCCACTTGTCAGCACCAGATGGATAGGAAGTCACAGTCAGTGCTTCGGAGCCCTCTGGATTTCTTTGTCAGATGGAGGCTAGACCCACGGATGGTATTCGCGTGGTGTCTGAATTTCCGGATGTTTTTCCGGATGATCTGCTAGGTATGCTACCTGATCACGACATTGAGTTTTCTATTGATCTCTTGCCTGGCACAGCTCCTATTGCTAAACGGCCCTATCGTATGGCACCCGTTGAGCATGAGGAAGTTAAGAAGACCATCGACGAGTTGCTAGCCAAGGGCTATATCCGTTGCAGCTTCTCTCCTTGGGCTTTTCTTGTATTGCTTGTAGAAAAAAAGGATGGCGCGAAGAGAATGTGCGTCGATTATCGGGATCTGAATGCAATCACCATCAAGAACAAGCATCCATTGCCCCATATTGAGGATCTCTTTGATCAGCTTCAGGGTGCTTGTGTATTCTCGAAGACTGATCTGCGTTCGGGTTATCACCAGCTGAAGATTCGTCCCGAGGATATCCCAAAGATCGCATTCACCTGCAAGTATGGGCTATATGAGTATACGGTCATGTCCTTCGGCTTGACCAATGTGTCAGACCCGGGGCCACGGGGCTGTGTACATAACGTAGTCTAAAGAGGTTTAAGAGATTAAGTCCATCTTATCTGTTATTTATCTCGTTTATCTCTTATTTATCCTGTTTAAGTAGGAGATAGAGCTAACCGATACAGGGGGAATCTACTCGAGATATGTTCTGGTACGATTCCTTAGCTGGTGTTGGTTACTATCTTTGTAACCCTGGCCTCTCGGATATATAAGGGAGGACAGGGACCCCTCTCAAAACACGATCTCCAGGTCATTCAACACCTAAGGCAATACAAACCACCATACAGGACGTAGGGTATTACGCATCTTGCGGTCCGAACTTGTCTAAGTTTTGTGTTCCTTGCACCTTCGAGTTCCTGATCTCGGTGTCCCCTCACCCACAACTTACCACCTTGGGCATATCCCTCAGTGGGCAGCCGGTTAAACACCGACAGCTGGTGCGCCAGGTAGGGGAGCGCGTCGAAGATCCACCGGTGAGCTCGATGGCATCTTTCAAATTCGCCAGGTCAGTTCCCTCTTAGGGCACGACATTCATTTTTGGCTCGTGGGTCTGCATGGCAGATGGTGTGGGCGATTTCCGGCGATTCCTCGTCGACATGAAGCCAAAGACTTCAGCTGCGGATCCCTGCAGCGACCTCGACAAGTTCATCGTCAATCTTGATGATTTGTCGACCTATGCTTCTGCAACAAAGATCAAGATGGAGTCTGCTCCAGCTCGACTTCATCCAGCGTTGCGGCAACTTCATCCAGCTCGACTTCATCCAGCGTTAAGGCCTGAAGCCACCGCGTGTCGGGGGGCTTCGGGTTGTTTTGGCGCCAGTGATCTGATGATCACCTCTATGCCGGAGGGGCGCATTGTGCACTGGAGGGGCATGGCGCTCTCCGATCTACTCGAAGCTGAGGGTTGAATTGTGGCCCATCTCGAGCCTTTGCCCTTTCAGGAGGGCAGGCCGCTGCCCACCGTGGCAGAGGGGTTGACCGAACTAGTCGATGCAAGCTCTGACGAGCTCACCTCTCGCCAGGTGCTAATGGCAGAAGAAGGCGAGGATGATGGTGGTTGTCCCATCATCGATTTCGAAGCGGTCTCTGAAGATGAGGCCACTACAAACGCCGGCGAGGAGAACGACACCGATCGCGAGGCGCGGAGGGCCAGGAATAGGGCCCGTGCAATCCGGCGAAGGCGGGCCAATGAGCGTCGGCGATCTATGTATCGCGAGCTTGACCCTGAGTTTGTCGCTGTAAGCGAACGGGGTTTCAGGACCCCGGTGGCCAACATTGCCAGGGTTACGGCCATCCTCGAGCGCAGCCACGATCCGGATGTGCGACAAGCACTTCTTTACGCGTAGAGGGCCTGGATCCAGCTAGATCAGCAAAACCCGGCGTCCACCATCAGGAAGGAGCGCGTGGGTGAGAGTCAGAGCCAGGCTCATAGCCGAACGGCTGGCGGTCGCCCTTGACATCAGCCCAGCCACCACAACAACGACGCTCGTGGGAGCCAGGCCCCTGGCGGGAGGCAACAGCCACCTTCAGGGGGTAACCCGCGACAGGCCAATCATCGGCCTCGTACAGAAGACTTGCGCCAGTACATTAATGAAGGCCGCGATGCGCGGACTGTGATCTCCTCCAGGCGTAAGGTACGTGAAGAAGTCGAGACTGAAGGGACTGATTGCAGTGATCATTTCCCAGCTTTCTCTGCGTGATTCAGTAGATATAAGTACCCTAAGGGCTTCAAGCCGATCGGCATCACCAAGTACGACGGCAAGCAGGCTCCTCAGCAGTGGCTCCGTTGCTACTCCACGGCCATTGAGGTTGCAGGGGGCTCGAACATCACCAAAGTCGTCTACTTTCCGATGGCTTTGGACCCTGCGCCGCTCACCTGGCTGGAGAGCCTCAGCAGCAACTCCATCGACTCCTGGGAGCGACTCAAGAAGGTCTTCATCGACAACTTCCAGGGAGCGATCGCTCGTGCAGGTACTTGTCACGATCTTGCTCAGTGTAAACAGGAACGTAATGAGCTCCTACGGTCCTACACATGTCGCTTCTTTGACGTCCGTGCCACCATCGCGAACATCTCAGAGGATGACATCATCGACTGCTTCTACAATGGCATCACCGACCCAGGCATCTACAGGGATTTTGGGCGGAACAGGCCAAAGACTATTGCGGGCCTTTGTGATATGATGCACGATTGGTCTGAACAGGAGGAGAAGATGTGGGAGCGGTTCCCGCGGCGTCAAGATAGCAATCTGAGGCGCCCAAACGACAACCGCAACGACAAAGGCCAGCAGGACATTTCGGGTCCACCCCGGAAACATAAGCCAGATGATATCATCGCGGCTATGGATCATCCTTTACGAGGCAAGAAGTTAACTTCGTAGGAAGAGTTCGAGAAGCTCCTGCAGAAGAAGTGCGCATGGCATTCAGGTGCCAACCATGCGGCCATCGACTGCTACCATCTCCAGAGGACGTTCAGCAACTCCGGTGGTGGTAGGAAGAATAAGAAGCCTGTGGACAAACAACCCGAGGATGACGACCAAGAGGACCAAGGGCGCAACCCGAAGTTCCAGGATGCTTCGAAGACCGTCAACGTCATCTTCGGAGGTGATGGGGATTTCGGCTCCAGGCGGGACCAGAAGCTGTTTCTTCGGGAGATCATGTCCATCGAGTCGGCGGTACCACGACCACTCCGTTGGTCGGAGGTCCTATCTCGTTCTCCTGCGACGACCAGTGGACGATCTTTTCGGAGCCCGGTAAGTTCCCCCTGGTTCTGGATCCTGTGGTGGCAGAGGTCAGGCTCACTAAGGTGCTCATCGATGGTGGGAGCGGTCTTAACCTCATCTTCGCCAGCACTCTGAGGAAGATGGGCCTGGACTTCAAGGACATGCTGGTTCCGAGCAAGTCCCCCTTTTACGGTATCGTCCCAGGTAACGCGGCACACCCACTTGGTATGGTAGTTCTTCCAGTCACCTTCAGCGCGAGGGAGAACTACCGCATTGAGTTCATCAAATTCGAAGTACCTAACTTCGAATCTTCTTACCATGGAATATTGGGTCGTCCGGCACTCGCCAAGTTTATGGCAGTGCCACATTACGTTTATCTGCTTGTCAAGATGCCAGGACTCAGTGGGGTACTCACTCTCCGGGGCGACTTGAAGAAGTCGTATGACTGCAATCAGGAGGCGATCCAGTACGCTTCGACTACTCGTGTGCCAGATGCTTCAGGAGAAGTACTCGCGGCCGCGCAGCAGCTTTCTCAGTCTGGGCTGGAGATTCCTTCAAAAAAGGCCAGCAAGTCGAGCATTCAGTTGACAGATGACGTGGCCCTCAAGACGATCCAGCTCCAGGAAGGTGACCCATCTAAGACCGCCGTTATTGGTGCGGGCTTAGGTGAGAAATAGGAACTCACGCTCGTCAGTTTCCTACGGGCTAACCGAGACATATTTGCATGGATACCAGTGTGACATTCAGGTAAATAGCTTGGTCACACCCTAGAGTTTTGGAGAGTTGTTATGTGCCAAATGTAGTAAAGGTGTGTTTGAAAGTGTTAATAATGAGTAAAAGTGATTGTTTGTATAATTATATTTAAATCAAGGTCCTTTTGTGCTAAATGGGTGAGCATGGAGGGTAGATTTGGAAAGTACAAGGGTTGTTTTGTAAAATTTAAAAACTTATGTTTAAAACGCAAAAATAAGTGAAACTACCTTTTGGATGTATTTGTGGTGTAATTTTAAAATAGTTTTTATGCAAAGTTTAGAAATCATGCTAAATTTCAAATTGATTGTAAAACCTTAGCTCTTCTGTGGGTGAGCCTTAAAGCAAAGTTGTGCATTTTGAAAAACTACACATTTTTTCTTTTGGGCCCATCTTCATTTGAGTAGTGGTGTGAAAGTTATTTATGCTTTACAGTTAGGCCCCTAAGTTTTCTTCTTTTCATAGTCTAGTCCCCTGTCTTCCTCCTCGCGCCCCCGTGCTCCTCTGTTCTGACCGCGCGCGTGCTCTCTGCTCTTCCCGCCGCCGGTACGGCTCCTCCGGCCACTGCTCTACGCCGTCACCGCTCCACCACCTGCTTCGCCCCTTCCACGCGTCGCTTTCTTCTTTCCCGAGCTGCTTCTCGCCCTGACACTCCTCTCCGCGGCCGCCACGGCTTCCTCAAATCCCCGGCCGTTTGACACGCCGCCGCCGCCGTGGCACGGCTGAGCGCTCCCTCGGAGCCCTTAGTTTCTTGCCCGTGAGCTTCTCCAGTGCCATCACGTTCCATTCCCCTCTACACTTGCACCACATTTCACCCAGAAACCCGAGCGCCATTGTCGTCTTTCTCCTTCCACTCCGGTGACCGTAGCTCACCGTGGGCAGTCACCCACCGCCACCCCCTGCCCTCGTGAACCCCCTAGGAAGCTGTCCCGACCCTCGCTCGTGCTCCCCAACCCCCGGTCACCTTCCAACCCTGACCGGAGCTCCACTGCCACCGAGCGCCGCCGCCACCGCCCCTGGCTCACCGTGGGAAGCCCCTCTCCGGCCTTCCCCACTTCCAATTGAGCCCACCCCGAGCATCTCCACTCCTCCAGGACGCTTTTTGACCACCTCTTCACCGCCCCCGACCACTGGAACGCGGTTCCTCACCGGTTCCCTCCGCCGCCGGCCGCCTGTCTCTGCTACACCGCCGTTACCCTCTGCCCCTTTCCAATTCAGTGCAGCCAAGGGTGCGCAGACCCCCTGCGGTACTTTCCCTCCGCGCAACCTTGCCACCGGTGCCTTCCCTCGCCGGCGGTGACCACCCCCCCCTCTCTGCCCCCTTTCGTTTCTGGTCAAGGACCCCGGCTCAGAAGATGCAAAAGCCCGGGGGGCTATTTGCAAGCCCCCAGACTCAGAGCAACAGTACCAGTCAAGGGTCTATACGTAATCGTGTCTGTTATTTTATGTGATTGCTATGGCTGTCTTGCAAAATTCATAGGAAATCACAGAAAAATCCAAAAAGTGCAAAATTAGTTTTGTTAGAAAGTAGATTTCAAATTCTACAACTTTTGTTTATGAAGTTTGATATGAAACCAAATACTTTTGTACCTATATTTAATCTAAGGTTAAAAAGGTATTTGGTATATATAGTTTCTACATTTAAACTTTGTTTCTCATGATTGTTGACATGAATGTTATGTGAGCTAGGTGTAACCTTGAGTTAAAATTTCAAACTTAAATTTTTTTTATAACTTAATTTCTTTTGAATTGGACATTTCAAAATTTTATAAACCGAGTTAGTTAAAATCTTTTTCTATTCTTTAATGTAATAATGATTAGTGTATAGTTAGATTTCCAAAGCTTATGATCCTTTTTATTTCAAGTTTGAATTTAAATTTGGAGTCAAATTCAAATTCAAATTCAAATGTTTTAATTCTTGTTTGCAATAGGTTTAGAGATATCCTCATGAACTTTTGTGTGTTAACTTTTGTAATATAAAATCTTAAAATTAAACCTTGTCTTACTTATTCTATTGCATCTCATATAGAATCAACGACGCTTGACGACGGAGATTACGAGTTGGTCTTAGGCCAAGACCAAGGGTTTTCTGAAGACCCAGCCCAAGCCGTCGAGGATTTAATTGAAGCCCCGAACCAAAGTTCGGAAGTTTCTAACACCCCTGCCCCCAACCCCACTCAAGAAGGCAAGCCCCGGTGCATAACCCAGTATTTCAAATTACTACAATATGCAATCTTATACATCATACATCTTGCATTACGTCTAGGAGTTGCAATGACACCCTAGTTGCATGATATCTTAGGAACCCAATGTACTGTACCCGAGTCCTTTCCGCATAATGCTCTGCTAAATAGGACCGGTAAAAGTCGGGTGATTCCCTGTCACTCGCGCGATATAGGAGTTGCTTGTTTACAATTCTGCAACCACTATAAGGATGATGGACAGGGTGATGTGTTGTATCATGACCTAAAGTTTACCTTGTCTGTTTTGATAAAAGCTTTAAGGTCGAAATGTGTGGTAGTGGTGGCTGAGTGTTTGAAAGTACTAGCCACATACCGCGAAATATGGTAAGCGGTAAGCCTAGTAACCAATCAGCCCGGCAAGTGGACATACTGACCACCACATGTATTTGGTTCTTTTGGTTACTTGATTCGACGTGTGGGAATACGTGTTGCAAGGGCAACCAGGAGTACGGGTTTTGTAGTCGCGCTACAGACGTACGTCCTGCACACATTGGGTGTGCGTATGGTCCTGCAGTCGCTTGGGGTGGCCCTGTCCACAACCCGGAATGAAAGGCAAACGGTTGCTTTGGAACACCCTGTTGGACGTTCCAAGCGTGTGTGTTAGGTTTACCTTGCAAGGTTAAATTCGATTCGGATCATCCGCCTCTCACGAGGATTGAGACTGCTTATTCCTTCTGCCACATCGAGTAAAAAGTATAATTGTTGATGGAATAATCTTGATGGATGATAATCTATATCTTGCTTGTTTAGTATAGGTGCTTACCTAGAATGGCTAATCAAGCTAGAATCTGAAAGCTAAAACTTGAAAATAGTTTATACTCTCTGTTGCTTTTCAGCTGAAAATAAACTCAGAGCCCCATATAGTACCTTCATAGTCTAGTTACGGGCTTAAGTATACCCAAAACTCAGGTAAGCCTTGCTGAGTATTAGGATACTCAGCCTTGCCAATATCTGTTTCAGGTATGACCTTCGAGAACCCCACGGACATCCCTGTGTGGCCAACGTCCATTCCTTTTGGCTGGTCCGTGGAGTGGGACCCGTCCCCGGCCGGCAGTGACCCTCCGGAGTGACACCAGGCCCTGGGCTAAGCTTGGTGTCCGCCTTTGCGACGTGTGTAGTCGCGAAAAACTTTTCTTTCCGCTGAGAGTTTTGGACAAGCTGTTTGCGCTTGTTAGTTTGAACACTGTCTGTATAAGTTTGCTTGTATTCGAACCTGGTTTGTAATAATGTATGAATGTCTGTAAATTAAAAGTTGATGAGAATCCTGTGATGTGAACTCGCCTTCGTGCGAGGTGAACCTACTTCGATCCTGTTGAACCGTGGTTGTATCGGGCGGAGACCCGACAGACCAATGAATTGCTCCGTTTGAAGTGCGTTAAGCGGATAACAGCTGTACAATGATCCTTAGCGCACTTGAGCCGGAATAATTCAGGCGGTTCTGCCACAGCTGGTATCAGAGCCGTAGGTTTACGGTTACATCTGGAAGAGCTCTTAAAAAGTGTTTTAAAATAAAAATTGGTCAACAAATGAGTTTACAAAGTACGTTGGATTCGTTAAGGTTGATGTTTAGAGCGTAAAGCCCTAGGGATTTATATGGGGATATCAGGTGGCTATTGGTAATTATATATGTATAGATAGTTCTGACTTGCAGCACTACTTTATGTCAAAAATTTAAATTCTTGCACAATTCAACTTTACATTCTGTTACGACACCTACGATTGTAAGGTAAGAAGGTAAGGATCCTCAGCCAACTGAGGGAGCTTGGCCTTCCTGTTGGTGATGCGAACCGAACGCTGTTTCTCAAGCAGTGGCCTACTTGAGATGCTGCCAATGTATCAACTTTGGTTGACTACATTGGGAGTATATGGTTCGGCGCAGGGTATGGCGATCACTGTTCATACCCCTGCATTTTGCGGTACCCCCCGTGAATACGTTGTTTCGATAACGTATGTTAACGTTATCTGTACGGCGGTAATTGTACAGATGCTGTTTCTATAGCGAACAGTACTGTTTGGGGACGCTTTCATGTCGTGCTGCCATGAAAGGTTCATGAGATATATATATATGTGTGTATTCTTCTGCAGGTACACTAACCATGAATATGAGGTTAGGACACGTAGGATTTACCGATTAGTTATATATAGTGAGAGACGTATGAATATGCCACCGGAACTTAGTTACGTAAGTCCGAACATATTTGGCAGTTGTTTTGGTTGTGAGGACGTATAGTGCGTGCATGCATAATCTGTTGTACTGTATGTTTGATGTTCTAAGGATGAATAATGTGTTGTTTGTCTTTGGAATGGGTTAATAGAGTTTTAATGATAGTTAAGTTGGGTATCTTATAGTATCTTAGGCTTCCATCTGATTTTCAGTCCTTGCTGTTATCAGAATTG
Source organism: Panicum hallii (assembly GCF_002211085.1). Lineage (NCBI taxonomy): Eukaryota > Viridiplantae > Streptophyta > Magnoliopsida > Poales > Poaceae > Panicum > Panicum hallii. The sequence continues at coordinate 22,995,637 of NC_038042.1, forward strand.
ATTATCCCATTCTATTTATCTTGTATTTTCTTAACAAGGTAAAAAGTCTCACCATTTGCATTCCTGTTGCAGATGGCAGCCCCTTCTAACATTTTCTGGGGTCCGGAAGGGCATCTTCACACCAATGCCCTTCATTGGGAGGGTTTTCCCCGTCTACTTTGGGAGTCTTTGCAGACCTTCCGTTATACAGAACCTCCCCAGTATGATGCTGTCGAACATTTGGAGGATGGTATTCACAGAGCCCATGTCAGGATGACTATTCCTCAACATCCTTTTCATTCACAATGGCAACCCATTGAGATCAGCATGATAGGATATCGAATTGTGGATACTATCGAAGCGGCAGCACTAGAAGCCATTTACGCCTTTTGTAGCCAACATCCTGAGGAAGTCGTTGGACAACCCATTGGTTTGTTTGCTACAACAGATCCTGGTGAGTCAGAATGGGACCTCAGGGTAATTCCTGAGAGTCATAGATTGGAAGGTTCGCCAGAAGAAGTTCTACGAGGGATGAGGCGTTTCACGAGTGTGCAGTACCATTATCACTCGTTACTACGGCGTCAGATAGGCCATTTGATTAATGCTGCGCGAAGTCTCCATGGGGAAGCTGCTAGACATATTATCCAGGTGGATCAACTTTGAGCTGTGGTGATTGAGAAGGATGGAATTATTGCTACTCAAAACGAGACTATTCACCACAGAGAAGATCAGATCAATGAGAGTGATCACATAATCACTCAGCGTGGTACGGTTATTGAATTCTTACAGGCACAAATCCATGATCTGATCCTCGAAGTGGATGATGCCAATGCGCACATTAATGAGCTCCAGCAGCAGCCCGTACCTCCTGCAGCACTGGCACCTGAAGAAGAAGAAGAAGATCCCGAGGAAATAGAGGGAGTCTCCGGGATTGACTCTGAGCACGAAGATCCTGTTATCAGTCCCCATCATTCCTCTTCGGGTAGCCAGTCATCAGTGGGAAACTTTGATGATTTTTAGTTTTGGATGAGTGAGTGATAGACTAGTTGTAACTAGTGTAAAAAGATGTAACATGGGTGGTGTGTAGTTTATCTAGGTTTAGAGCCACTTGTTGTATATGTGGCATGTGCTTTTAGGTAAAGGTTTGTAAGGGTTTGGGTGTGATGATATAAGATGTAAGGATTATCAGCGTTTTTTTATAGAAATCTAAATCTGGTGCTTTGTTACTTTGCTCAATACTTTGGCATCTATTTTGAATGGATTGAATGGAGCATATGCATTACATTTCCATTTGGTAATTGCTTATTATCTGAAATTGGAGTAAAGTTATGGTTGTTAATGGACATCTCCTTTATTTCAGATGGTTGGAGCTACTCGAGGAACCCCGGAAGGATTCCGGGCAGGTCAGTCTAGTGGTTCTCAGCAACCACCACCGCCACCTCCAAACCTGGCCGAGGTTATGGCCCGGCAAACTGAGCTTCTTAATCAACTTGTACAAGCTCAAATGGGCCACTTTCAGCAGCAACCTCGAGGCCGAGGTGAACCCCTGTCGGCCAGTTAGCAGGATTTCCTCAGCACTCAACCTCCATTATTCCATAAGGCAGATGAGCCTTTGGACGCAGATGCTTGGCTGCGAACTGTCGAGTCCAAGTTCGCTTTATTACTAGCTCCATGTTCCGATGAGAATAAAGTGCTCTTCGCAGCCCAGCAACTTCGAAGCACTGCCCGTCTATGGTGGGACCAGTTTCATGCTATGCAACCTGCCGAACATGTTGTCACTTGGGACGAATTTCGGACTGCATTTTGAGCGCATCATATACCGGAGGGACTCATTGAGCGAAAGCTCAATGAATTTCTGAATTTGACCCAAGGTACCCGCACCGTCACGCAGTATGCACAAGCTTTCAATCACTTGTGCCAATATGCGGGATCTCATGCGGACATTGATGCCCGCAAATGTGATCGCTTTCGCCGAGGCCTAAACACCAAACTTAAGGAATGGCTGAATTTGGTAAAGGCCGGAAATTTTAATGAGTTGGTCAATATGGCCATTACTCAAGAGGATTGTATTGCCGCCCACAGAGCGGAAAAGAAACGGAAAGCACCTACAGGGCCTGCAACCCCACAAGCGTCAAGGTATCGGTTGGTTCCGAGTAACGCCCCTCGAGCTCCGCCTCGAGGTAATTTGCCTGGCAAATTGGTAGCCCGACCTCCCCAACAGGCACAATTCAACCGACCACCGCCGCCACAAAGTCAACAGCAACCGCGACAAGGTCCGCGCCCGAGCTTTCCGCCAGCTACTCCAGGAAACAGCAGATATCGTTGTTTTAACTGCGGAAGCCCATCCCACTTTATCAAGGACTGCCCTCAACCTAGGAAATCATTCCAAGGGCAGGCATCTCATCCAAACCACCAGAGAAAAGGCAAGAGGCAAGTGGTGCAGGTCCGTCAAGGGAGGGTGAATCTTACCACACTCTCCGAACTTCCCGAGGGGACACCGATAATGACAGGTACATTCTCTATCAACCATTACCCTGTTATTGTTCTTTTTGATTTTGGAGCCACCCATAGCTTTATCAGTAAAGCTTGTGGGACTAAAGTAGGCTTGGATATTTATTCTATAAATGAGGCTTATGGCATTATAACTCCTGGTGGTAAGATTTTATCCAACCAAATCTGTAGGATGGTACCCATTCAGTTGGGAAGCCACTTAATCAGAACAGATCTGTTAGTAATGGATCTAAAAGGGATGGATGTTCTCTTGGGCATGAATTGGATGACTCAACATAATGTATCTTTAGATATCCCCTCCCGAATAGTGGAAATAAATCTTCCTGAACAAGAAACTACTATCCTGCATCTTCCCCGGCAGGAATGTATCGATTCTTGTACTTATGCTGCTACCGGGATCAAGCTAAGGGATATTCCAGTTATCTGTGAATATCCAGATGTTTTCCCAGATGACTTACCTGGAATGCCCCCAGACAGAGATATCGAGTTCATTATAGAACTCCAACCTGGCATAGCCCCTATCTCTAAGAAATCCTATCGCATGCCTCCTAACGAGTTGGCTGAATTGAAAATCCAACTCCAGGATCTCTTAGACAAGGGTTTCATTCGTCCAAGTGCATCACCATGGGGTTGTCCAGCCTTATTTGTGAAAAAGAAAGACAATAGCTTAAGGCTGTGTGTGGACTATCGCCCTCTCAATGCGGTAACTATTAAAAATAAGTATCCCCTGCCCCGCATTGACATCCTTTTCGATCAACTAGCTGGAGCCAAGGTATTCTCCAAAATTGATCTTCGTTCTGGCTATCACCAAATTAAAATCCGGCCCAGTGATGTTCCAAAAACAGCCTTCTCCACCCGATATGGTCTATATGAGTATCTTGTCATGTCGTTTGGTCTCACTAGTGCTCCAGCCTATTTCATGTACCTCATGAATTCTGTCTTCATGCAAGAACTCGACAAATTTGTCGTGGTTTTCATTGACGACATCCTGATTTATTCTAAAACTCCTGAAGATCATGTCAAGCATCTTCATGTCATCCTTCAGCGATTAAGAGATCATCACCTGTACACCAAATTCTCCAAGTGTGAGTTTTGGTTGGATACAGTAAAATTCTTAGGCCATACTATTTCTAGTGACGGAATATCCGCCGATCCCAGTAAAGTACAAGAAGTGATGGATTGAAAACCTCCAACCTCAGTCCATCAGATCCGCAGTTTTCTTGGTTTAGCAGGCTACTATCGTCGGTTTATCCCGGATTTCTCTAGAATAGCCAAACCTATGACCGAATTACTGAAGAAAGATTTTAAATTCTCTTGGAATCAAAAATGCGATGATGCATTCCATATTCTCAGAGATCATCTCACTACTGCTCCAGTCTTGGCTCAACCTGATGTGTCAAAACCTTTTGATATCTATTGTGATGCATCAGGAACTGGACTTGGTTGTGTCCTTATGCAAGACCACCGAGTGATTGCATATGCATCTCGGGCACTCAGAGTTCATGAACAGAACTATCCCACTCATGACCTCGAACTAGCAGCTGTCATCCATGCTTTGAAAATTTGGAGACATCATCTAATGGGAGCAAAATATCATATCTATACTGACCACAAAAGCCTCAAATATATCTTTACCCAAGCAGATTTGAATATGAGGCAAAGACGCTGGCTAGAACTCAATAAGGATTATGACCTAGAAGTACACTATCACCCCGGCAAAGCCAATGTTGTTGCAGATGCGCTTAGTCGCAAAGCGCGTTGTTCTTGTTTATCTGTTGAAGATTTCAACGAAACTCTTTGTTGGGAAATGGGAAAGCTTGATTTGGAAATCATTCCCCAAGGTGACTTAAACCACCTCTCGGTTGAAGCCACGCTTAGGGATGACATTGTTTTAGCTCAACGGCACAGTGAAGGAGTTGGGATCATTAAGCAGAAGCTAATACAGGGAGAGGAAAAGTATAAATGTTTCCAAGTGGATTCTGATGGAGTTTTGTGGTTCAATAAACGCCTTGTGGTACCTAAGGACCATAAACTCCGAAAGCAAATAATGGACGAAGCCCACCTGTCCAAATTTTCTATACATCCGGGCAGTACGAAGATGTACCAAGATCTGAAACAAAGCTTTTGGTGGACTCGTATGAGACGAGAAATTGCCAAGTACGTCTCAGAATGTGATATCTGCCAAAGAGTTAAAGCCAGTCATCTAAAGGCTGCCGGTACTCTCCAACCTTTAACCATTCCCTCTTGGAAATGGGATGATATCAGTATGGATTTTATTGTTGGACTACCTAATACTTCTCGGAGACATGACTCTATTTGGGTAATCGTTGATCGATTAACCAAAACGGCACATTTTCTTCTTGTACACACCACGTGTAATGCCAAGAAGTATGCCGAGATTTACCTGGATCAAATTGTTCGCCTCCATGGTATACCTAAGACGATCATTTCTGATCGTGGAACGCTGTTCGTCGCTCGGTTCTGGGAGCAACTCCAAGATGCTCTTGGAACTAAATTAATTCGAAGCTCAGCATATCATCCCCAGACAGATGGACAGACTGAGAGAGTAAATCAGGTCTTGGAAGATATGCTCAGAGCCTGTGTCCTCCAATATGACAAGAATTGGGATAAATTCTTGTCATTTGCAGAATTCTCGTACAACAATAGCTATCAGACCAGTCTTAAGATGGCCCCATTCGAAGCATTGTATGGTCGCCGTTGCAGAACTCCTTTGAGTTGGTCACAAACCGGCGAACGTAAAATTTTTGGACCAGACCTTATCAATGAAGCAGAGGAGAAGGTAAAAATAATACAAGCAAATCTTAAGACAGCACAATCTCGACAGAAAAGCTACGCTGATATACGAAGAAGCCCATTACGGTTTCAAGTCGGAGACTTCGTATATCTTCGAGTATCTCCTACTCGAGGTATTCAAAGGTTCGGCGTGAAAGGAAAACTTGCTCCTCGATACGTTGGACCCTTTGAAATCCTTGAAATCTGTGGACCCGTAGCTTATCGTCTTCAACTCTCTCCTCAGCTAGCAGCCATTCATAACATCTTTCATGTATCTCAACTTCGGAGATGTGTTAAAGTTCCTACGGAAGTTATCGATCCTCAAACCATCAAAATCGAAGCTGATCTAACCTATACGGAGTACCCAATCCGAGTACTGGATACCAAAGAAAAGAATACTAGAAGAAAAACCATTAGGATGTACAAGATTCAATGGAACCATCACACCGAAGAAGAGGCCACATGGGAAACCGAATCCTATCTTCAGCATAATTTCCCGAATTTCATCCAGGCCAACCTTCAAAACTAATCAATCAATTTCTTCTGCTCCGGAATCTCGGGACGAGATTCTTTTTAGGGGGAAGGCTGTGACATTCAGGTAAATAGCTTGGTCACACCCTAGAGTTTTGGAGAGTTGTTATGTGCCAAATGTAGTAAAGGTGTGTTTGAAAGTGTTAATAATGAGTAAAAGTGATTGTTTGTATAATTATATTTAAATCAAGGTCCTTTTGTGCTAAATGGGTGAGCATGGAGGGTAGATTTGGAAAGTACAAGGGTTGTTTTGTAAAATTTAAAAACTTATGTTTAAAACGCAAAAATAACTGAAACTACCTTTTGGATGTATTTGTGGTGTAATTTTAAAATAGGTTTTATGCAAAGTTTAGAAATCATGCTAAATTTCAAATTGATTGTAAAACCTTAGCTCTTCTGTGGGTGAGCCTTAAAGCAAAGTTGTGCATTTTGAAAAACTACACATTTTTTCTTTTGGGCCCATCTTCATTTGAGCAGTGGTGTGAAAGTTATTTATGCTTTACAGTTAGGCCCCTAAGTTTTCTTCTTTTCACAGTCTAGTCCCCTGTCTTCCTCCTCGCGCCCCCGTGCTCCTCTGTTCTGACCGCGCGCGTGCTCTCTGCTCTTCCCGCTACCGGTACGGCTCCTCCGGCCACTGCTCTACGCCGTCACCGCTCCACCTCCTGCTTCGCCCCTTCCACGCGTCGCTTTCTTCTTTCCCGAGCTGCTTCTCGCCCTGACACTCCTCTCCGCGGCCGCCACGGCTTCCTCAAATCCCCGGCCGTTTGACACGCCGCCGCCGCCGTGGCACGGGCTGAGCGCTCCCTCGGAGCCCTTAGTTTCTTGCCCATGAGCTTCTCCAGTGCCATCACGTTCCATTCCCCTCTACACTTGCACCACATTTCACCCAGAAACCCGAGCGCCATTGTCGTCTTTCTCCTTCCACTACGGTGACCGTAGCTCACCGTGGGCAGTCACCCACCGCCACCCCCTGCCCTCGTGAACCCCCTAGGAAGCTGTCCCGACCCTCGCTCGTGCTCCCCAACCCCCGGTCGCCTTCCAACCCTGACCGGAGCTCCACTGCCGCCGAGCGCCGCCACCACCGCCCCTGGCTCACCGTGGGAAGCCCCTCTCCGGCCTTCCCCACTTCCAATTGAGCCCACCCCGAGCATCTCCACTCCTCCAGGATGCTTTTTGACCACCTCTTCATCGCCCCCGACCACTGGAACGCGGTTCCCCACCGGTTCCCTCCGCCGCCGGCCGCCTGTCTCTGCTACACCGCCGTTACCCTCTGCCCCTTTCCAATTCAGTGCAGCCAAGGGTGCGCAGACCCCCTGCGGTACTTTCCCTCCGCGCAACCTCGCCACCGGTGCCTTCCCTCGCCGGCGGTGACCACCCCCCCCCTCTCTGCCCCCTTTCGTTTCTGGTCAAGGACCCCGGCTCAGAAGATGCAAAAGCCCGGGGGGCTATTTGCAAGCCCCCAGACTCAGAGCAACAGTACCAGTCAAGGGTCTATACGTAATCGTGTGTGTTATTTTATGTGATTGCTATGGCTGTCTTGCAAAATTCATAGGAAATCACAGAAAAATCCAAAAAGTGCAAAATTAGTTTTGTTAGAAAGTAGATTTCAAATTCTACAACTTTTGTTTATGAAGTTTGATATGAAACCAAATACTTTTGTACCTATATTTAATCTAAGGTTAAAAAGGTATTTGGTATATATAGTTTCTACATTTAAACTTTGTTTCTCATGATTGTTGACATGAATGTTATGTGAGCTAGGTGTAACCTTGAGTTAAAATTTCAAACTTAAATTTGTTTTATAACTTAATTTCTTTTGAATTGGACATTTCAAAATTTTATAAACCGAGTTAGTTAAAATCTTTTTCTATTCTTTAATGTAATAATGATTAGTGTATAGTTAGATTTCCAAAGCTTATGATCCTTTTTATTTCAAGTTTGAATTTAAATTTGGAGTCAAATTCAAATTCAAATTCAAATGTTTTAATTCTTGTTTGCAATAGGTTTAGAGATATCCTCATGAACTTTTGTGTGTTAACTTTTGTAATATAAAATCTTAAAATTAAACCTTGTCTTACTTATTCTATTGCATCTCATATAGAATCAACGACGCTTGACGACGGAGATTACGAGTTGGTCTTAGGCCAAGACCAAGGGTTTTCTGAAGACCCAGCCCAAGCCGTCGAGGATTTAATTGAAGCCCCGAACCAAAGTTCGGAAGTTTCTGACACCCCTGCCCCCAACCCCACTCAAGAAGGCAAGCCCCGGTGCATAACCCAGTATTTCAAATTACTACAATATGCAATCTTATACATCATACATCTTGCATTACGTCTAGGAGTTGCAATGACACCCTAGTTGCATGATATCTTAGGAACCCAATGTACTGTACCCGAGTCCTTTCCGCATAATGCTCTGCTAAATAGGACCGGTAAAAGTCGGGTGATTCCCTGTCACTCGCGCGATATAGGAGTTGCTTGTTTACAATTCTGCAACCACTATAAGGATGATGGACAGGGTGATGTGTTGTATCATGACCTAAAGTTTACCTTGTCTGTTTTGATAAAAGCTTTAAGGTCGAAATGTGTGGTAGTGGTGGTTGAGCGTTTGAAAGTACTAGCCACATACTGCGAAATATGGTAAGCGGTAAGCCTAGTAACCAATCAGCCCGGCAAGTGGACATACTGACCACCACATGTATTTGGTTCTTTTGGTTACTTGATTCGACGTGTGGGAATACGTGTTGCAAGGGCAACCAGGAGTACGGGTTTTGTAGTCGCGCTACAGACGTACGTCCTGCACACATTGGGTGTGCGTATGGTCCTGCAGTCGCTTGGGGTGGCCCTGTCCACAACCCGGAATGAAAGGCAAAAGGTTGCTTTGGAACACCCTGTTGGACGTTCCAAGCGTGTGTGTTAGGTTTACCTTGCAAGGTTAAATTCGATTCGGATCGTCCGCCTTTCACGAGGATTGAGACTGCTTATTCCTTCTGCCACATCGTGTAAAAAGTATAATTGTTGATGGAATAATCTTGATGGATGATAATCTATATCTTGCTTGTTTAGTATAGGTGCTTACCTAGAATGGCTAATCAAGCTAGAATCTGAAAGCTAAAACTTGAAAATAGTTTATACTCTCTGTTGCTTTTCAGCTGAAAATAAACTCAGAGCCCCATATAGTACCTTCATAGTCTAGTTACGGGCTTAAGTATACCCAAAACTTGGGTAAGCCTTGCTGAGTATTAGGATACTCAGCCTTGCCAATATCTGTTTCAGGTATGACCTTCGAGAACCCCACGGACATCCCTGTGTGGCCAACGTCCATTCCTTTTGACTGGTCCGTGGAGTGGGACCCGTCCCTGGCCGGCAGTGACCCTCCGGAGTGACACCAGGCCCTGGGCTAAGCTTGGTGTCCGCCTTTGCGACGTGTGTAGTCGCGAAAAACTTTTGTTTCCGCTGAGAGTTTTGGACAAGCTGTTTGCGCTTGTCAGTTGGAACACTGTCTGTATAAGTTTGCTTGTATTCGAACCTGGTTTGTAATAATGTATGAATGTCTGTAAATTAAAAGTTGATGAGCTATCCTGTGATGTGAACTCACCTTCGTGCGAGGTGAACCTACTTCGATCCTATTGAACCGTGGTTGTATCGGGCGGAGACCCGACAGACCAATGAATTGCTCTGTTTGAAGTGCGTTAAGCGGATAACAGCTGTACGGTGATCATTAGCGCACTTGAGCCGGAATAATTCAGGCGGTTCTGCCACAACCAGCGGATATGCCAGGGGTGCCTAGGGAGCTGATCGAGCATAGTCTGAATGTACACCCAAAGGCGGTGCCGAAAAAGCAACGCCTGTGAAGGTTTGCCCATGACAAGCGTGAGGCGATTAAGCGGGAAATAGCTAAACTTCTCGTGGCTGGATTCATCAAAGAAGTAATCCATCCAGAGTGGGTAGCTAATCCCGTTCTTGTAAAGAAAAAGAACAATGAATGGAGAATGTGTGTCGACTACACTGATCTCAACAAGCACTGCCCAAAAGATCACTTTGGGCTCCCGCGCATTGACCAAGTTGTCGACTCGACGGCTGGTTGTGTCCTTCTTTGTTTCCTTGATTGTTATTCAGGATATCATCAGATTGCGCTCAAGGAGGAGGACCAAATCAAGACAGCGTTCAGCACCCCGTACGGGACATATGCCTACAAAACCATGTCCTTCGGGTTGAAAAACGCAGGAGCAACCTACCAGCGTGCGATCCAGATGTGTTTCGCGGATCAACTGCATCGGAACGTTGAGGCCTATGTGGATGATGTGGTCATCAAGACCAGGGATTCTGGCGATTTGATCGCAGATTTGGAAGAGACGTTCAGCAGTCTGCGCAGATTCCGGTGGAATCTCAACCCAACCAAGTGCATTTTTGGAGTACCTTCAGGGAAATTGCTCAGGTTCATCGTCAGCAATCGGGGCATCGAAGCCAACCCTGTAAAGATTTCAGCCATTACTGATATGGAGGCTCCGGCAACAATCAAGGATGTGCAGAAGCTAACAGGTTGTATGGCAGCCCTGAACAGGTTCATCTCCCGACTCGGGGAGAGAGGACTACTCTTTTTCAGGCTCCTGAAACGCCAAGATAAGTTCTAATGGACAGAGGAGGCCGAGCGGGCTCTGCAAGATCTGAAACATCACCTTCAGTCTCCTCCGATCCTTAGAGCACCAATGCTGGGGGAAGACTTACTACTTTACATCGCAGCAACAACTCATGTTGTCAGCACTGCTACTGTAGTCGAGCGAGGCGAGGAGGGCCATGCATTTGGAGTGCAGAGGCCTATCTACTTCGTCAGCGAGGTCCTCTCCGAATCCAAGGTATGATACCCCGCCGTTCAAAAGCTTTTATATGCAATTCTAATCGCATCAAGAAAGCTGCGCCATTATTTCGACGAGTACAAGATCACTGTTATTACGGATTTCCCGCTGGCGGATATTCTTCATAATCAAGATGCCACGGGACGTATCTCAAAGTGGGCAGTGGAACTGGGGGCTTTGTCAATTGACTTCAAGCCACACACTGCAATCAAGTCTCAAGCTTTAGTCGATTTTATGGCTGAATGGAGGGAGAATCAAGTCCCAACTCCAGTTCACAAGCTAGAGCACTGGACCATGTACTTTGATGGGTCCGTCAAGCTCGACGGCGGCGGCGCCGGAGTTCTGCTTATTTCTCCACGAGGTGAACAATTGAAGTATGTCCTTCAGATCCTGTGGGAGGTATCCAACAATGAAGCCGAGTATAAAGCATTGCTTCACGGGCTTCGTTTGGCGATATCACTAGGGATCAAACGACTACTCATCTATGGCGATTCTCTTCTTGTTGTCCTGCAAGTCAACAAAGAGTGGGACTACAACAAGGAGACGATGGACGCCTATGTGCAGGAAGTGCGCAAGTTGGAAAATAAATTTTCCGGCTTGGAGGTTCATCACGTGTTACGGGAGCACAATGTTGGTGCAGATGCTTTGTCCAAGCTGGGGTCAATGTCACACCCGATTTATAAAGAACATAAATCGAGCAATCATATATGCGCCAGAATCAAGTCACGCATATATACAACAGAATCATCAAGATATCACAACACATACCACGAATAACATTAATATAAATTGTAAATGAATCATAAATGAATTATTTATTACAACCGAATCAAGAATCGGTTCAAGAGTTGCGGAAGCGTAAAAGAGATACATAATGAGCTGGGCGCCACAGGGACGTCGACTGGGAGACAAACGCCTAGAAGTCGTCAAAGCCGCTGACGTAATCCTCCACGTTGCCGGGCACTGAGCAGCAGTCGAAGGTATCCGAAATAGAACAGAAGAGTGGAGAGGCAAGTGTGAGTACAAACTAGTACTCAACAAGTATAACATAAACTATGAGCCTCTAGGCTAGCTGACTCAACTGCATTAGCTTTTAGTCCTGGCAAATTTTATTAAAGCTAGTTACTACCAGTGGATGAGTTACCATAAACCCAATTGCATAATAAATTAATCAGTATTAATTAAGAACTACTGAGAACCATCCAAACCGAAACCAACCGGGGAATCTCCCTAGTCAAAGGGTGATAACCCCACTAATCAAAAGGAGGATCTGTGCCGCTCATGACTGTGAGCACAGCTGATATACCAGTTTTACACTCTCGAGAGGTTGCACAACTTTACCCACAAGTCGTGAGCTATGCTAGTTGTTCATCACACTTCCTTAGGTGAGATGGCTATCAAGCACACTACGAGACCGTTACAAAGGACCACGTTGGTAAGGTGTAACCGCTAAGGATTCTGGATCAGTGACGATGGGGCCCACCTCCGGGGATACAAGACACACAGCACAGACCAAGCCGGAGGAGCAGGGACCATTGAAGCCTACCACCCCTCTTGCCCACGCAGGTAAGTTACTCCCGAACCAAAATGACCTAATTAGTAAGTCAAGACCGTCCCATTCCAGTCTTGCGGTTGCGCGGTTGTCCCAGGTTGTCGCTCTATGAACCGGTCCTTATGGAGAGTAGCCAACCAAGCACTAAGCACCGTGCTAGCCCCCTAAACAAAGTTTCTAACAAAAACATCTTTTAAGGACTCACAAACCACTCAAGCACACAGCACAGAGGGTCGGCTCCAGAATTATGTTGCATAAGATCATTAACAAATTAATTAAAAAGGACCAGGTGTGTTAAAGCGCAGCAACCTAGCACAACTAACCAAACTGCAACCCAAAGGACATATATATAAAGGATATAAAGTGGCTAGGAAAGTCCTTATAGGCATACAGTATTAAAATGCAGTATGAAATTGTATTTAAAAGTGATAGAATGTTCATGTTATACTTGCCTTCCTCGTACTCTCCCGGCTGCTGCTCGAACTGCTCGGAAGATGGCTACTCCTGGTACTGCTCCGGTGGCTCGACGTCTACTCACGATCGTAACAGCAATACATGGGCCACACATGCACACACATGCAAACAATTGCAAAATATAAGAAACAGTACACCAATACAATAGAACAGCACATAAAACTGGCCTAGAACTATTCTACGCGTTACAACGATCGCGTGGATATAAAGAACACCTAAAACGGAGCTAAGACGCGAAAACTACGCTTGAAACAAGATCCAGGGACCTATTTGTAATAGAAACATAACTTCCAGGGGTTCTGGACAAAAACCAGGGACCTAAACGTGATTAAAGGGTAGACACAGGGGCTAGATGGCTAAAAACCCTAGGGCTGGACTGCGGGCATGAAAACTGGAAAGCTCAGGGGGTCCAACGGAAAGAAAAGGACCTGATCGTAATTATTTTTGAACTACAGGGGACCGCGGGTTGATTTCTCCAAAAGGCAGGGGCTCTTTAGCAAAACTAATGGGCTGAAATGGTATCTTCTGTTCTGGGCCGAAGGATTTGGATCTGACGGTTTGGATCTATTACGATCTGGATCTAATCCTAGCGGTTGGATTCGAACTATGCGGCTTGGATTTCAAAAGAAGAGCGAACCGGTATTGGAGGATCTGATCCGCCGGATCGGGATTCAAGGGCTAGGATGAGATGGGGCTAAGATCTAATCAGGAGCGTTCTCTTCCGATCGGGCGGCTCAACTCACGGCTCGGGTCACGGCTCTTGGAGCGGCGGCGTGGCCACCGGAGCTCTGTCTCCACGGCGGTGCCTCGCCGGCGCGCAGCGTCCCCGCCTCAGGGTGGCCCTAAAGCGCACGACGACCAGCGCAAGAGGAAGAAGGAAACGAGGGGTTGCTCACCTAGGGCCTGGATTGGTCGGGGCGGCGCGGAAGGCGGTCGTCCACGACAGCGGGCGGCGGGAACGGCCGGTGCTCGCGAGGGTGGACGTCGGGGTGCGCCTTGGGCGCCCTGATACCGTGAGCAGCTGCGCACTTGGGCTGTGAAGGGTAGACTGAGGTCAGAGAGGCCGATGACGCGCTGTAGGTGAAGGAATTTCGGCGGCCCGCAAGCTTACCGTGGAGGCACTCCGGTGAAATTGGCGGGACTGCCACGGCCAAGGTGGGGTGGTGAGGTGGAGTCGTGAGTGTGGTGTGGCGGCGGGACCCCGAACCCCCTTAGCGGGCGGTGAGCGGCGCTGAGGCGGTGGAACGCGGGCGGCGCAGGAGCTCTGCCTCGGCGAGGCAGAGGTGGGGCGCTAGGGTTGAAGGCGGCGGTGGGAATGGGTTCAAGGGAGGGCGCAGGGGGATAAGAAGAGCAGGGCCAGAGATCTCGGGTGCGGTTGCGGCGGGGAGGAGCCGGGGATCTCGGCCGTGCCGTGGCGCGGCCGTTGCGGGAGCAGGGGTGCGGGAGGAGGGGGATGACGGGTGGGGTCGGGCGGTCAGCGAGAGAGAAGGGAGGCGCGGGCTGGGAGGACTGGGTCGGGGCACGGCCCACGCGGGGGAGTGGGAAAGGAGAGAAGAGCCCGAGGGGAAAGAGGGGAGCTGGGCCGCCGTGGCCCATGCGGGAGTGAGGAGAGGAAAGGGGGCCCGAGAGAGAGGGAGAGAGGGGAGAGGGGAGTGGGCCGGGCTGAGAGAGAGGGTTTGGGTTGGCTTCTTTTATTCCTTTTCCTTTCCTTCACTCAATCTATTCAAACGAACTATTTGAATTCAAATAGATTTGAATTCAAACCCTATAAACGCAACACAAGAAAAATTTATGCTGCAGCATGAATGCACAAACACTTTAACCCTATGATAAATTTTAATTACTTGCGTTACAAAATTACTTTAAATGCAAGGTAAATTAGGAAAAACGCTGGAGAATTTGTTTAAGCCCAACATAAATTTATTAAAATTAGGAAAATTACATTAGAGTGTTACAAACCTACCCCCCTTACAGGAATCTCGTCCCGAGATTCGAATAGGCTAGCTAGCAAAGAGATTGGGATATGTCTTCCTCAGCTCATCTTCTCGCTCCCAAGTAGCCTCATCCTCCGTATGATGACTCCACTGAACACGGCACATCTTGATCTTCTTGTTTCTGGTAACTCTCTCAGATGTCTCCAGAATCTTCACTGGATGCTCGATGTAGGTCAGATCCTCCTGCACATCCAACCCTTCTATCGGTGCTTGCTCTTTTGGCACCCTCAAGCATTTCTTTAGCTGAGACACGTGAAATACATCGTGCACTCCTGAAAGACTGGGAGGTAACTCCAAACGATATGCCACCTCACCTTTCCGTTCCAGCACCTTGAACGGACCGATGTATCGAGGGGCTAGCTTCCCTCTCACATTAAACCTGCGGATTCCTCTCATCGGCGAGACCTTCAAATACACATGATCACCCACTGCGAAGGTCAAATCTCGGCGACGAACATCCGCATAGCTCTTCTGACGAGTCTGAGCGACCCTCAGATTCTCTCGCACCTGCTGTACCAACTGTTCTGCCTCTTCAACAATATCCGGACCAAATACCTGCCTCTCGCCAATCTGATCCCAATACAGCGGAGTCCTGCACTTCCGACCATACAGGGCCTCGAAAGGAGATTTGTTCAGACTGGCCTGGTAACTGTTATTATATGAAAACTCTGCATATGGCAGGCACTTATCCCAGCTGGTACCATACTGGATAGCGCAAGCTCGAAGCATATCCTCCAACACTTGGTTGGTTCTTTCTGTCTGCCCATCTGTCTGAGGATGATAAGCAGTGCTGAAACGCAGCTTCGTATCCAACGAATCATGTAACTGCTTCCAGAACCGTGAAGTGAACTGAGATCCTCGATCAGATATGATCTTCTTTGGAACACCATGCAGACAGACAATACTGGAGATGTACAACTCTGCGAGTCTCGCGCCGGAGTAGGTAGTGTTCACCGGAATGAAGTGAGCAACCTTCGTCAACTGATCCACTACTACCCATATGGAGTTGTACCCTTTCTGAGTACGAGGCAAGCCAACGACGAAATCCATAGTGATCTCCTCCCATTTCCACTCTGAAATCTTCAACGGCTGCAATAGACCTGCTGGTCTCTGATGCTCTGCCTTGACAAGCTGACAAGTGTCACAGATAGCCACGTACTCTGCAACTGAACGCTTCATTCCATACCACCAGAATTGTTCCTTCAGGTCGTAATACATCTTCGTGCTGGCTGGTTGGATAGAATATGCGGTATCATGAGCCTCACTCAGAATCAACTTTCTGAGGTCATTCACATCCGGCACACATATACGACCCTTGTACCACAAGGTACCCTGATCATCCTCTCTGAAATAAGGAGCTTTGCCAATCTTGAGCAACTCACGAATCTCTTGCAGCTTCTTATCTTCTTTCTGATGCTGCCTGATCTCTGCCTCTAGAGTGGGTTCTGCCTCGAATGATGTACCCGAGGTGTGATGCAAGAAACCCAGGCTCAACTGCTCAAACTCCTCGCATAACTCCTGAGGCATCTGAAAAGCCACGGCCATGTTAACATAACTCTTCCTGCTCAGAGCATCTGCTACAACATTAGCCTTGCCCGGATGATAGTGAATCTCCAGGTCATAATCCTTGACCAACTCTAGCCATCTTCTCTGCCGCATGTTCAGCTCACTCTGCGTGAAAATATACTTGAGGCTCTTGTGATCGGTGTAAATATCACACCTCTGCCCAAACAAGTAATGCCTCCATATCTTCAGAGCATGCACAACTGCGGCTAACTCCAGATCATGAGTGGGATAATTTAGCTCATGCCGATGCAACTGTCGCGAGGTATAAGCTATCACTCTGCCTTCCTGCATCAGAACGCAACCAAGACCATCCCTCGAAGCATCACAATACACTGTGAACCTCTTGCTCTGGTCTGGCAGAGTAAGGACTGGCGCCGTAGTCAACCTCTTCTTCAACTCTTCGAAGGCTTTCTAACGCTCATCAGTCCAACAGAAATCCACACTCTTCTCTAGCAAGGAAGTCAAAGGCTTCGCGATCTTGGAGAAGTTCTCAATGAACCTCCGATAATATCCAGCTAAGCCCAGAAAAGAGCGGACTTCCTTCACTGTCTTTGGTACAACCCAGTCAAGTACATCCTTCACCTTCCCGGGGTCCACAGCGATACCTCCCTTGGAGATAACATGACCGAGGAATGGAACCTCGTCAATCCAGAACTCGCACTTGCTGAGCTTGGCATACAGCTTGTGCTCTCTGAGCCTCTGCAACACAAGCCTCAAATGCTTCTCATGCTCTACTTCTGACTTGGAATATATCAGGATATCATCAATGAATATCACCACAAAGGTGTCCAGATAATCCATGAAAACCTTGTTCATCAGATGCATGAAGAAAGCTGGAGCATTAGTCAAGCCAAAGGACATGACCGTATACTCGTATAGCCCATACTTGCAAGTGAATGCCGTCTTCGGAATATCCTATGGACGAATCTTCAGCTGATGATAACCCGAACGCAGATCAATCTTCGAGAATACACAAGCACCCTGAAGCTGATCAAAAAGATCCTCAATACGGGGCAACGGATGCTTGTTCTTGATAGTGACTGCATTCAGATCCTGATAATCGACGCACATTCTCTTCGCGCCATCCTTCTTTTCTACAAGCAATACCGGAAAAGCCCAAGGAGAGAAACTGCGACGGATATAACCCTTGGCTAGTAACTCGTCGACAATCTTCTTAACTTCCTCATGCTCAACCGGTGCCATACGATAGGGCCGCTTAGCAATAGGAGCTGTGCCAGGCAAGAGATCAATAGAAAACTCAATGTCGCAATCAGGCGGCATACCTGGCAAATCATCCGGAAAGACATCCGGGAATTCAGACACCACGCGAATACCATCCGTGGGTCTAGCCTCCATCTGATGAAGAAATCCAGAAGGCTCTGTAGCTCCAACAGTGACCTCCTGACCATCCGGTGCTGACAGAAGAACAATCCTCTGAGCACAATCTATTCGGACTCCCCACTTAGCAAGAGTCTCCATCCCGAGGATCACATCAATGCCCTTAGAGTCTAGCACCATCAGATTCGCATTGAAATCTACCCCCCTTATGGCCACACTGACTCTGGGACAGAAGACATGAGACCTCAACTGCCCTCCCGGTGAAGATACTAACATGCACCTCTTTAATGTGCTAGTAGGAATACCATGATGCTCAACAAAAGACTGGGTGATGAAAGAATGTGTAGCACCAGTATCAAAAAGCACTGTAGCAGGATGGGTGTTGACCATGAACGTACCAATAACCACGTTAGGAGCCTCGGCCGCTGACTCGGCCGTCACGTGGTTCACCCTGCCCTGAGCTGGGGCCTTGGGCGGTGCTGCACGCCCCTGCTGTCCTGCCTGTGCCTTCCGAGGGCAGACGTTGGCGTAGTGCCCCGGCTCGCCACAGTGGAAGCACACTCGAGGAAGTGCAGCGGCCTGCTGCCCAGGAGGAGGAGTGGGCGCTCCCTGCCTCTGAGCTGGTGGAGCCGGAGGCACTGGAAGCCTCTGACCCTGCCCTGCCTGCTGCTGAGGACGAGGAGGAAACTGCTGCCGCTGCTGGTACTGCTGGGGCGGCCTCTGCTGCTGCTGTGGTGGATGCTGATAGCGGGGACGAGTGTTGCTGCCCGAAGAGGATGGAGCCATCTTCCTCTTCTTATCCTCAATCTCCTGGCGCTTACGCTCGGTGTTGAGGGCCGCATCAACCAGCTGGTTGAAGTTGTCGAAGCGGTGGTTCAGCAGCGCATACTGGATGTGATCATCCAATCCCTCCTTGAAATACTCCTGCTTATCGCTATCACGAGCGACGTCAGCAGGGGCATAGCGGGCAAGCTGAAGGAAACGGTCATGGTACTCCGTCACCGTCATAGATCCCTGAAATGACAACACAGATAACAAGGATAGAAATCGCTCAATGCGTCAGGCTTACGAAGGGAATCAAGGATAGATCAAGCTCAAAGAAATTGCAGAGAATTCCATTCAAATTTACCTGCTTAAGAGCACGGAACTCCTTCTGCTTCATCTTCATGATGCCCTCAGGAATGTGGTGGTTCCTGAAGCGCTCACGGAACTGGACCCAGGTGAGAGAGTCGCGGTCCTGAGCCGGGTAGGACTCCCACCAGTCAAGAGTGGAGCCTCGCAGCTGCCCTGTTGCGTACAGAACCCGCTCTCGGTCGTCGCACTGCGCAACAACCAATTGGCGCTCCACCGAACGAAGCCAGTCGTCCGCCTGGAGTGGATCCGTGGCGTGAGAGAAGGTCGGAGGGTGACCTCTCAGGAAATCCGCACGCCGATCATGAGGCTGAGGTGGCGGAGGAGGCGTCGGCTGGGCATGGATATGCTGAAGAGCCTGAACAGTATTGTTCAGGGTCGCCATCATCTGCATCTGGAGCTGGAAGAACTGCTCCGGGGTCAGTGGTGGCGGCATCGGCAGCGGCTGACCGGTACTCTGGTTGTTCTGCTCCTGCTGGTCAGAACCGGAACCGGTGCGCCTGGTGTTCACCATCTGATTGCAACAAACGAAATTTATGAGGAGGAGATATTGTGCAGCTGCGGAAATGAAACTTCGGAAGATATGGCAGAAAGAAAGGAATACAGGTTTTACCCCCAACGATCTAACTCAAATTTTATTATTTAGTTCAAGTTGGGTTAGGTCGATTTGCATGAACAAGTTTAACTACTAGACTATGCAATCAACCAAAAATCCAAATCAAACATTTGCACAATAACAAACATTCAATATTCACAACTTAGTCGAGTTTTTCACACTATTCGACCAACACCCTCGTTCTAGCGTATTTTCATCGGGACAACCTAGGCTTATAAATTACAGGATTAGGCGACCCAGGCCAACATCTACGGAAAACTCAAGCTGTTTCTCAGAAAAGACAAGAGAGAGATAGCGAATCAAGGGCTTAGGACTCAAAGGATAGAAGCAGAAAAATGATTTTAGAATATTTGCGGAGGCAAGGCAAGGGAAGAGAAGTCCTATACTCATCCAGATCTATCTAGGCTTCGTCCTACAGTCGATATGGCTCTGATACCAATTCTGTCACACCCGATTTATAAAGAACATAAATCGAGCGATCATATATGCGCCAGGATCAAGTCACGCATATATACAACAGAATCATCAAGATATCACAACACATACAACGAATAACATTAATATAAATCGTAAATGAATCATAAATGAATTATTTATTACAACCGAATCAAGAATCGGTTCAAGAGTTGCGGAAGCGTAAAAGAGATACATAATGAGCTGGGCGCCACAGGGACGTCGACTGGGAGATAAACGCCTAGAAGTCATCGAAGCCGCTGACGTAATCCTCCACGTTGCCGGGCACTGAGCAGCAGTCGAAGGTATCCGAAATAGAACAGAAGAGTGGAGAGGCAAGTGTGAGTACAAACTAGTACTCAACAAGTATAACACAAACTATGAGGCTCTAGACTAGCTGACTCAACTGCATTAGCTTTTAGTCCTGGCAAATTTTATTAAAGCTAGTTACTACCAGTGGATGAGTTACCATAAACCTAATTGCATTATAAATTAATCAGTATTAATTAAGAACTACTGAGAACCATCCAAACCGAAACCACCCGGGGAATCTCCCTAGTCAAAGGGTGATAACCCCACTAATCAAAAGGAGGATCTGGGCCGCTCATGACTGTGAGCACAGCTGATATATCAGTTTTACACTCTCGAGAGGTTGCACAACTTTACCCACAAGTCGTGAGCTACGCTAGTTGTTCATCACACTTCCTTCGGTGAGATGGCTAGCAAGCACACTACGAGACCGTTACAAAGGACCACGTTGGTAAGGTGTAACCGCTAAGGATTCTGGATCAGCGACGATGGGGCCCACCTCCGGGAGTACAAGACACACAGCACAGACCAAGCCGGAGGAGCAGGGACCATTGAAGCCTACCACCCCTCTTGCCCACGCAGGTAAGTTACTCCCGAACCAAAATGACCTAATTAGTAAGTCAAGACCGTCCCAATCCAGTCTTGTGGTTGCGCGGTTGTCCCAGGTTGTCGCTCTATGAACCGGTCCTTATGGAGAGTAGCCAACCAAGCACTAAGCACCGTGCTAGCCCCCTAAACCAACTTTCTAACAAAAACATCTTTTAAGGATGCACAAACCACTCAAGCACACAGCACAGAGGGTCGGCTCCAGAATTATGTTGCATAAGATCATTAACAAATTAATTAAAAAGGACCAGGTGTGTTAAAGCGCAGCAACCTAGCACAACTAACCAAACTGCAACCCAAAGGACATATATATAAAGGATATAAAGTGGCTAGGAAAGTCCTTATAGGCATACAGTATTAAAATGCAGTATGAAATTGTATTTAAAAGTGATAGGATGTTCATGTTATACTTGCCTTTCTCGTACTCTCCCGGCTGCTGCTCGAACTGCTCGGAAGATGGCTGCTCCTGGTACTGCTCCGGTGGCTCGACGTCTACTCATGATCGTAACAGCAATACATGGGCCACACATGCACACACATGCAAACAATTGCAAAATATAAGAAACAGTACACCAATACAATAGAACAGCACATAAAACTAGCCTAGAACTATTCTACGCGTTACAACGATCGCGTGGATATAAAGAACACCTAAAACGGAGCTAAGACGCGAAAACTACGCTTGAAACAAGATCCAGGGACCTATTTGTAATAGAAACATAACTTCCAGGGGTTCTGGACAAAAACCAGGGACCTAAACATGATTAAAGGGTAGACACAGGGGCTAGATGGCTAAAAACCCTAGGGCTGGACTGCGGGCATGAAAACTGGAAAGCTCAGGGGGTCCAACGGAAAGAAAAGGACCTGATCGTAATTATTTTTGAACTACAGGGGACCGCGGGTTGATTTCTCCAAAAGGCAGGGGCTCTTTAGCAAAACTAATGGGCTGAAATGGTATCTTCTGTTCTGGGCCGAAGGATTTGGATCTGACGGTTTGGATCTATTACGATCTGGATCTAATCCTGGCGGTTGGATTCGAACTATGCGGCTTGGATTTCAAAAGAAGAGCGAACCGGTATTGGAGGATCTGATCCGCCGGATCGGGATTCAAGGGCTAGGATGAGATGGGGCTAAGATCTAATCAGGAGCGTTCTCTTCCGATCGGGCGGCTCAACTCACGGTCGGGTCACGGCTCTTGGAGCGGCGGCGTGGCCACCGGAGCTCTGTCTCCACGGCGGTGCCTCGCCGGCGCGCAGCGTCCCCGCCTCGGGGTGGCCCTAAAGCGCACGACGACTAGCGCAAGAGGAAGAAGGAAATGAGGGGTTGCTCACCTAGGGCCTGGATTGGTCGGGGCGGCGCGGAAGGCGGTCGTCCACGACAGCGGGCGGCGGGAACGGCCGGTGCTCGCGAGGGTGGACGTCGGGGTGCGCCCTGGGCGCCCTGATACCGTGAGCAGCTGCGCACTTGGGCTGTGAAGGGTAGACTGAGGTCAGAGAGGCCGATGACGCGCTGTAGGTGAAGGAATTTCGGCGGCCCGCAAGCTTACCGTGGAGGCACTCCGGTGAAATTGGCGGGACTGCCACGGCCAAGGTGGGGTGGTGAGGTGGGGTCGTGAGTGTGGTGTGGCGGCGGGACCCCGAACCCCCTTAGCGGGCGGTGAGCGGCGCTGAGGCGGTGGAACGCGGGCGGCGCAGGAGCTCTGCCTCGGCGGGGCAGAGGTGGGGCGCTAGGGTTGAAGGCGGCGGTGGGAATGGGTTCAAGGGAGGGCGCAGGGGGATAAGAAGAGCAGGGCCAGAGATCTCGAGTGCGGTTGCGGCGGGGAGGAGCCGGGGATCTCGGCCGTGCCGCGGCGCGGCCGTTGCGGGAGCAGGGGTGCGGGAGGAGGGGGATGACGGGTGGGGTCGGGCGGTCAGCGAGAGAGAAGGGAGGCGCGGGCTGGGAGGACTGGGTCGGGGCACGGCCCACGCGGGGGAGTGGGAAAGGAGAGAAGAGCCCGAGGGGAAAGAGGGGAGCTGGGCCGCCGTGGCCCATGCGGGAGTGAGGAGAGGAAAGGGGGCCCGAGAGAGAGGGAGAGAGGGGAGAGGGGAGTGGGCCGGGCTGAGAGAGAGGGTTTGGGTTGGCTTCTTTTATTCCTTCTCCTTTTCCTTTCCTTCACTCAATCTATTCAAACAAACTATTTGAATTCAAATAGATTTGAATTCAAAGCCTATAAACGCAACACAAGAAAAATTTATGCTGCAGCATGAATGCACAAACACTTTAACCCTATGATAAATTTTAATTACTTGCGTTACAAAATTACTTTAAATGCAAGGTAAATTAGGAAAAACGCTGGAGAATTTGTTTAAGCCCAACATAAATTTATTAAAATTAGGAAAATTACATTAGAGTGTTACAGTCAACTCGTGCGCAGGTTTCACCGGGAGTTTTTGTCCAGGAGCTCAAGCAGCCATCCATCAAGTCTTCTCCGCAGGTAACCATCGACGTGGGTCCCCAACAACCCAATCGAGAGGTTATGGTGCTGGGGGAGGACGGCGAGAGGTTTTTATCGACTTCATCCGAGACCAAAGGCTACCGGCAGGAATTGATGCCAGGAGCGCAGAGAGGTCATGCGTAGAAGCAAGGGTTTTGTCCTAGTCGACACCAAGCTTTACCGGCGCGGCGCCCGGTCAGGTGTTCTCATGAAGTGTGTCACAAAGGATGATGGCTACGATATACTGCGAGAGATCCATGAAGGTGTCTGCGGCAACGACGCAGCCTCAAGAACGCTGGTTGGGAAAGCATATAGGGCCGATTTCTGGTGGCCCACCGCGGTATCCGATGCTGAGGATCTCGTGCACAGGTGCCAAAATTGTCAATTCTTCGGCAAGCAGTCTCATGTTCCAGCCCACAGCCTCATCACCATACCGCCATTCTGGGCCTTTGCTTGTTGGAGCCTTGATATGATTGGGCCATTCACAACGGCGCCAGGCGGTTTCACCCATGTGTTAGTGGCTATCGACAAGTTTACCAAGTGGATCAAGTACAAGCCGATAGCCAAGCTTACACCAGACCGAGTCGTTGATTTCATCTCTGATATCTTGCATTGCTTCGGCTTCCCAAATACCCTCATCACAGACTTGGGATCAAATTTCACGGCCAACCAGTTCTGGGAGTTATGTGAGAATGCGTGCATCGAAATTTAGTATGTTTTTGTTGCACACCCAAGGGCCAATGGACAAGTCAAAAGGGCGAACAACATGATAATCGACGGCCTCAAGAAGAGACTCCAAGATGAAAACAGCAAGAAGGGAGGCAAATGGATACATGAGCTGCCACATGTCATCTGGGGCTTCGGATTCGGTCGTCCAAAGCCACAGGAAAAACGCCTTTCTTTCTCGTGTATGGATCTGAAGCTATCTTGCCAACCGATATCATGTGGAAATCCCCAAGGGTTGAAATGTACATTGAAGGCGAGGCGGACGAGGCGAGGCAATTAGAGCTCGATTCTGTTGAGGAGGCTTGTTGCACCGCTCTCGTTCAGTCAGCCCGATACCTGCAGGGGATTCAGCGATATCACGATCGCAACGTGAAGGAACGGTCATTCAGCATAGGCGACTTGGTCCTACGTCGCATCCAAGACGAGTCCGGCCTGCACAAGCTCAACTCAAGGTGGGAGGGTCCGTTCGTCGTCAAGCAGGTTACCAGACCAGGGTCATATTGAGTAGAATACCCTGATGGCCAAGATGTCCCGAACTCTTGGAACATCCAGAACCTGCGCAAGTTCTACCCATGGGAAGATGTCCGGGGATAGCTGAATCTCCGAGCGCCTAGGCGGTCTCCTTTTCTCGAGTCAATTTGGAGGCTGTGTGCCACAAGATTCGGGTTGTAATTTCCTTCATGAGCATACGGAGGCTACGGCCACGTGCAGTAGTTACATAAATCGACTCCTTGTTGTGAATCATGCGGAGGCTACGGCCACATTTATATCTTATCAACTTCGTGTTCCGACGGACCCCTCGGTTCCGTTCAAATCTTCTACGAATCGACTTCTGCCGCGACCTTGGATGGCCGCACGTGACAGTAGTCGCATTTTTCCCAACAAAATCGATCCGTTCGACAGGTTTATATCCAGCTTGTTGGATGGGCTCGCATGAAGAGCTACCTCGACTACATCCTGAGTCGTTGAACTCAGGGTAGTTTCATTTTCTGCCACAAACACGACAGACTCGCGGCAGTGCCCGCATTTGCTCCCAACAAGTTTGATCCGTCCGTCTGGTTCCTACCTAACTTGTGGAGCGCGCTCGCATGAGGAGCGAGTTTGACTACACCCAGAGTCGACGCACTCGGGGTAGTTTTCTGCCTTAAGCACGGCAATTTCGTGACGATGCTCGCGTCCTTTCCTAATAGTTTAGACCCGCTCGATCGAGTTGTGGCTAACTTGTTAGATGAGTTCCTACTTGGAGCTATGGCCACCTTCAGGGTCGCTGCACCTAGTGCAGTGTCTACTACTTAGCCTCTAAGCCTGAATTCCGATTCAGCCAAGGCACACACACAAGTAGAGACATCAAGTACAATATATATATAGGAGAATGAGTACTTGTTTCTTGACAACCTAATCTTGCAGCACACTTTGCACTATTTGTTCTGCTACAGGTTGGGCCTCTTGGAGGTACCCGTCGAATCGTTCCTCGGTGCAATCCGCCGCCATTCCCTGAGCAATCCGTCGAATCGTTCCTCGGTGCAATCCGCCGCCATTCCCTGAGAAAAGCACCCAGGTCTTACCAGGGCAAAGTCATACGCCTTCTTGAAATTCTCTATGTTGTTGTCCGTCAGCAATGGATCGTCCACCAGGTCGGTGGCGATGACATCCCGACACCCGGACCCAATCACCAGCTGCTCACCGGGTCTCCTCGAGGTTCCCGCGGTTTCCTCCGGGGGCGTCTGATGGGTATTTGCAATTACAAATGTTTTCAGCACACGGCGCGTGGATCTCGGCAGCTCCCGTGGGTGGTCAGATGCTCACCTGCGCCATCTGTAGGAGCGGCAACAGGGACCCCGACTTGTTCCTTGCCACCAGCTCCGGCTTCGACTTGTTGGAGCTCAGGAGGCGGCAAGTCGGGCAGCGTCGCGTCCACCCCGGAGGCTGACTCCACGGGCGTTGACCCTTCTGGGGCTGACGGCTCGGGGGCTGGTGCAGCCGTGACTGGCCCTGTGCTTGTAGACTCTTCTTGGGTCGATGACTCAGGGGCTGGGGCAGTCATGGCTGGTTCCAGCTGGAGGTTCACGGTGCTCGCGGCCCTAATAACGTCGAGCCAGTCATCATACAAGTCGAGACAGCAGAATGTTTATTGTGCAACCAGATGCAAACTCACAGTGTAGATTTCTTTTTTACGGCCTTTTTCACCCGCACGGCCCTTTGCGGTCCCCGCCATGGTGATGGTGACAGTCGTGGTGGCTGATGGGGCTGCTCCCATTTCTTCGGGCTCGGTCCTGGAGGATGAGGTGGAAGGACTACAAGTGGATACTGTCAGCACGTCACAATATCAACATATAGCAATACAACAAAACGGCAAGTCAGTACCCGAAAGATTCGATTGCTTCACCTTTCCGCTTCCGCACCAACCGACGACCCTGCGGGACCAAAGGTAGAGTTCCGGTCAACTCCACGGCTGGCTCGGAGGAGTTGTCCCTTCTCGCCTCTCCTTCGGCTTCTTTCTCCACTAGGGGGCTCTCCTCCTCCGTGGAGTCGCTACTATGCAGAGCCTGGGCTATGCGAGCCCTCTTTGTTTCGACAGCGGTGCTGGGGAGGAGGTGGTCTGGCCGGGGGATGTCGGGTCGTGGCGGGTAGCTGCGGTATAGTTCTGTGTGTCCTGCAGAAGGCTTTCAGTTAGCAGCGGCAGAACAGAGTTCGTCTTCAACAAAAAGTAGTCGAATACTCACCGGTTTGGGCGGATTTCGCGCGGAAAACAACTCAGGCACGTAAGGCACGGCGTCCACGTCTTGTAACACCCGCTGGACTTGGAGGAGTGCGCCTTCGTCTGATAGTTCCTCTACGCACATGCGAGAAGGATCCGCAGAGGCTATGTATTCGAATCCAAGTCAGTGGCATTGTTGGATCGGCTGGACGCGACGTTTGAAAAATGCAAACATGACGGAGGCACCGGTCACTCCCATCATCTTCTGCGCCTCTATGATGTCTAGAAGTTCCTTGACTTGATCCATGTCCCCACTGGAAAGTTCAAGATTCCACTCCGTCCTCACTACAGGTGGTCTGTTTGATTTTGCTGGGAGTTGGGGAGCATGATTCTCGATATAGAACCAGTGATTTTTCCACCCGGGAAGGTTGGAGGGGAATTTTTATGATAGATATTTGTCGCCGGCCTGCTGACGCAGTTGGATGCCGGCGCCTCCTGGAACGGAAAGATTTTTCGAGGTGGGCTGTGGTTTGACGTGGAAGAGGAAGCGGAAAAGATCCCAGTGGGGTTCGATTCCGAGGAAAGCTTCACAGAAATAGATAAAAATTGAAATGTGGCAGATGGAATTCGGGTTGAGGTGATGGAGCTCAAGCCCGTAGTAATATAGAAGGCTGCGGAAGGAAGAACAAGAGGGGAGGGCCAATCCCCGTTCGGCCAATCCATGGGGAAAGGTTCACGGAGAGAGGGGCGCCAGTTGACAAGATTCTTCTCTTAGAGCAACCCCTCGGAAACTAGCCTATCAAGATCATGGCGGGAACACTTACTGTATGTCCACTCCCCGGATGGTGGCTGCGCCTCCTTCTTCTTCCCTTCGAGCTCTGATCTCTTGGGCGCCATCTCCGATCCGCTCGCCACGAGTCGCTCGAGGGCTGCGGGGAGAGGGGTGGGGAGATCTGGGCGAAAGGATTTCACCGGGAGGGTGGCGGAGGGCGCACGGCTCAATTTGGGGATTTTTCTGGCTTTGGGAGATTGCAGATTGGAAGCACAGTTTTTTCTCACTGCTGCCGCGGGGTTAAATAACCAGCGGTTGGGGAAAAGTTTGCTGTTCCGAAGTTCAAGAGTTGTTTTTAGGAATATTCCGAAGATGAGGGGTCATTTGGTGGATTGTTTGGATTAAATATTCGATTAATCATTTTTTTAGGGTTCATAAACCCGACAAAAGGGGTTTTTCGAATTCATGATCTAACTTTCATCATTTGTATCATCATTTTGGTAAGTTATCAAGTTGATGTTTTTAGCGTGCATGCCACGGCTTTTGGATCCTTATCTCCAAATTTAGGGGATCTGGATTCAAGGCTCAGAGGCTGCGGGATACGTGGCATCGGCTACTAATTTTTTCAAATTTAAGTGAAAGAGTAAGTAAGGAGGATTCAATATTAATGTGACCCTCAGCCTGATTCTCCAATTCAACCTAAGGCTCGGGGGTTACTCCATATGGAGTGCGATTTTTCAATCGCACACCATAACAGAAGTAAAATTCGGGGCATGAGTACCTCATAGCTTCGATGCAGCCGAGTAAAGTACTCGAAGAAGGACTTCAAGACGGAGCTTCAGAAGAAGCCGAAGACTACTTCGAAAGTACTCTATAAGCCTGCAGTACTCAGCTACTAAGAGCTCGGGGGCTTGTCAGACCCGGGGCCACGGGGCTGTGTACATAACGTAGTTTAAAGAGGTTTAAGAGATTAAGTCTGTCTTATCTCTTATTTATCTCGTTTATCTCTTATTTATCCCGTTAAAGTAGGAGATAGAGCTAACCGATACAGAGGGAATCTACTCGAGACATGTTCTGGTACGATTCCTTAGCTGGTGTTGGTTAGTATCTTTGTAACCCTGGCCTCTCGGATATATAAGGGAGGACAGGGACCCCTCTCAAAACACGATCTCCAGGTCATTCAACACCTAAGGCAATACAAACCACCATACAGGACGTAGGGTATTACACATCTTGCGGCCCGAACCTATCTAAGTTTTGTGTTCCTTGCACCTTCGAGTTCCTGATCTCGGCGTCCCCTCACCCACAACTTACCACCTTGGGCATATCCCTCAGTGGGCAGCCGGTTAAACACCGACACAATGCTCCGGCTTTCTTCATGCATCTGATGAACAAGGTTTTCATGGATTATCTGAACACCTTAGTGGTCATATTCATTGATGATATCCTGGTATATTCCAAGTCAGAGGTAGAGCATGAGAAGCATCTGAAGCTCGTGTTGCAGAGGTTGAGAGAGCACAAGCTGTATGCCAAGCTCAGCAAGTGCAAATTCTGGATTGATGAGGTTCCATTCCTCGGTCATGTCATCTCCAAGGGAGGTATTGCGGTGGACCCCGGCAAGGTGAAGGATGTGCTTGACTGGGTGGTGCCGCAGACAGTGAAGGAAGTCCACTCCTTTCTGGGCTTAGCAGGATATTCTCGGTGGTTCATTGAGAATTTCTCCAAGATTGCGAAGCCTTTGACTTCCTTGCTAGAGAAGGGTGTGGATTTCTCCTGGACTGATGAGCGTCAGATGGCCTTCGAGGAGTTGAAGAAGAGGTTAACTACGGCGCCAGTCCTTACTCTGCCGGACCAGAGCAAGAGGTTCATAGTGTATTGTGATGCTTCGAGGGATGGTCTTGGTTGCGTTCTGATGCAGGAAGGCAGAGTTATAGCTTATGCTTCACGGCAGTTGCGCCAGCATGAGCTGAATTATCCCACTCATGATCTGGAGTTAGCCGTAGTTGTGCATGCTCTGAAGATATGGAGGCATTACTTTTTTGGGCAGAGGTGTGACATTTACACCGATCACAAGAGCCTCAAGTACATTTTCACTCAGAGTGAGCTGAACATGCGGCAGAGAAGATGGCTAGAGTTGGTCAAGAATTATGACCTGGAGGTTCACTATCATCCGGTCAAGGCCAATGTTGTAGCAGATGCTCTGAGCAGGAAGAGTTATGTCAACATGGCCGTGGCTTTTCAGGTGCCTCAGGAGTTATGCGAGGAGTTTGAGCAGTTGAGTCTGAGTACGTGGTTATCTATGACACTTATCAGCGTGTCAAGGCAGAGCATCAGAGGCCAGCAGGTCTATTGCAGCCGTTGAAGATTCCAGAGTGGAAGTGGGAGGAGATCACTCTGGACTTCATTGTTGGATTGCCTCGTACTCAGAAAGGGTACAACTCTATATGGGTAGTAGTGGATCGGTTGACGAAGGTTGCCCACTTCATCCCGGTGAACACTACTTACTCTGGTGCCAGACTCGCAGAGTTGTACATCTCCAGGATTGTCTGTCTGCATGGTGTTCCGAAGAAGATCATATCTGACCGAGGATCTCAGTTCACTTCACGGTTCTGAGATCAGTTGCATGATTCGTTGGATACGAAGCTACGCTTCAGTACCGACTATCATCCTCAGACAGATGAGTAGACAGAGAGAACCAACCAAGTGTTGGAGGATATGCTTCGAGCCTGCGCTATTCAGTATGGTACCAGATGGGATAAATGCCTGCCGTTTGCAGAGTTTTCATACAAAAACAGCTATCAGGCTAGTCTGAAGAAGTCCCCCTTTGAGGCCTTGTATGGACGGAAGTGCAGAACTCCACTGTATTGGGATCAGATTAGCGAGAGGCAGGTGTTCGGTCCGGATATTATTGAGGATGCAGAACAGCTGGTACAACAGGTACGAGAGAATGTGAGGGTCGCTCAGACTCGTCAGAAGAGCTATGCGGATGTGCGTTGTTGGGATCTGACCTTTGCAGTGGAGGATCATGTGTATCTGAAGGTCTCACCGATGAGAGGAATCCGCAGGTTTAATGTGAAGGGGAAGTTAGCCCCTAGATACATTGGTCCGTTCAAGGTGTTGGAACGGAAGGGTGAGGTAGCCTACCGTTTGGAGTTACCTCCCAATCTCTCAGGAGTGCATGATGTCTTCCATGTATCTCAGCTGAAGAAGTGCTTGAGAGTGCCGGAAGAGCAAGCACTGTTGGAAGGGTTGGAAGTGCAGGAGGATCTGACCTACACCAAGCATCCGGTGAAGATTCTGGAGACGTCTGAGAGGGTTACCAGGAATAAGAGGATCAAGATGTGCCGTGTTCAGTGGAGTTATCACACCGAGGATGAGGCTACTTGGGAGTAAGAAGATGAGCTGAGGAAGACATACCCCGATCTCTTTGCTAGCTAGCCTATCTGAATCTCGGGACGAGATTCCTGTAAGGGGGGTAGGTTTGAAACACCCTAATGTAAAAATTCCGAGATTTATAATGAATTTAATTTGGCTCCAGTAATTTTCTAATGATTTATTTTGCCTAGCTTGCATTTAATTTAATTAAATTACACAAGTAATTAAAAATTTTTTTAGGTTCAACATGTTTGTGCATTCATGCTGGTGCATAAGTTTTATTTGAGTGAGTGCATTGGAGTTTGAATCAAAA
The DNA here is from genome assembly GCF_002211085.1 of Panicum hallii. Classification (NCBI taxonomy): domain Eukaryota; kingdom Viridiplantae; phylum Streptophyta; class Magnoliopsida; order Poales; family Poaceae; genus Panicum; species Panicum hallii. Next base: position 23,026,702 of record NC_038042.1, read on the forward strand.
TTTGATTTGGAATTCAAATAGATTGAGTTGGATTGAAAAAGAAAAAGGAAAGGAAAATAGAGAAGCAGGCCAACCCAGCGGCCCAGTCTCCCTTGCTCGGCCCAGCTAGCTCGCAGCTCGTCTCCTCCTCCACCCCGCGCTCAATCCAGCACAGCACAGCCCGCGCTATCCCTTTCTTCCTCTGGCAGCCCGGGCCCGTCTGTCGGTGCCTCCTCTCTCCTTTCCTTCTTCTTCCTCGCGCCGGCTCCCTCTGTTCCGACCCGCCGTGCCGTCGCTGCATGTGGCCCCGCACCACCCCGCACTCGAGCATGAGCCCACTGGCCAGTCTTCTGTGCGCTCCCTCCCTCCAGAAGCTTCTTCCCCCGAGCTAGGATCGCGCCGAGCGGTTGCACGATCCGCTTCCCCTGCGCGGATCACGGCCGCGATCCCCACCGGGGCACGCACGCCCAAATCACCGGCCTCTCCCTTAATTGGCCCCTTTAACCCTCCCTGTGCCCTACCGCCGCACTGCAGCCGCCCCGAACCCCCCCCCCAGCGCAACCAGCCGCCTTGCTCCGCCGCACCGAGCTCTCTGCCCCACCGTGGACCTGCCTCCTCGCTGCACCCCAGCCCCGGCCAAGGCCCGCAGCAGCTTCGCCACCCCACCAGGAAGCTTCTCGTGCCGGATATCCTCGACCCTAGTCCTTGCCGTGGCCAGAATTGAGCCCGCCGCCGCCGTAGGTGAAATCCATCCGCCGCCTTGATTCCTCGCCGCCGGTGATTCTCCGACCTTCCTGACCCCCGTAGCATCTCCGCAGGAGCTTCACGAGTCAGACCACGGGATCCTAAAGCTCGGAGCAGGCCTGCATCGACCTTCACCACGAGCGGAGCCAGTCCTCGCCGCTCGGACCGAGCCCTCGGTGAGCATCAGCACGTTTCCCTGGTCCTTTTGGCGCTAGATGTCATAGACCTTAGCCCTTGCTTAGACCAGAACGCCGCACGCCGGTGTGCGCTGCCGTGCAGGACCGCCTCTGCCGCCGCGCATGCAGCCCAGAGCACCCCCGAGCCCCGCCTCATCATTCGTGTTATACTTGTTGAGTACAAGTTCTGTACTCACACTTGCCTTCTCTACTTTTCTATTCTCTTTGGGATATCTTCGACTGCTACTCAGTACCAGGTGACGTGGAGGACTACATCAGTGGACTCGACGACTTCTAGGCGTTTGTCTCCCAGCCGACGTCCCTGTGGCGCCCTATTCTTCATGTATTTTCTTTACATTTCCGCACTCCTTGAACTGATTCTTGATTCCGTCGTAATAAAGATATTCATTTACAATTTATACGCTTTTATTTCGTGATATGTGTTGTGATATCTTGATAATTCTGTTGTATATATGCGTGACTTGATTTTGGCGCATATACGATTGCTCGATTTATGTCCTTGTAAATCGGGTGTGACATAGGTGGCTCCTGCATACTTCAACCCGAAGGACATAGTTTTGTAGGGATATGCTCCAAAGGGGGTGATGAATGCTTTATTGTTCTGATCTTCTTCCTTGAGAGCAATCTGATGGTAACCCGAGTAGCAATCAAGGAAAGAGAGCAGGACGCAGCCAGCCATAGAGTCATTGACTTGGTCGAAGTGTGGGAGCATGAAGGGATCCTTCAGGCAGTGTTTGTTGAGATAAGTGTATTGCACACACATCCTCCATTCATTATTATTATTTTTCAGAACTAGTGTAGGGTTGGCTAACCACTCAGGGTGGTAGACTTCTTTAATTGAACTAGCCACGAGTAGTTTTGTTAAATCCTTCTTGATGGCCTCCTTCTTATCTGGGGCGAAGCGTCATAGTCGCTGCTTCTTCGGAGTGGCTTTGGGGTTGACTTTTAGGCAATGCTCAATCTACTCCTTGGGCACGCCCGGCATATCTACTGGTTCCATGCGAATATGTCATGGTTGGCCCTAAGGAAGTTGATGAGCGCGCTTTTCTATTTGTCGTTCAAACTACCTCCAATCAAAGAAGTCTTGGATGAGTCATCTTCTTGTAGCTTGATGGCCTTGATGCCAATGTCGCTAGGGTTGGCTTTTACCCTGGACTTGCTAGGCCTCTAATTGGGGATCTCCACCTATGAGTCAGTGAGCTTTTGCGCGGCCGTGAAGACTTCCGCAGAAGGTTCTGGCACGCGTGATGTCGCGGCGTGCTCGATCGCCTCTTGGTCGCAGTCGTACGACTTCTTCAAGTTGCCATGCAACATGCGTACACCTATCTTGCCTGGCATCTTGAGTAGTAAGTGGACATAGTGAGGCGTGGTCTGCCGAGGATGGCATGGTATGACGACTCGAAGTCAGCCACCTTGAACTTGATATACTATGTGCAATAGATGTCTTTCATCCCAAAGGTGACTGGCCGGACCACTAAACCGAGTGGTGTAGCCGCATTTCCCAGGATGATGCTGTAGAATAGGGCTCTACTAGGGGTAAGCATCTTGGAGATGTTCAGTCCTATCTTCTTCAATTTCTTTGCAAAGAGCAGGTTGAGGCCGCTCCCACCGTCGATGAGTACTCAAGTCAACTGTGAGCCCGCCACGACAGGATCTAGGACTAGCGGGAATTTTCCTGGCTCGAAGAAGATGGTCCACTGGTTATCCCTAGAGAAGGAGATCAGGACCTTGTTGTATCTTAGAGGTTTCTATATGGTAGGCTCGACAGAGAGAATGTTGCGTAGGGTTAGCTTCTGTGCGCGCTTTGAGGGGAAACCACCGTCTCCGCCGAAGATGATGTTGATGACATTCTTTGGGTCTTAGAAGTCTTGAGCCCCTGACTTGTCACCCTCGTCGTCATCCCCCTAATCCTTCCACTTTCCGTCTTGAGGAAGGAGTGGAGCGTTGAGTGACTTGCAAAGGCTGACACACTCGAAGAGCGTATGCTGTGACTTCGGGTGCATCAAGCATTGTTTGTGCAGGACTTTCTCAAATTGTGCTTGATTGTTCCCTGAATTCTTGCCCCACGGACTGCGATGAACAGTCGTGACGTCTTGGTTTGACTAGTGTTTTCGGGAATTCCCCGAGTTGTTCTGCTGGCTTTTGTCGAAGTGGTTGTTGCTGTTGTCCTGCTTGTCTTGTTGCGCTTAGGGAAGCGATTGTTCTCCTCTCCTCCTAGTCAGTCCACTGTGCCATCATGTCGTGCAGTTCCGTGGCAGTAGTCTGGCGATTGCGTTTGAAGTCGTGGTAGGTGTGCTTCGAGAAGTGGCCATTCTGGAAACAGCGGATGACGTCCTCGTCGGTAATGTTGGCGATGGTGGCTCGCATCTCGAAGAAACACCGGGTGTAGGACCTCAGGATCTCATTCAACTGCTGTTTAACCTAGGACAGATCATGACGGGTACCTGTTCGGATCATGGATCTTTGGAAGTTGTTGATGAAGGCCCTCTTGAGGTCCTCCTAGGAGTCTATGGAGTTTGGTTTAAGGCTTTTGAGCCAAGTGAGGGGTGCGGATTCCAAGGCCACTGGGAAGTAGAATGCCTCGGTGGAGTAGGATCTGCCAGATACCTCAATGGCGATGGAGTAGCAATGAATCCACTGGCGCGGGTCTTGCTTGCCGTTGTACTTGGGGATGCCGACTGGTTTGAAGTCCATGGGGTAGGACCCATTGGTGATGTTGGAGGTGAATGTGGGAAAGCGGTCACTATCATCGGCATCGTGATATCTGTTGGGTCGATCCCTTCTCCTTGCCTCAATGATGCGCCGCGCCGCACGTCACGACCATCATTGGTCTTCTGCCTTAGATCAATCTAGGAGCGTTCTGAAGGCTGGCCTCAGGTGGAGCTTCGCGGTAAGGCCTTGCATCGTGCTGGTTGTGGGATGGGCACATCGACTGTTGCACCTTTTGTTCGATGTTGCCACAAACGGACTGCTGGCCCTGGGGATTGCTGTGGCCGACTGGATTGTCCTAGTTGCGTTGGCGATTGTCATTCCCCTAATACCCGAAACCTCCTCCGGGGGTGCCACTAACGTGCGTAGAGTCACCATGGCATTCAGATCTCGAGAGCATGTTCTGAATTGAGGACATTAGGTGTTGCCCATCGAGTTGCACGAGCGCGCGCTGGGTTAGATATTGCAGCCTTTGTATCTGGGGGTTTGGTGGTAGTTGTTGAGCTAGGAGCGTGGCTTCTGCAATGGCACCGATCGGGGTGCGATACTCCCGATCTTCAGCTGCTGTGACAGCGTTGTTGAGGTTCCTCTGGTATAGTGGGTTGCGTGTGCGGTTTTCCGTGTTCTGCCTGTGCTCGGCATGCTTGGTGTTCTTCAACCGCTGGATCCTTCTGTACTCATCATTCTCGCCCTGAGGGGCGTCTTCCGTACGTTCTTCGGCAAATACATCTGCGAGTAGTTCGACGTCGTACTCAGGACCCGGATCGTTGTCATCCGCATTGCGAAGGGAAGCCATGTAGACTTGACAATCCGGTGAGCTCTCGGCCATGTGGTTGTACTCGACTAGCTCTGTGGTGTCCTCTCCCTCTTTAGAGATGCGAGAGAGGGGTTTGCCTTCCTGAAAAGGCAGTTCCTATGTGAAGGCCACAAGGCGGGGGTCGTATTCGAGCAACTCAGAGGGCTCTAAGCCCTTCCAGTACACGAACCGGCCTTGCGGCGTAGACGTTATGGTCAGACCCAGGTGACTACCCAAAAAGGATTTGGGGTTATCGTCTGAGCCCGAGTCCCCCAATAGGCGGTGGCTCCCTCATCATTGAGTTCTCCTGGACTCCATTCTGAAGGTTTAGTACTAGTCAGCGAGTACTTTTCATCAACGAGTACTTTTCGTCCTTGGGTACATTTCATCAACAGGTACTTCTCGTATGAATTTGAGTAGTTGTCGAAAACAGGGCCTCCCTGGATAGGCGGTGGCTCCCTCGTCCTCGAGCTTAAGCAGATGATCTAAGTCCTCCTCCAAGTCAGAGAGGGACTCAGACTGTGTAGCCTCCTTGTTGATCGAAGTAGAATTGTGTAACCCGAATGGGAATAGAGTACGCGCCTCCTCAAGTCGGTTTGAGCCGATCCGAGAGGTCCTGGTGCAGCATGAGTTGAAGTCGCGTAAAAAACGGACATCATCTCCATCTCCCCATCGAGATCGGGGAGCAGCAACTCGTCGAGGTTGTCGATGAACTCATCGAGGTCGCTGCATTGATTCGCTATAGAGGCCACCGGTTTCCTGGAGTCGGCTAGGTGGACATTGAAAACACCCGAGTTGTTGGCGACGCAGATCCGGGAGCCGAAAACGAATATTGTGTCCTCATCAAGCACGGTGCTGGTGAAGCTGAAAGGTGCCATCGAGTGCTCCAGTGGATACTTGATGAACACCCCTACCTAGCGCGCCAGCTGTCGGTGTTTTACCACCAAGCCCACCGAGGGATACCCCTGAGATGGTGAGTTGTAGGTGGGGTGTCACCGAGATCAGAAACTCGAAGGTGCAAGGAACACAAAGTTTAGACTGGTTCGGGCCACCGAGAGCGTAATACCCTACGTCTAGTGTGGTGGTTTGTATTGCGTTAGGTGTTGATCTGGTTGATCAGTTTGGAGGGGGTCCCTATCCACCCTTATATAGTTCAGGGGGACAGGGTTACATGGAAATCCTAACTAGATACAAGCTCAGGAGTCCTACCTGAGTACTTTTTGGGTAGTTTTCTTCTATTCCGACTAGTTCTACTATGATACGAGTAGTTCTACTACGATACGAGTAGTTACAACTGATGTAGGGCGTGGGCCATGTCCCATCCCTTATCCTAGAATACGTACACCATGTGCGTAGTCCCGTGGCCCCGAGTCTGACATAAATGAATGATTTTCTCCTAATTCTAAATTTTTCCAACATTTATGTTAATTTCCACCATATTTAGTGTAGAAAAATAATGATTTTCTAAGACTAAAGTAATTTGTTTTTGGGTGCTCTAATGTATGTGTTGCTTTGTGTTGTATTGCTTCTATTGTTTCATGAGTGCTTAGTTTTAAAATGGATCATCTCGGTGATTATTTTTTAGAATTTTCTAGATTTTTTCTGAAAACTATTCTCATTTCTTCTATGGTTTATCTGATTTTTTGGAAGCTTCTAGAAACTTTTTTGTGAGCTCCATGCATTCTATTTTGTCTCCTGGTGCGTCGAACTACCTCTGGATTTTTTGGAATTTACGACATTTTTCATGGTTTAAAACATTATCTAGAATATTCTAGAATTGTTTTGATCTGAAAAATCATTTCTCAAAGTGAAAAGAAACCTAAACCTAGTGGATCGGGCCAGCATGTGAATCCGGCTTCGTATGCGACCTGTGGTAAAACCGTCCAATTTAAACTGAATCAAGAACGTTCGATCTTCATATAGAAAGACAATCAGGCAAACGCTCTTGAAATGGTATAGGTAGTCCGCCGAGTGTTTCCCAAATCATCTGTCGGTGTTTGGTACCCGCAATCCACCAAGGGGATCCCAAAGTGGTAGATTGTATTTGGGGGTGGGGGTGTCTACTGAGCCTAGAGGAAGATGTGAACACAAGGACGCATGATTTTAGACCGGTTTGGTCCACCGATGGTATTGGGTGATTAGGGTTTTTGATGGTTCTCTACATGCCTTACATATCCGGAGGGGGGGGGGTAGGGGTAGGGTTACAGATTAACCGACTGGATTCTTCAGTTGGCTACTAGGAAATGTAACCCATTCGGTGACACGCGTATCATATCTTCAACAAACATCTGTGTCTATCTATTCTTTACTCAAATGTTCATCCTGGTGGGCCTCTGATCTTCATATCCCTAAGCGTAGGGGTGAGGCCATTTAGGCTCAGAGTGAGGCACCCAGGGGTCATATCCCCGATAGTAGTCCCCGATCCTTGGTCTATTAGTTTCTTCCTTCCTAATGATTTAAATGACTTTTTCTTGCAGCCAAGTCCCCCGTGCCCCTACTCGGTTGAGTGCTTCCGAGCTGGCTGAGTTGTTTTCGACGTGCCTAGTGATGATCTCTAGGATCATCCAAGTGCTCTTCTTGCCTCAACTGTACTTTTTCCTGGGCTAGTTATCTAGTTCCAAATTTCTTGATGCACCTTCACTTTCATTTTTCTTACTTTAGATTAAGTCTTCAATGGAATACACGGTTTAGGTGCACCCATTGGGTCTAGCCCCTGAACCTCAAGTCGATTGGTACAATCAGCTCGAGCGTCCAAAAAGATTTCAGTTTTCCAATGTGCAAATGCATCTCTGTTTGCACCATATTTAATTTTTTTTTGCACCTATTGGTTGTAGCCCCCGAGCCTTGGGTCAATCAACTTAATTGGGCTTGGGGTTGCAATCTATTCAAAAATTGGTTCCTTTGGAGCCTTGCATTTGTTTGTCGCATTTGAACCCTTTTGGGCATGACACCAAGGTCTCCCACTTCCAAATGACACTTGAACCAATTTGGATGGGACTTTGAGTATATATTTGTCCGCCTAATTGACACTTGAACCCATTTGGGCGTGCCATTAGGATTGAGGCTCCACCGAGCAACGCTTGACCCTTTTGGGCGTGTGGCTGGTCGGTAATTGATACCTTAATTGGCATTCCTACCATGTTTTAGTCATTGCCTCTCCCTTGATCAAGTTGGTACAACCCCTGAGCCTTTGCCCTAGGTTTGCCAATCTTTGATCGAATCAGTTGCAAGGAGCCAATAGCCAACTCGGCTACTTTATGGACCTCCTACCGCTCAATCCGAACATGGAGGGTTACGGAGGACGGACAGAGCTGTCACCATCTGCTGCCTACCTCTACAAACTGTGGGGTAAAGCCACATGGGCAAAGCCACATCCAGCAACACTTGACCAACACAGGCCCATGCTTGCATTGGTAAGTGATACTCTAATACCCTGAGTGGAGCCCTGACCCTCTAGATCGATAGACATTGCACTAGATTTTTCTACTCAATGCTAAGGGCTCATCGCCTAAAAAGGTCAACACAAAGGAATCGGATATGATGTTAGCATTGATAGTGGGATTGTAGATTGCATCCATCATGATTCCTATGATTTGGATTGTATAGTCAAAGAAGAAGAGCTAATTTGAATTGCTTCTGGAGGTAGCTCCACCTCTCTTAACCACTCATCGCTCATGATAGAGGTCAACTCCATTATAGTTTCCCTAAGAAATTTACCTTCAAGAGGATCAGACGAAGTGATAGGAGCAGGTTGTTTCTTCTAATAGAATTAGTTCGAGGTGTTTCCAAAGTCTTCAAAAAGATATTCCACAAAACTAAAGGGGAACTCTGAAGGTTGAATTTCTTCTTCCTTCGGTGTTTGTGGTTCGGGTGAGGATTTAGGAGTCGAATCTTAAGATGGTAATTCTGCGGATTCGGATTCGGCTACTAAAGCTTCCTCATGATGTATCTTAGCTTCTACCTGTAGGGGTTCAATCTCATAAACAAAGGAAGTGTTTTCTAAGATTTGATCTCGGATATCTCTTTCTTCGGCTGAAGTCTTGTGCATGAAAGACCCTCCGACAATGATGTTGAGGTACACGGTAGAATTCTTGCTAAGACCCAAATGGAAGTGTTGGAGCAACACATGGTTGGGTATACACAAGTTTGGGCAGGATTGAGTTAACAATAAAAACCTAGCCCAGGCTGCACTGTTGAATTTCTTTTTACCCTTATGGAAGCTCAAGACCTCCACTTGCAAAGTGATGACACGGTATATCGGAAAGAATGCTAGACAGAACCTATCTCGAAGATCATTCCAATCACCATTCATAGTCTTCATGACATGCATGTACCATTGCTTCACCGTCTCTGTGAGAGAGAAGGGAAACAACTTCCACTTTAGAGTTTCTTGTGTCATGCCTGAGATCATCAGGCACAAACACAATTGCTCGAATTCACGCAGGTGATGGTAGGGATTTTCATTACCACTCCTTGAGAAGGATTGTTCCCGAACCATGGCTATAAAGCTAGGATAGAGTTCATAGCCAGCTGAGAAGATTGGTTTTGACGATTGTGGTGGCTCACTAAACTCGCCCTTAGGAGTCGAGAGCTATTGGATGGATAGCTTCTCCATGATAACGGGGTAGAGGTAGAACTAAAGAAAATGAAAAAAGATATGAGGATGAACTAGGTCCGAAGAAAGCTTGTTGGTATTTTTAACGATCACAGATAAATCCACAAGCGTACATATACTGTTGTAGCTTTCACCCGAGAGTATTCTAGGGTATCACGCTGGGAAAGGTGAGTGTATTTACTAAGGTTTAGGTTCGTCCAAGGACATGACACGATATTAGAGGTAAGGTGTAGAGAGAATTTCTATGGCTAAGAATCTAAAGGTACGAAAAAAGCTATCCTAATTGCTTACTTCGGACTACTGGCTTCTTCCTCGTAAAAATGTGGCTGCTTTAGTACTTCAGCGCTATGATGTACCTGAAAGTGGAGGATTATGAAGGACAGACAGGTCTATCACCACCTGCTGCCTACCTCTGCAAACCTTGGGGTACACAATAACCAAAAGGCAACCTTTAGTCTAGACACCACGTCTACACTATCGATTACTACTCTAGCTTCGGCCAAGAACATTCATCTCTATCAAGAGTATTAGACTAGACCATCCACTAAACTAGTGAATGATGATCCTATAAGCAACTAATAGATAGAACTAACTTAATGTTGACGGTCATTAAATACCAAATTTGACCATCAAATCCAGCATAAAATGGAAATGCAAACATGGAATAACATTAGAATAAGACCGTTATCTAACGGATTCCACATATGTTGGTCTAAAAATATGTGCAGGTGCATTTGGGCATAAAACCAAGTAAAACACAACCAAGATCCAAGGCAACATTCTTCTGGCGAATCAGAGGCAAGCTCATGGATCCATAGGCCCACAAGCAGGACCAAAACCGCCTTAATTCTGCATGGGACACCCGTAACTTCCATAAGGGCCCATAGGGCAGTCACCCAGACAAAGTCAGTGGCGAGAGGCGGTGCTCACGGTTCGGCCGAATCACAAGTTCGGTCAAACTGGCCCTGCCCCCCTCCCCTCCAGCTTCCACATGGTGCTCCCTGGTGACTTCTTGAAGTCGGTTGCGCATGCCTCCACTTGAATTACCGGCCAAAACCGACCTCTGTAAGCTTATAAATACTAGAGGAGGGGCTTACATTTGAGACACACTTCACACACTCCTCTCTTGTGCTCTCACTCTCATACCTAAGCTTTAGGCTCATTCTAGAGGCTTCGCGCTGCCTCGGTAGTGTTTAGAAAATAGGGAGAGAGGAAGTCAGGGAAGTGCCAGGTTGCCGGCACCAGCACTCTCCTCCAGCTTGTACCCCGATGGATGCTCATCAATCAAAGTGAGTATTCATGATTAATTTTGTGCTTCAATTTCTTAGTTAAGTTAGATCTAGTACCCTAGTTGCTTATGGGACCATCGTTCACTAGTTTTGTGGATGCTCTAGTCTAAGACAGATGTTCTTGATCAATTCTAGAGTAGTAATCGATGGTGTAGACGTGGTGTCTAGACTAGAGGTTACCTTTGGTTGTTGTATACCCCATGGTTTGTAGAGGTAGGTGGATGGTGGTGACAGCCGTATCCATCCTCCGTAATCCTCTACGTCAGGGTATAGCGCAGAAGTTGTATTACCGGAGTAGTCTGATTTTATCCAGAAGAAGCCGGTAGCCCAAAGTAAGCAATAAGGATAGTTCTATCTTATACATAGATTCTTAGCCATAGAAATTCTCTCTACCCCTTACCTCTATCGGTAGTGTGGTGTTCTTGGACAAACATGAACCTTAGATAATATAGTCATGTTTCCAAGTAGATACAATATTCTAAAATACTTCTGGGTGAAAGCTATAATGGTATCTTTATGTTTGCGCATTTATCTGTGACCGTTAAAAATATCAACAAGCTTTCTGGTGCCATTGCCGGAAATGGTAACTATATTATCTTCGGACCTAGTTCGTGCTTGTATCTTTTTCATTTCCTTTAATTCTACCTTTACACCCGCTATCATGGAGTAGTTATCCATCCAACAGCTCTCCGCTCCTAAGGGCGAGTTCTGTGAGCCACCATCATCTTCTGATCCAATTCTTTCATCTAGCTATCAACTCATTCCTTGCTTTATAGCCATGGTTTGAGAACAATCCTTCTCAGAGAGAGATAATGAAAACCCCTACCATCACATGCATGAGTTTGAGCAATTATGTTTGTGCTTGATGATCTTAGGCATGACACAAGAAACTCTAAAGTGGAAGTTATTTCCCTTCTTTATCAGGGAGATGGCAAAGCAATTGAACACGCTCATAATGAAGAGAACAGATGGAGATTGGAATGATCTTCGAGATAGGTTCTATCTTGTGTTCTTTCCAATATCTCGTATCGGCACTTTGTGAATGGAAGTTTTGAGCTTCCACCAGGATGAGAAGGTATCCATTGGTGCAGCCTGGGCCAGGTTCTCATTGCTAACCCAATCCAGCCCGACTTGTCTATACCAGATCATGTGTTATTACAACACTTTTATTTGGGTTTAAACGAGGAGTCTGCACAGTATCTCAACATCACTATTAGAGGATAGTTCATGCACAATATTCCAGCCGGAGGGAGAGAGATCCTAGATGAAATCGTGGAGAACACTTCCTTTGTCTGCTAGAGTGAGCCTCTTCAAATAGAAATTGATGTACAACATGAGGAATCTTTAGCAGCCGAATCCGAATAAAACGAACTCCTATCTCTAGATTCGACTCCTAAGTCATCTCCACCTAAAACAGAAACACCGAAGGAAGAAGAAATTCAACCTTTGGAGTTTTTCTTTAGTTTCGAAGAAGAGATCTTTGAAGATTATGGAAACACCTTGAACTACTTCTACCAAAAGAGACCACCAGTTCCGGTCACTCCTTCTGATCCTCTCAAAGATGAATTTCACAAGGGAACCATCAAGGAGTCAACCGTTATCAAGGGTAATGGATGGTTAAGGGAGGTGGATGTCAGACCCGGGCCCACGGGACTGTGCACATAGCGTACATCCTATAAATTAAGGATGGGACATGGCCCACACCCTACACCAGTTGTAACTACTCGTAACGTAGTAGAACTACTTGAACAGTAGTAGAACTAGTTGGAATAGAAGGAAACTACTTGAATACTACTTAGGTAGGACTCCTGAGCTCATATCCGGCTAGGATTCCCATGTAACCCTATCCCCCAAACTATAGAAGGGCGGGCAGGGACCCCCTCCAAATAGGAGATCACCCAAGATCACCTAGATCACCCCGATCAACATCTAAGGCAATACAAACCTGTGACATCCTAGGTGTCAAAATTGTAAAACATTAGGAAAGAATGTGTAATGTATGTATTGAATTGAGTGAAATTAAGTGAATGTGTGGAAATAAGGACCTGTGTGTAATTTTTCAAAAAAATATGAGTCCTTTTATGCAAAATATTTGAATTACAAATGTAACTTCCAATTCTTACTAGGGGTCAAAGTGTAAGAGTATTAGTCATCATTGCATTACATAAAACTTGCAATTAAGTCCAAAAATACATGAAATTTACCTTAATAAGGACAAAAACTTTAAAAAGTTTGAATTTAGTCCAACGTTTTAAAATAAAGCTCTATCCTTTGAGTTTTTGAATTTGAACCCTAAATAAAAGTTGTAGGATTTGAAAAGTTCTACAACTTTTATTTTGACCATTTTCTCATTTGAGCTTTAGAATAGTGGGAAATTTTGTGTTACAGTGAGGTCCCTGGAGTTTTTGAAGTTTACACCTCAGCCCCTGGCGCCCCCCTTTCTTCTTCCTCTGCTCCCCTTCTGCCGTAGCAGGCCGCCGCCGCTCACCGCCACTGCAGCTCTGCCGGCGCCACCTCCTGCCTCTGGCAGCTCCCACGCGTCGCCCCCAGGCCGGCCGCTGCCCTAGCTCCTCTCCTCTGGCCTTGTCCCGCGTGCGCCACGCCGCCCCGCCTCTTCCCGAGCTCTACCCGGCCGCCACCTCGCCGCCATCGTGGCTAGCGCCGTGCGTGCCTCCCCCACCCTTCTTTTCTGGTCCAAGGCCTTCAGTAGCTCCCCCTCCCTCCATTTTGCTCTCTCTTGCATTCGCATTTCTCCCCGAGCCCCGGATCCACCGTCGCCGCCCGTGTTCCTCTCCGGCGAACCCCCTGTCCACCGTGGACAGCTCGCCCCGCCCCTTCTCAACCCACACCATCACCTCTAGCAGCTTCGCCATGATCCCGTGAAGCTCGCCAGCCCCTCCATCACCGCCCTTGAGCACCGCATCCCCCTCGCCGACGAGCTCCCCCTCGCCACCGTCCCAGGTTGCCATGGGGACCCGCCCTTCCGGCCGTCCTAGCTCCTGCCAAGTAGCTTAGGTGAACCGCCTTGACCCCCTGGAGCTATTCCCCCACCTCCGATCCACCACCGGTGAGCCACCACACTGGAACATCGCCGCCGTAGTCGAGCTCCATCGCCGCCGCCTCGGGTCACCGCCGTTCCACCCTCTTCGGTCAACCCCGGCCATCACATCACCCCCAGCAAGGTTCCCCCTAGCCCCCTGATCCTCCCTGGCCGGTTTCCCCTCGCCGCCGGCGACCACCGTCACCGGAATTTGGCCGGCGAGTCTCGGCTCTTCTTCCCCGATGAGCCAAGGACTTGAATGCATTGATTTAAATCTTCCTGAGGGCCTGGCTGCAAGATTTCAATCCCTCCCTTCAATTCAAATCAGTGATCTTTAAAAAATTTGTAAGAATTTGTAGAAAATTCCGAAAAATGTCAAACTAGTTTTGTTTGAATCCTTGAAGTAAATTCTATAACTTTTGTGTTATAACTTTGAGCTGAATGAGTGAATATGTTGAATTATAATAAATATTAGGAAATAGGTGTGCTACTTAGATCTCTTGATCCATAGCTATGCTGTTGATGAAATTTGAAACATAGGATGTGTGTCTCATGTATAGCTTTATGTAAAATTTGTAGACTTAGAACTATTTCCTAGCTATGATGTTTAAGTGTTTTTGTTTTATATTGATGAAAGCTTTAGGATTTATTCAAGAGTGAATCTGTTAGTTTTTGTAGCTGAAAGTTCTACTCTAACTTTCTTTCAGCTTGTGTAATCTATGATAAAATTTTTGAACATCAGTAGCATAAAGTAGCTTGAGTTATGAATTTAGGCTTAGATTCAAAGCTAATTCATGAATAATAGTTCTGGTTTATGAAAATTTATGAAATTAAATTAAAGTGTTACTTTTGAGTAGTGTAATATGTTCACAAAATTGCAGCACAAGATCTTATGTAGAACTTCTGATATAAATAGATCTTAATATCACAATGTTGTTTTTGTTTATTTTATAGCATAATTGCTATAAGGATAAAATCTTGATAAAATCACAGTAGCTTAGATTCAGATCAACCTTTTTCCAGTAAAATTTCTATCCTTAGGTTTGCAGTAGATCAAGCTAAAAAAATAGTTTATGATCTAAATATTGTTTGATTAAATTAATTATTCTGATTGCTATGCTACATAAAATGTTCTAAAAATTTTATGATAAGTTTATTTCAATTAGACCAAATTAGTAATCATTCCTAACTTAGGGTTTTATTATTTGACCAAGAATTAAAATAATAACCCCAACTCTTATTGAATGAGTAATTGAGTTAATTAAATCAAATAATGATGTTTAATGAATAGATTCGAGTCTTTTCCATTTGTTTAATGTCATTAGTTTGATTGTTTAGAGTAACTAGGTAGGTTATCTGATGAAATTAGGTAATGTAATTTAATACTCGATAAATGGCTGCCCATAGAAAAAGTTTAATTAACTTGTTGAATTGCAACTTTATCGTGAAATGAAATAGAAGTGTATGCATTTCCTCAACTGTGATGTTTGCATATCATATAGACTCGACAACTGTCGCTGACGGAGATTTCCAGCTGATCCCGGAACCAGAAGGGAATATTTCTGAAGACCCCGGGAACGTCACCAGAGATCTAGCAGAAGCCCTGAACCCCAATTCGGAAACTTTTAGTGTTGACATCTCTGACCCCAACCCACCAGCGAAGGCAAGCCCCGGACATAAACTGCTATTTTTACTACATTGCAATTTATATATTTATGTATATCTACTTGTGTATTTAAGTTTCTAGGAATTGTATTGAAACCTTAGTTGCATATTCCTAGGAACCTATGTAGTGAATACTAGAACCTGAGTCCGACTAGGTGCTAAGCTAATAGGACCGGTAGAAGTCGAGTGATTCCCTATCACTCGCGAGCTTTATAAGAGTTGCAATGTTTACATTCCTGCAACCACTATAAGGATGACAGACGGGGTTGTGATTGTGATTCATGACTTTGGCAAAAACCCTATCTGTGTTGATGAAAATATGATAAGGTCGCAGTGTGTGGTAGCGGTGGTTAAGCGTTTGAAAGTACTAGCCAGATGCCACAAAATATCATAAGTGGTAAGCCTAGTAACCGATCGGCCCGAGGAGTGGACATACCCCCCACCACTCGTAATTTGGTTTTTCGCACACGCACCGACGTGTGGGAGTACGTTCTGTACAGCGGATAGGAGTATGGTCATGTAGTCGCCCTACAAACATACGTCCTGCACATTGGATGTGCGTATGGTCCTACAATCGCTTGTGGTGGCACTAATCCACGAGTCGGAATGAAAGGCAAACGGTTGCTTCGGAACAATCGTTGGATGTTCCAAGCGTGTGAGTTAGGTTTACCCTTGCAAAGTTTGAAAATTCGATTCAGAATCATCCGTTTCTCGCAGAGATTGTGTAACATTCAGGTAATTAGAAACATAGATACTAAGTTTTAGCGTAAAGTATGTTTGCTTGTTATGGTGTATGTGAGTAGTACAGAGAACTAGGGGTATAATTGTAATTTATGAAATATACAGGTCCTTGAGTGTAATTGGGTAAAATGGGAGATAACATTAAAACCTAGGGTAAATATAATACTAGGTGTCAAATTTATATGACCATAGGGAAGAAAGTGTAAGAGGTAGGTTAAAACCCTAAGAAAAATAGACCTTTGTGTGAAACTAGGGACCTATGTGTGATTGAAACAAAAATTAAAGCGCCTATATGTAAAATAGTTGAAATATAAAAGTAATATTCAGGTTTACTTAAGGACTAATATATAAGAATACAAGTCATCATGACATTCCATGAAAATTTGTAAACATATCCAAAGTTTGATCAAATTTATTTTGGTAAATACAAAGGTAATTCAAATTCCACCTTTGTTTAAAAATTTAACATAAAAAGCTATAAACTTTGAGTTTTTGAACTCGAGTCGTAAGGCAATGTTGTAGAGTTTGAAAAACTCTACAACTTTCATTTTGGGCATTTTCTCATTTGATCTCTATATCAGTGAGAAATTTTAGTTTACCGAGAGACCCTTGAACTTTCTGAAAAATTTAAACAAGTCCCCCGGACCTCCTCCCCTCTCTTCTTCTTCCTCGCGCACGTGCTCCCCTGCTCTGCTCTCCTGCCGCTGGCAGTGCTTCGCCTCTGGCCGCCACTCTGCCGCCGCCGCCGCGCCACCTCCTGCTGGATCAACTCCCACGCGTCATCCTCTCCTCAACCCCAGCGCTACTTGCCCCCTTGCTGCCCTCCTCCGCACGCGCCACGGCCTCCCGAGCCGCCTGCCGGCCGCCACACACCTCACCGCCGTCGCCAGCTCCTGCCTGCCCGCGTAATGCCCCTCCTGGCCCTAAGGCAGGTTCAGCCAGTGCGTTGTGACTTGCTTCACTTCCCCGAACGCCCTAAGCCGTAACATTTTATCTTCTCCGAGCTGGAGCTCTCGCCGGACCTCCGCCGCCCTTGTTGTCCACCGTCGCCAGCCACCCTGGCTCCTTCTGAACCCCAAACCAAAGCTGCTAGAGCACCGCCGTGACCCACTGGTGCTCTCCAGCCCGACCAATTTCATCCTCTCGCGCCCGAGCTCCGTCTTCCACAGCTCCGGCTACTTCGAGCTCCGCCGCCGCCTTCGGGTCACCGTGGGCTGCTCACTCCGGGCTCTCCTGCGCCACCACAACCCCTCAGCCAGCACCACCTCGACCGCGTGAAGCTCTACGACCCATCCATTAGCTCCCTAGCCAGCACCACCTAGAACCTGGAAGCTAAAAATTGAAATTAAGGATCTACTCTTTGTTGCTTTTCAGCTGAAAGCTCTACCCAAAACCTGAAAAGCCTGCAAAAGTCTAGGTACATGGCTAAGTATACCATGAACGGGTAAGCCTTGCTGAGTATTAGCATACTCAATCTTGTATTGTGACTTTCTACTTCAGGTAATCCCCCTGATGAATCAGCTCTTCCTGTACCGTGGCCCTACCCCCTGCCTGATGGTTGGTCCGTGGAGTGGGATCCGTTCCCGGCCAACACAGATCCCACCGAGTGATATCATGCCAGGGCTAGCATGATATCCGTAGTGATGACGTGTACAGTGTCCGTGTTTCAAACTCCGCTGCTGGGACTTAATACTTAAACTGTTTTGTAATAATGTCCCTTCGTTGGGAACTAATGTTGCTTTTATACACTTATGTAATATACTTGCCTGTGATGTAAAATTTAATGGCACTTATATCTCTGGACTCGCCTTCGTGCGAGGTACATTGTTTGATCCTGCTTTCGGTGGTTTATCGGGACGTTACCCGACAGGCCAAGGGGTTATACCGTTTGAAGCATGATGAAGCCCTCAAGAGAGGACTCGTGTACTTGAGCCGGTATAATTCAAGTTGGTTCTGCCACAGATTGAGACTGCTTGATCCCTTTGCCACATAGAGTAATAAGAGTAACCTTATGATGAACACAGATGATGTTTGTTTAGAAAATTTCCACCATGCTTGAGTAGCTATAGTTGCTTACTTAGAATGGATAACTAACTAGAATCTGAAAGCTAAAAGTTAAAATTAAGGATCTACTCTTTGTTGCTTTTCAGCTGAAACTATACCCAAAACCATTACAAGCCTTCATAGTCTAGCTGCATGGCTAAGTATACCATGAAATGGGTAAGCCTTGCTGAGTATTAGAATACTCAGCCTTGCAATGTGACTTTTGTTTTCAGATAATCCCCCTGAGGACTCTGCTCTGCCTGTGCCCTGGCCCTATGCTCTTCCCGATGGTTGGTCCGTGGAATGGGATCCGTCCCCGGCCAACACAAGTCCCTCCGAGTGATGTTGAGCTTGGGCTTAGCTCAATATCCGTTCTGCGACGTCTGGTAGTGTCATGTTTTATTTTCCGCTGCAGATACTCTAATTTTGAACAGTGTTGTATAAATTCATACTAGTTAGGTCTTGCTACCATATATGTTTAAATACTAATGTAATATTATGCCTGTGATGTAAAATTGTCGGTGATTGTATCTCTGGACTCGCCTTCGTGCGAGATACCTTGTTTTGATCCTGAGTTAGGTGGTTTTATCGGGACTCTACCCGACAGATCACGGGGTTACACCGTTTGAAGTGCAGTTGAGTCCTTACTGCCTTCCGAGAAAGGATCACGCACTTGAGCCGGTGTAATTCAGGTTGGTTCTGCCACAAAACCACACACAAGACGTAGGGTATTATGCTCTCGGCGGCCCGAACATGTCTAAACTTTGTGTTCCTTGCACCTTCGAGTTCCTGATCTCGGCGACACCCTACCTACAAACTCAACACCTCAAGGGTATCCCTCGGTGGGCGTGGCGGTAAAACACCAACAGCTAGCGTGCCAGGTAGGGGTGCTCATCGAGAATCTACCGGAGAACTCGATGGCATCTTTCTGCTTCACCAGCACCGTGCTTGGTGAGGGCACAACTTTCATGTTCGGCTCCTGGATCTGCATCACCAACAGCTCGGGTGGCTTCAATGGCCACCTAGCCGACTCTAGGAAGCCGAAGGCCTCTACACAAACTCGATGTTGCGACCTCGACAAGTTTGTCGACAACCTCGACAAGTTGCTGCTCCCTGATCAAGCCGGGGAGATCAAGATGATGTCAGTTTTCGACGCGACTTCTACTCATGCTGCACCAGGACTACTCAGATCGGATTTAAACCAATCTGAGGAGGCTACATGGTCTGAGTCCCTCTTTGACTGGAGTAGGACTTAGATTGTCTTCTCAAGTTTGGAGACGAGGGAGGCACTGCCTGTCGAGGGGCCCCCATTTTTGACAACTACTCGGACTCAGACAAAAAGTATTCGTGAATTATTACTATACCTTCAAGTTGGAGCTTGGGAGGATTCGGGGACAAGGGAGCCACCGCCTGTCGGGAGGCCCCTGTTCTCGACAACCACTCAGAATCAGATGACGATCCCGAATCCTTTTAGGGTAATCACCTGAGTTTGACCATAATGTATACGCCGCAAGGCCGTTTCATGTATTGGAAGGGCTTAGAGCCCTCTGAACTACTCGAGTACGACTCTCACCTTGCAGCCTTCATGCAGGAACTTCCCTTTTTGGAAGGCAAACTCCTTTCTCCCATCTCGGAAGAGGGAGAGGGCAGCACAGAGCTAGTCGAGTACAACCATACAACTGAGAGCTCGCCGGATCGTCAAGTCTACATGGCTTCCCTTTGCAATGCGGATGGTGACGAGCTGGGTCCTGAGTACGACGCTGAACTACTCACGGACATGTCTGTTGACGACCGTACGGCAGACGCCCCCCCAGGATGCGAATGACGAGCACAGAAGAATCCAGCGGTTGAAAAATGCCAAGCATGCCTAGTGCAAGCGGAACACGAAAAACTACGCACGCAACCCAATGTGACAAAGAAACCTCAACAACGCTTTCGCAGCAGCTGCAGATCAGGAGTATCGCACACCGATCGACGCCATTCGAGAAGCAGCGCTCCTAGCTCAACAACTACCACCCAACCCCCAGATACAAAGGCTGCAATATTTAACCTAGCGCGCGCTCGTGCAACTCGATGGGCAACACCCAATGTCCTCAACTCGGAACATGCTCTCGAGATCAGAGTGCCATGGTGACTCTGCACAGATTAGTCGCACCCTTGGAGGAGGTCCTGAATATCGGGGGAACGACAATCGCCAGCGCCACCAGGACAGTCCAGTTGGCCATGGCAGTCCCCAGGGCCAGCAGTTTGAGCTTGGCAACAATGAACAAGAGGTGCAACAATCGATGCGCCCACCCGAGCCCAGCCTCCAGAACGCTCCCACGACTAATCTAAGGTAGAAGATCAGTGACGGCCGCGACGCGTGGCGCATCATCGAGGTAAGGAGAAGGGATCGACCCGACTGATACCATGACGATGATGATAATGACCACTTCCCCGCTTTCACCTCCAATATCACCGAGAAATCCTACCCTAAAGATTTTAAACTAGCTGGCATCCCCAAGTACGATGGCAAACAAGACCTGCACCAGTAGATTTGTTGCTACTCCGTCGCCATCGAGGTCTCAGAGGGATCCAATGCTACCAAGGCACTCTACTTCCCGGTAGCCTTGGAATCTACGCCCCTCACTTGGCCTAAAAGCCTTAAACCAAACTCCATCTACTCCTGGGAGGACCTTAAGCGGGCCTTCATCGATAACTTCCAGGGATACATGATCCGAGCGGGCACTCGTCATGATTTGTCCCAGGTCAAGCAGGAGTTGAACGAGACCCTGAGGTCCTACACCCGGAGTTTCTTCAAGATGCGAGCCACCATCACCAACATCACCAACGAGGACCACCTAGGGTATGACTGGCAGTAGTAGTCCTTCATCCCAAAGACTATTGCGGGCCTTCGTGATATGATGCACGATTGGTCCAAACAGGAGGAGAAGATGCGGGAGCGGTTCCCCCGGCGCCAAGATAGCAATCTGAGGCGCCCAAATGACAACCGCAATGACAAAGGCCAGCGGGACTATTCGGGTCCACCCCGCAAGCGCAAGCCAGATGATCCCATCGCGGCTGTGGATCGACCCTCGTGGGGCAAGTAGTCGACGATGTAGGAGGAGTTCGAGAAGCTCCTGCAGAAGAAGTGCCCATGGCATCCAGGTGCCAACCACGCGGCCATCGACTGCTACCACCTTCAAAGGACGTTCAGCAACTCCGGTGGTGGTAAGAAGAACAAGAAGCCTGCAGACAAGGAACCCGAGGATGATGACCAAGAGGACCAAGGGCGCAACCTGAAGTTTCGAGACGCTTCGAAGACCATCAACATCATCTTCGGGGGAGATGGGGATTTCGGCTCCAGGCGGGACCAGAAGCTGCTTCTTTGGGAGATCATGTCCATTGAGCCGGCAGTGCCACGGCCACTCCGTTGGTCGGAAATCCCCATCTCGTTCTCCCGCAACGATCAGTGGACGAGCTTCTCGGAGCCCAGAACGGTCCCCCTGGTTCTGGATCCTGTTGTGGCAGAGGTTAGGCTCACCAAGGTCCTCATCGATGGTGGGAGCGGTCTCAACCTCATCTTCGCCAGCACTCTGAGGATGGGCCTGGACTTCAAGGACATGTTGGTTCTGAGCAAGTCCCCTTTCTACGGCATCGTCCCAGGTAACGCGGCGTACCCACTTGGTACAGTAGTTCTCCCAGTCACCTTCGGCACGAGGGAGAATTACCGCACTGAGTTCATTAAATTCGAAGTGCCCAACTTCGAATCTTCTTATCATGCAATTTTGGGTCGTCCGGCACTCGCCAAGTTTATGGCAGTGCCACATTACATTTATCTGCTTCTCAAGATGCCAGGACTCAGTGGAGTACTTACTCTCCGTGGCGACTTGAAGAAGTCGTATTACTGCAATCAGGAGGCGATCCAGTACGCTTCGACTACTCGTGTGCCAGATGCTTCCGATGAAGTACTCGCGGCCGCGCAGCAGCTCCCTCAGTATGGGCTGGAGATCCCCTCGAGAAAGGCCAGCAAGTCGAACATCCAGTCGACTGA
Organism: Panicum hallii; assembly: GCF_002211085.1. Lineage (NCBI taxonomy): Eukaryota > Viridiplantae > Streptophyta > Magnoliopsida > Poales > Poaceae > Panicum > Panicum hallii. The sequence continues at coordinate 23,048,553 of NC_038042.1, forward strand.
CGACGTGGCCCTCAAGACGATCCAGCTCCAGGAGGGTGACTCATCTAAGACCGCCATCATCGGCACGGGCTTAGGAGAAAAATAGGAACTCGCGCTTGTCAGCTTCCTTCGGGCTAACCGAGACATATTCACGTGGAAACCAGCGGACATGCCAGGGGTGCCCAGGGAGCTAATCGAGCATAGCTTGAATGTACACCCACAGGCCATGCCCAAAAAGCAATGCCTGCGAAGGTTTGCCCATGATAAGCGTGAGGCCATCAAACGGGAAATAGCTAAACTCCTCGTGACTAGATTCATTAAAGAAGTAATTCATCCAGAGTGGGTAGCTAATCCTATCCTTGTATGAAAAAAGAATAATGAATGGAGAATGTGTGTTGACTACACTGATCTCAACAAGCACTGCCGAAAAGATCACTTTGGGCTGCCGCACATTGACCAAGTTGTCGACTCGATGGCGGGTTGTGTCCTTCTTTGCTTCCTTGATTGTTATTCAGGATATCATCAGATTGCGCTCAAGGAGGAGGACCAGATCAAGACAGTATTCATCACCCCGTACGGGACGTATGCCTACAAAACTATGTCCTTCGGGTTAAAAAATGCAGGAGCAACCTACCAGTGTGCGATCCAGATGTGCTTCATGGTTCAGCTGCATCGGAACGTTGAGGCCTACGTGGATGATGTGGTCATCAAGACCAGGGATTCCGACAACATGATTACAGACTTGGAAGAAACGTTCAGCAGTCTGCGCAGATTCCGGTCGAAGCTCAACCCAACCAAGTGTGTTTTTGGAGTACCTTCAGGGAAATTGCTCGGGTTCATCGTCAGCAACTGGGGCATTGAGGCCAACCCTGTAAAAATTTCGGCCATTATTGATATGGGGGCTCCGTCCACAATCAAGGATGTGTAGAAATTAACAGGTTGCATGGTAGCCCTGAACAGGTTCATCTCCCGACTTGGGAAGAGAGGACTACCCTTCTTCAAGCTCTTGAAATGCCAAGATAAGTTCCAATATACGGAGGAGGCCGAGCGGGCTCTGCAACATCTGAAACATCACCTTCAGTCTCCATTGATCCTTACAGCACCATTGCCGGGGGAAGATCTACTACTTTACATTGCGGCAACAACTCACGTTGTCAGCAGTGCTATTGTAGTCGAGCGAGGCGAGGAAGGCCATGCATTTGGAGAGCAGAGGCCTGTCTACTTCGTCAGTGAGGTATTCTGCGAATCCAAGGTACGGTACCCGGCTGTCCAGAAGCTTTTATATGCAATTCTAATCGCATCAAGAAAGCTGCGCCATTATTTCGATGAATACAAGATCACTGTGATTACGGATTTTCCGTTGGGGGATATTCTTTATAATCAAGATGCCATGGGGCATATATCAAAATGGGAAGTGGAACTGGGGGCTTTATCAATCGACTTTAAGCCATGCACTGCAATCAAGTGTCAAGCCTTAGTCGATTTTATGGCTGAATGGAGGGAGAATCAAGTTCCAACTCCAGTCGACAAGCTAGAGCACTGGACCATGTACTTTGATGGGTCCCTCAAGCTCGATGGCGGCGGCGCCGGAGTTCTGCTTATTTCTCCACGGGGTGAACAATTGAAGTATGTTCTTCAGATCCTGTGGGAGGTATCCAACAATGAAGCCGAGTATGAAGCCTTGCTTCACGGGCTTCGTTTGGCGATATCACTAGGGATCAAGCAACTACTTGCGTATGGCGACTCTCTTCTTGTCATTCAACAAGTTAACAAACAGTGGGACTGCAACAAGGAGACGATGGACGCCTATGTACAGGAAGTGTGCAAGTTGGAAAACAAATTTTCTGGCCTGGAGGTTCATCATGTGCTTCGAGAGCACAATGTTGGCGCAGATATTTTGTCCAAGCTGGGGTCAACACGTGCTCAGGTTCCGCCGGGAGTCTTTGTCCAGGAGCTCAAGCAGGCATCCATCAAGTCTTCACCACAGGTATCCACCGACGTGGGTCCTCAACAACCCTATCGGGAGGTTATGGCGCTGGGTGAGGACTGGAGAGAGGCTTTTATCGACTTCATCCGGGATCAAAGGCTACCGGTGGGAATTGATGCAAGGAGCGCAGAGGCAGCACGTGTCATGCACAGAAGTAAGGGCTTTGTCCTAGTCAACAGCAAGCTCTATCGGCGCGGCGCCCGGTCAGGTGTCCTCATGAAGTGCGTCACGAAGGAAGATGGCTATGACATACTCTGGGAGATACACGAAGGTGTCTGCGGCAACCACACAGCTTCGAGGATGCTGGTGGGAAAGGCATACAGGGCCAGTTTCTGGTGGCCCACGGCAGTATCTGACACGGAGGATTTGGTGCGCAGATGCCAAAACTGTCAATTCTTCGGCAAGCAGTCTCATATTCCAACCCACAGCCTCATCACCATACCGCCATCCTGGCCCTTTGCTTGCTGGAGCCTTGACATGATTGGGCCCTTCACAACGGCACCAGGCAGTTTCACCCATGTGTTGGCGGCTATCGATAAGTTTACCAAGTGGATCGAGTACAAGCCGATAGCCAAGCTCACACTAGATCGGGTTGTTGATTTCATCTCTGATATCTTGCACCGCTTCGGCTTCCCGAATACCTTCATCACGAACTTGGGATCGAACTTCACGGTCAACCAGTTCTGGGAGTTTTGTGAGAATGTATGCATCGAGGTTAAATATGTCTCTGTTGCACACCCAAGGGCCAATGGACAAGTCGAACAGGCGAACGGCATGATAATCGATGGCCTCAAGAAGAGACTCTATGATTAAAAACAGTAAGAAGGGAGGCAAATTGATACATGAGCTGCCACATGTCGTCTGGGGGCTTCAGACTCAGTCGTCCAAAGCCACAGGACAAACGCCATTCTTTCTCGTGTACGGATCTGAAGCTATCTTGCCGGCCGACATCATGTGGAAATCCGCAAGGGTTGAAATGTACAACGAAGGCGAGGCGGACGAGGCAAGGCAATTAGAGCTCGATTCTGTTGAAGAGGCTCGCTGCACCGCTCTTGTTCAATCTGCTCGATACCTGTAGGGGATTCGGCGATATCGCGATCGCAACGTCAAGGAACGGTCATTCAGCGTAGGCGACTTGGTCCTACGTCGCACCCAAGACGAGTCCGGCCTACACAAGCTTAACTCAAGGTGGGAAGGTCCGTTCGTCGTCAAGCAGGTTACAAGGCCAGGGTCATATCGACTAGAACATCTCGAGGGTCAAGATGTTCCGAACTCTTGGAACATTCAGAACCTGCGCAAGTTCTACCCATGAGAAGATGTCCGGAGATAGCTAAAGCTCCGGGGGCTTAGGCGGTCTCTTTTTCTTGAATCAATTTGGAGGCTATGTGCCACAAGATTCGGGTTGTAAATCTCTCTGAACATGCGGAGGCTACGGCCGCGCGTATCATTCATATACATCGACTTCCTATTATGAATTTTACGGAGGCTACGGCCACGTTCATATCTTATCGACCTCATGTTTTGACGGAAGCCTCGGCTCCGTTCATACTGTGGCAGAACCAACTCGAATTACACCGGCTCAAGTACGCGAGTCCACTTCTGCGGGCTCCAACGTGCTTCAAACGATATAATCCCTTGGCCTGTCGGGTAACGTCCCGATAAACCACCGAATGTAGGATCAAACAAGGTACCCCGCACGAAGGCGAGTCCAGAGATACAAATGCCATTACATTTTACATCACAGGCAGATATATTACAGGAGTGTTCCAAAAGTGACATAAATTTTCCCATCTGAGGGAATTTATTACAAAACAACTATAAGTTTTAAGTCATGCAGCGGAGTTTAAGTACGGCATTGTACACGTCATCAGTGCAGATGTCATGCTCGCCCTTGCATGACATCACTCGGAAGGGTCTGCGTTGGCCGGGGACGGGTCCCACTCCACGGACCAACCATCAGGCAGAGGGTAGGGCCACGGTACAGGCAGAGCTGAGTCATCAGAAGGATTACCTGAACAAAGTTACAAGGCAAGACTGAGTATTCTAATACTCAGCAAGGCTTACCCGGTCATGGATACACGCCATGTAACTAGACTTATGAAGGCTTTTCAGGTTTTCGGTAGTGTTTTCAGCTGAAAAGCAACAAAGAGTAGATCCTTAATTTCAATTTTTAGCTTTCAGGTTCTAGTTGATTATCCATTCTAGGTAAGCACTTATAACTACTCAAGCATGATATAATCTTTAGCCAAACATCATCTTTGATAATCACAAAGTTGCTCTTGTTACTCTATGTGGTAAAGGAATCAAGCAGTCTCAATCTTCGTGAGAAGCGGACGATTCTGAATCGAAATTCAACCTTGCAAGGTAAACCTAACTCACACGCTTGGAACATCCAACGATGATTCCAAAGCAACCGTTTGCCTTTCATTCTGATTCGTGGATAGGTCCACCACAAGCGATTGCAGGACCATACGCACTTCCAAAGTGCAGGACGTACGCCTATAGCGCGACTACATGTCCGTACTCCTGGTTGCCCTTGCAACACTTATTCCCACACGTCGAAATAAGTAACTAGAAGAAGCAAGACGAGCGGTTGGAGGTATGTCCACTCCTCGGGCCGATTGGTTACTAGGCTTACCGCTTACCATATTTCGCGGCATGTGGTCAGTACTTTCAAACGCTTAACCCGCACTACCACACACTGCGACCTTATCAAATTCAACAACACAGACGGGGTACCATCTTAACCATGATACCTCACAAAACTCCGGTCCGTCATCCTTATAGTGACTGCAGGTATGTAAACATTACAACTCCTATAAAGCTCGTAAGTGACAGGCAATCACTCGACTTTTACCGGTCCTATTAGCATAGCAGCTATTCGGACTCAAGTTCTAGTGTTTAGTACATCGGTTCCTAGAATTATGCAACTAGGGTTCCAAGCAATTCCTAAGAACTTGCTTCCAGGGTTTTCCGAACTTTGGTTCGGAGCTTCAGTTAGACTTTCGACGGCGTCTCCGGAGTCTGCAGGAATTTCCTCGGCTTGGTCCGCGATCAGCTCGTAATCACCGTCGGCAAGAGTAGTCGGGTCTACATGATATGCAAGGATATAAAATTAAGGAATGCATACTCTTTTACTTTATTTCAAGATAAGCTGCATTCCAAGAGGCTAACACTCAAGAACTTATGGCACAAAAAGGGATCCTAGTTTTGAATCATCATTTATATTCAACTTATGACTAGAGCATTGATTTAATTGAAAACAAGAATTAAAATATTTCAAGTTTAGATTCAAATTCAATTTGAATGTAAGCCTTGGGTAAATAAAGTTATAAAGTTTTGAAAATTTAAACATAGATCAATTGCATACTTAATAGATTATGACAAAGAGATCTAATTAATTAAGCTTTAATGGATATGCTTAGCTAATTCTATTATAAAAAAATTGAAATGTCCAAATTTTAAAAGAACTTAAGCTACAAAACTATATTAGGTTTGAAAATCTTACACTAGTTCAGATACAACTTATAGGAATTGTATACCAAAAATCAGGATTAACAAAGTCAATATGTAGGAGCTATGCCTATTAAACTCCCTTATCTTAGATTTAAAATAGATTCAAAAATATTTAGTTTCATACCAAACTTACTTAATATAAGTTGTAGAGTTTAAAATCTAGTTTCTAACAAAATTGGTTTGACAATTTTTGGAATTTCCTACAATTTTCTTTCAATTTTACAAGTTAACTACATAGATCACATAAAATAACAAAAGCATTTACATAGAGGTCCTTAGCATCACTATTTCACTGAGTCACGGGCCTTGCAGAAAACCCCTTGGGTTTTCAGTCCTTCTAACCCGAGGTCCTTGACCGGCAACAGAAGAAGGGCAGAGAGGGGACGGCAGTGTTCCGGCGAGGAGGTCACCGGCGGCGAGGTCCGAGGGGAGGGGAGAAACTCAAGAGCTCACGGCGGTTTGAACGCACCACGTGTCAAGGACCGTAGTGGTCAGAAGAGCAGATCCCGACGAGAACCCGAGGTGGCGGCGGAGGGTCACTGTCGACGGCAAGGTTCCGGTGACCGGTGTTGGTGGAGGGGTGGCGCACTAGCTTCAGCGGGTCGCGGGGAAGCTGTTGACGCAAACAATTGGGAGTGTATGCGTCGGATCAGAGGCAATCGACGAGGACAGCAGCGGCGGCGGCGAGAATGAATGCCGGCGAGCGTCGGGAGAACGTTGCAGGGCACTAGAGACTCCACAAAGTGGTCGTAGAGCTCCGGGGTGATGAGGTGGTGCTGGCTAGGGAGTCGTGGGGGTGTGGGGATGCTCAGATTGGGCTGCCCATGATGGGGCCGAAGGCAGCGACGACGGCGCTCGTCGGAGACGAAGCTCCGGCTGCAATTGGAGGGCAACAGGGGGTCGACGAGTACGAGTGAGCAACGGGAAAGCTTGCACGGGGGTTGGTTGGGGCAGAAGATGCCTGGTGGTGGCTGCCCACGGCAATGCCGTGCGTTGCCAGAGCGGAAGAAGAAAGGCGGCGGTGGAATGTGTGTCGGGTGGTCGAGAATTGACAAAAAGTCTGGAGAAATGGGATGTAGAGGTTGGTGTGGTGCTGTTGCGTGCGAAAGACAGAAGGTTAAGGCTCCGTGCTGAGCTTTCTTCGGTGATGATGCGGTGGCGGCCGGCAAGTGCCCGGGGGAAGCCGTGGCGCGCGCGGGGCAGGACAGCGAGGAAAGGCTACGGCGGCGGCCAGGGGTAGGGTGACGCGTGGGGAGAGGGCAGGCAGGAGCTGAACGGCGGCGAGGGCAGGGCAGTGGCCAGGGGGAAGGTCCTGCGCCGGCGGCAGAGCGGGAAGCAGAGGGAGCAGAGGGTGTGCAGAGGTAGAAGAAGAGGGAAAAAGTCCAAATGAGGTGTTCAGAGGTCTCTCGGTAAACTAAAAATTCTCACTGATCTAAAGATCAAATGAGGAAAAGTCCAAAATGAAAGTTGTAGAGTTTTTCAAGCTCTACATTTTAGCTTTAGGGCTCAAATTCAAAAACCCAAAGTTTGCAACATTACTTGTTAAATTTTGAACAAGGTAAAGTTTAAATTACCCCTGTCCTTACCAAACGAGGTTTTAATCAAATTTTTGATATATTTGCAAATATTCATGAAATGTCATGATGACAAGTACTTTTACAAGTAAGCCCTCAGGTAAACATGAAAGTTACTTTTATTCTACAATTATTTTGCATAAAAGACCCTATGGCTTATGTTTATTTACAAATAGGCCCCTACACTTACTTAAGGGCTTATTTTCCTTATGATAGCATAAATTTAACACCTAACATTATATTTCTCCTAAGTTTCAAGGCTACCTTCCAATCCACCCATCATACACTTAAAGACCTATATTGTATAAAAATTACAAATACACCCCTAGCCCTTTGTACTACCCATATCAAACATGCCTATTTCACACTAGAGTTTAGAGTCTATATCCCTTATTACCTGAATGTCACACATACCTTCTACGAATCGACTTCCGCCATGACCTTGGATGGTCGCTCGCGACAGTAATCACATTTATTCGAACAAGATCGATCCGTTCGACTGGTTTATACCCAGTTTGTTGGATGGGCTCGCATGATGAGCTACTTCGACTACATCCCGAGTCGTTGTACTCAGGGAAGTTTCATTCTTTGCCAAAAGCATGGCAGACCCGCGGTGATGCCCGCATTCGCTCCCAACAAGTTCGATCCGTTCATTCGGTTCCTACCTAACTTGTGGAGCGCGCTCGCATGAGGAGCGACCTCGACTACGTCCAGAGCCGATGCACTCTGGGTAGCTTCATTTTTTCTCTGCCTTAAGCACGGCAATCTCGCGATGATGCTCGCGTTCTTTCCTAATAGATTAGGCCTGCCCGATTGGGTTATGGCTAACTTATTAGATGAGTTCCTACTTGAAGCTATGGCTACTTCCAGGGTCGCTGCACCCAGGGTAGCATCTACTACTTAGCCTCTAAGCCTGGATGACAATTCAGCCAAGGCACACATAAGTGGAGACATCAAATAAAATATGTACACTAGGAAGTAAGTACTTGTTTTTTACACCCTAATCCTGCAGTACACTTTGTACTATCTGTTCTGCTACAGGTTGGGCTTTTTGGAGGTATTTGTCGAAATGATCCTCGGTGCAATCCGCAGCCATACCCTGAGCAAATATTTCTAGTTGCGCCTCCGGCAAAAAGGACTTTACAAATGCCAGGGCATGGCTGACGCAAGCGACGGGGGCCTTCGTAAGGAACTTCATGACTCTTTCGGGCGCCCCGCGAAGCCGATCCAGCAGGGGCTGCTTGCTTGCTTCGTCCTCTTTTGCTGGATCCACCATATCCACGAGCGTCTGGGCGGCTTCCTTGAGAATTTCCAATTCCTTCTCCTGCCGTCCCTTCTCCTCGCCCAGCGTCTTGATTCGCCGAAGGCAGTCGGTGAACTGTTCCTCAGTATCGGTGACTACCTTCTGCAGCCTGTCAACATCATCTGTACAGCGATACAGCATATTCTTCACATTGGTAAGCAGCTCTTCTTTGTATTTTATGATTTTTCTAAGCTCTGCGGTGAAGATATTTCCGCATCCAGGGAAACCCGTTAAGGGAAAGTACCCGAGGAAAGCGAGGGCTTACCTTGGTGCGCTTTCGTTTGCTGTTTGAGCTGCTCCTGGTGCGCCGCCTGTTGTTCCTTGAGCTGTTTTTGGAGCTCGGAGTTTGCTTTCTTGAGGTTTTGCAGGTCATTCTTGAGTAGCCAAGTCTCTCGAGTCCTTTCTTGTTTCAGCATGTCGAGCTCCCTCTGCAGATAGCAATTCCTCGTTTGCTCCTCGGATATGCGCTTGTCCAGGGCAGCCAGTTCTTGGTGACCACTCACAACCACTCTCAGCTTCTCTGATTTCTTCTGGGAGTGGGTGATCACATTCTGCGTAACGGCGGAGATTAAGTCAAAACAGCTTGTCAATATGTACAAGCAGAACAATACTCAGGTCTTACCATGGAAAACAGTTCCTTGAAAGTTCTCTTGAAGGTCTTTATGTTGTCGGCCGTCAGCATGGGGTCATCCACCAGGTGGGTGTTGATGACATTTTTGTACCCGGGCCCAGCCTTCAGTATTTCACCAGGACTCCTTGACGTCCCGGCGGCTTCCTCAGGTGGTGGTTGCTGGGCACATGCAAGTACAAATGTTTTCAGCACATTGCGCCTGGATCCCGGCAGCTAGCCGTGTGTCAGTGTTTTACCGGCTGCCTACCGAGGGATATATATAAGGTGGTAAGTTTTGGGTGAGGCGACGCCGAGATCAGGAACTCGAAGGTGCAAGGAACACAAAGCTTAGACAGGTTCGGGCCGCAAAGCGCGTAATACCCTATGTCCTGTATGGTGGTTTGTATTGCCTTTGGTGTAGTATGATCTAGAGATCCTGTTTTGAAAGGGGTCCCTGCCCTCCCTTATATATCCGAGAGGCCAAGGTTACAAAGATACTAACCAACTCCAGCTAAGGAATAGTACCAGAATATGTCTCGGGTAGATTCCTTCTGTATCGGTTAGCTCTATCTCCCACTTAAATGGGATAAATAAGAGATAAACAAGATAAATAAGAGATAAGACGGACTTAATCTCTTAAACCTCTTTAAACTACGTTATGTACACAGCCCCGTGGCCCCGGGTCTGACAAGCCCCCGAGCTCTTCGTAGCCGAGTACTGCAGGCTTATCGAGTACTTTCGAAGTAGTCTTGGACTTCTTTCAATTCTTCGTCTTGAAGTCCTTCTTTGAGTACTTACTTAGCTACATCGAAGCTATAAGGTGCTCAAGCCCCAAATTTTGTTTCTGATATGGTGTGCGATTGAAAAATCGCAATCCATATGGAGTAGCCCCCGAGCCTTAGGTTGAATCGGAGAATCAGGCTGAGGGTCGCATTAGTCAGAAATCCTCCTTACCTTTCAAATAAATTTGAAAAATAAGTAGTCGATGCCACGTACCCCGCAGCCCCCGAGCCTTGAATCCAAATCCTTCAAAATTGGAGATAAGGATCCAAAAACCGTGGCATGCAGGCTAAAAATGTTGACATGGTAAATTATCAATGTGATGGTACAAATGATGGAAGTTAGATCACGGATTCGAAAAACCCCTTTTTTCGGGATAGCTGACCCTGAAAAAATGATTAATCGAATATTTAATTCAAACAGTCCACCAAATGACCCCTCATCTTCGGAATATTCCCTAAAACGACTCTTGACCTTCGCAACAGTAGAACTTTACCCCAACCGCTGGTTATTTAACCCTGTGGTAACTGCCAAGTAAAGACTGTGCTTCCAATCTGCAAGTTGCCAAGAGCCTCAAAAAATTCCCCAAATTGAGCTGTATGCCCCCCGCCATCCTCCCGGCAAAATCCTCCCGCCCCGATCTCCCCGCCCCTCTCCCCGCAGCCCTCGAGCAACTCATGGCGAGCGAATTCGGAGATGGCGCCCAAGAAATCAGAAGCAGAAGGGAAGAAGAAGGAGGCGCAGCCACCGACCGGAGAGTGGACATATAGTAAGTGTTCCCTCCATGATCTTAATAGGCTAGTTTCCGAGGGGTTGCTGCAAGACAAGAATCTTGTCAACTGGTGCCCCTCTTTCCGTCAACCTTTCCCTATGGAAAATGTTGACAAAATTGTCACATTTTACCATTTTGTCGAACGGGGATTGGCCCTGCCCTCATGTTCTTTCTTCCACGGCCTTCTATATTATTATGGGCTTGAGCTCCATCACCTCAACCCGAACTCCATCTGCCACATTTCGATTTTTATCTATTTCTGCGAAGCTTTCCTCGGAATTGAACCCCACTGGGATCTTTTACGCATCCTCTTCTGCGTCAAACCACAGCCCACCTCGAAAAACCTTTCTATTGCAGGGGGCGCCGGCATCCAACTGTGTCAGCAGGCCGGCGACAAATATCTATCATGCAAATTCCCCTCCAACCTTCCTAGGTGGAAAAATCACTGGTTCTATATCGAGAACCATGCCCCCCAACTCCCAGCCAAATCAAACAATACACCTGTAGTGAGGCCGGAGTGGAATCTTGAACTTTCCAGGGGAGACATGGATCAAGTCGAGGAACTATTGGACATCATAGAGGCACATAAGATGACGGGAGTGACCTGCGCATCCGTCATGTTCTCATTTTTCAAACGTCGAGTCCAACCGATCCAAGAACACCACCGACTTGGATTTGAGTACACAGGCTCTGAAGATCCTTCTCGCATGTGCGCAGAGGAACTACCAGACAAAGCCACACTCCTTTGAGTCCAGCGGTGTTACTGGACGTGGACGCCGTGCCTTACGTGCCTGAGTTGTTTTCCGCACGAAATCCACCCAAACTGGTGAGTATTTGACTACTTTTTGTTGAAGACAAACTCTGTTCTGCCGCTGCTAACTGAAAACCTTCTGCAAGGACATACAGAACTGTACCGCAACTACCCGCCGCGACCCGACATCCCCCGGCCGGACCACTTCCTCCCCAGCACCGCTGTCGAAGCAAAGAGGGCTCGCATTGCCTAGGCTCTGCATAGCAGCGACTCCACGGAGGATGAGAGCCCCCTGGTGGAGAAAGAAGCCGAAGGAGAGGCGAGAAGGGACAACTCCTCCGGGCCAGCCGTGGAGTTGACCGAAGCTCTACCTTTGGTACTGCAGGGTCGTCGGTTGGTGCAGAAGTGGAAAGCTGAAGCAATCGAATCTTCCAGGTATTGATTTGGTGCTTTGGTGAATTGCTGAACATCAATATTATTATACGCTGATAGTGTCCTCTTTGTAGTCCTTCAACCTCGTCACCCAGGACCGAGCCTGAAGAGGTGGGAGCAGCCCCATCAGCCGCCGCAGCCGTCACCATCGCCGTGGCGGGGACCACGCCACTGGCTGGTGAAACCCCACCGCCGGCAACGAAAACGCCATGACAGGCCTTGCGGGTGAAAAGGGCCATCAAAAAGAAGTCTACACTGTAAGTTTGCATCTGGTTGCACAATAAACGTTCTGATTTTTCGACTTGTAAGATGGCTGACTCGACTTCATTAGGGCTGCAAGCGTCGCGGGCCTCCAGCTCAAACCGGCCGCGACTACCCCAGCCCCCGGGTCATCAACCCGAGAAGAGTTTACGAGCGCGAGGCCAGCCACAACTGTGCCAGCCCCTGAGCCGTCAGCCCCCGAAGGGACGACGCCCGCGGAGCCAGCCCCCGAGGCAGATGTGACGCTGCCCGACTTGCTGCCTCCTGAGCTCCAACAAGTCGAAGCCGAAGCTGGTGGTGAGGAGCAAGTCGAGGCTTCTGATGCCGCTCCTACGGATGCCACAGGTAAGCATCTGACCACCCCCAGCTAGCTGCCGAGATCCAAGCGCTATATGCTGAAAACACTTTGTGTTTGCAGGTGCTCAGCAGTCACCGCCTGAAGAAGCCACGGGAACCTCAAGGAGACCCGTTGAGCTGCTCCTGACCAAGTCCGGGTATCGGGATGTCATTGCCGCCGACCTGGTGGATGATCCGTTGCTGACAGACAACAACATAGAGAACTTCAAGAAGGCGTGTGACTTTGCCATGGTAAGACCTGAGTACTTTCCTACTGGTAAACACTATCGAGTTGCTTATCTGAATTTCCCTCCTTATGCAGAATGTGATCACCCACTCCCAGAAAAAGTTAGAAAAGCTGAAAGCCGTTATGGGTGATCACCAAGAGCTCGCCGCCCTGGAAAGGCGCATCACCGACGACAAAACAAAGATCTGCTCCCTCGAGAAGGTGAATTCCGAACTCCGAGAACAACTCGAGGTGCAAGGGAAAACGCACCAAGAGCGGCTCAGAGAGTAGGAAAAAGCGCACCAGAGGCAGCTCAAAGATCAGAGGAAGGCACACCAAGGTAAGCCATTGCTTCCCTCGGGTACTTGCATTTATCGATTTGTCCTGGATTCTGAAAAAGCTCTTCACCACAGAACTTAGGAAAATGTTAATATATAAAGAAGAGCTGCTTACTGATGTGAAGAACCTGCTGTATCAGCGTATAGATGATGTCGAGAGGTTGCAGAAGGTGATCGATAACACTGAACGATAGTTCGTCGACTGCCTTCAGCAAATCAAGGCGCTGGGCGAGAAGGACGAGCAGCAGCAGAAGGAGCTGGAAGACCTCAGGGCGGCTGCCCGGGGGCTGGTGGAGATGGTGGATCCCCCAGAAGAAGGCGAAGCGAGCCCGCGGCCCCTGCTAGAGCAACTCTGCGAGGCCCCGAAGAAAGTGCTGAAATTCCTCACAGAGGCTCCGATCGCATGCGTCAGCAACGCCCTTGCAATTGTGAAGTCCTTCTTGCCAGACGCGCAGCTAGATATATTTGCTCAGGGAATGGCAGCGGACTGCGCCGAGGAACAATTCGACGATTACCTCCGGGAAGCCCAACCTATTTCAGAACAAATAGTACAAAGTGTACTGCAGGATTAGGGTGTAAGAAACAAGTACTCATTCACCTGTATATATACTGTATTTGATGTCTCTACTTGTGTGTGTGCCTTGGCTGAATTGGAATCCAGACTTAAAGGCTAAGTAGTGGACACTACCCCGGGTGCAGCGACCCTGAAGGTAGCCATAGCTCCAAGTAGGAACTCATCTAACAAGTTAGCCGCAACCCGATCGAGCGGGTCTAAACTGTTAGGAAGGTACGCGAGCACCGTCGCGACATTGCCGTGCTTAAGGCAGAAAAACAAAACTACCTCGAGTGCATCGACTCTGGATGTAGTCGAGGTCGCTCCTCATATGAGCGCACTCCACGAATTCGGTAGGAACCAGATAAGCGGATCAAACTCGTTGGGAGCAAATGCGGGCATCGCCGCGGGTCTGCCGTGTGTAAGGCAAAAAATGAAACTACCCTGAGTGCAACGACTCAGGATGTAGTCGAGGTAGCTCTTCATGCGAGCCCATCCAACAAACTGGGTATAAACCAGTCGAACGAATCGATGTTGTTGGGATAAATGCAGTAGTGAGCGACAATTCAAGGCCGTGGCGGAAGTCGATTTGTAGAAGGTAAGAACGGAGCCGAGGCTTCCGTCAAAACATGAAGTCGAGAAGATATGAACGTGGCTGTAGCCTCCATGTGTTCATAAAGAAAACAACCCGAATCTTGTGGCACATAGCCTCCAAATTGATTCGAGAGAAAAAGATCGCCTAGGCGCCCGGAGATTTAGCTATCCCCGAACATCTTCTCATGGGTAGAACTTGCGCAGGTTCTGAATGTTCCAAGAATTTGGGACATCTTGGCCTTCAGGGTATTCTAGTCGATAAGACCCTGGTCTTGTAACCTGCTTGACAATGAATGGGCCTTCCCATCTTGAGTTGAGCTTGTGTAGACCGGACTCATCTTGGATGCGACGTAAGACCAAGTCGCCTATGCTGAATGATCGCTCCTTCACGTTGCGATCGTGATACTGCAGAATCCCCTGTAGGTATCGAGCAGTTTGAACAAGAGCGGTGCAGCGAGCCTCCTCAACAGAATCGAGCTCTAATTGCCTCGCCTCATCTGCCTCGCCTTCATTGTACATTTCAACCCTTAGGGATTTCCACATGATGTCGGCCGGCAAGATAGCTTCAGATCCGTACACGAGAAAAAATGGAGTTTGCCCTGTGGCTTTGGACGACTGAGTCTGAAGCCCCCAGACGATATGTGGCAGCTCATGTATCCATTTGCCTCCCTTCTTGCTGTTTTCATCGTAGAGTCTCTTCTTGAGGCCATCAATTATCATGCCGTTTGCCCTTTCGACTTGTCCATTGACCCTTGGGTGTGCAACAGAGACATATTTAACCTTGATGCATGCATTTTCACAGAACTCCCAGAACTGGTTGGCCGTGAAGTTTGATCCCAAGTCCATGATGATGGTATTCGGGAAGCCAAAGCGATGCAAGATATCAGAGATGAAATCAACAACCTGATCTGGTGTAAGCTTGGCTATCGGCTTGTACTCGATCCACTTGGTAAACTTGTCGATAGCCACCAACACATAGGTGAAACCGTCTGGCGCCGTTGCGAAGGGCCCAATCATATCAAGGCTCCAACAAGCAAAGGGCCAGGATGGCGGTATGGTGACGAGGCTGTGGGCTGGAACATGAGACTGCTTGCCGAAGAATTGACAGTTTTGGCACCTGCGCACAAGATCCTCCGCATCGGATACTGCAGTGGGCCACCAAAAACCGGCCCTGTATGCTTTCCCCACTAGCGTTCTTGAAGCTGCGTGATTTCCGCAGACACCCTCATGGATCTCCCGCAGCATGTCGTAACCATCTTCCTTTGTGACGCATTTCATGAGAACAGCTGAACGGGCAACACGCTGGTAGAGCTTGTTGTCGACTAAGACAAAACCCTTACTTCTGCGCATGACGCATGCCGCCTCTACGCTCCTGGCATCAATTCCCGCCGATAGCCTTTGATCTCGGATGAAGTCAATAAAAGCCTCTCGCCAGTCTTCCCCTAGCTCCACAACCTCTCGATCGGGTTGTTGAGGACCCGCATCGATGGTTACCTGTGGAGGAGAGTTGATGGATGGCTGCTTGAGCTCCTGGACAAAGACTCCCATTGGAACCTTAGCACGAGTTGACCCCAGCTTGGACAAAACATCTGCGCCAACATTGTGCTCTCGTAGCACGTGATGAACCTCCAAGCCGAAAAATTTGTTTTCCAACTTGCGCACTTCCTGCACATAAGCGTCCATCGTCTCCTTGTTGCAGTCCTACTCTTTATTGACTTGCTGAACAACAAGAAGAGAATCGCCATAGACAAGTAGTCGTTTGATCCCTAGTGATAT
Source organism: Panicum hallii (assembly GCF_002211085.1). Classification (NCBI taxonomy): domain Eukaryota; kingdom Viridiplantae; phylum Streptophyta; class Magnoliopsida; order Poales; family Poaceae; genus Panicum; species Panicum hallii. Next base: position 23,064,341 of record NC_038042.1, read on the forward strand.
CGCCAAACGAAGCCCGTGAAGCAATGCTTCATACTCGGCTTCATTGTTGGATACCTCCCACAGGATCTGAAGGACATACTTCAATTGTTCACCTCATGGAGAAATAAGCAGAACTCCAGCACCACCACCATCGAGCTTGAGAGACCCATCAAAGTACATGGTCCAGTGCTCTGGCTTGTCGACTGGAGTTGGGACTTGATTCTCCCTCCATTCAGCCATGAAATCGACTAGAGCTTGAGACTTGATTGCAGTGCGTGGCTTGAAGTTGATTAACAAAGCCTCAAGTTCCACTGCCCACTTTGATATACGCCCCATCGCATATTGATTATGAAGAATATCCGCCAGCGGGAAATCTGTAATCACAGTGATCTTGTACTCGTCGAAATAATGGCGTAGCTTCCTTGATGCGATTAAAATTGCATATAAAAGGTTTTGAACGGTGGGGTATGTACCTTGGACTCAGAGAGTACCTCGCTAACGAAGTAGACAGGACTCTACACTCCAAATGCATGGCCTTCCTCGCCTCGCTCGACTATAATAGCACTGCTGACAACATGAGTTGTTGCCGCGATGTAAAGTAGTAGATCTTCCCCCGGCAACGGTGCTGTAAGGATCGGAGGAGACTGAAGGTGATGTTTCAGATCTTGCAGAGCCCGCTCGGCGTCCTCCGTCCATTGGAACTTATCTTGGCATTTTAGGAGCTTGAAGAAGGGTAGTCCTCTCTTCCCGAGCCAGAAGATGAACCTGTTCAGGGCCGCCATGCAACCTGTTAGCTTCTGCACATCCTTGATTGTGGCCGGAGCCTCCATATCAGTAATGGCCAAAATATTTACAGGGTTGGCTTCAATGCCCCGATTAATGACGATGAACCCGAGCAATTTCCCTGAAGGTACTCCAAAAACGCACTTGGTTGGGTTAAGCTTCCACCGAAATCTGCGTAGACTGCTGAACGTTTCTTGCAAATCTGCGATCAAGTCGTCGGAATCCCTGGTCTTGATGACCACGTCATCTACATAGGCCTCAACGTTCCGATGCAGCTGATCTGCGAAGCACATCTGGATCGCACGTTGATATGTTGCTCCTGCGTTTTTCAACCCGAAGGACATGGTTTTGTAGGCATATGTCCCGTACGGGGTGATGAACGCTGTCTTGATTTAGTCCTCCTCCTTGAGCGCAATCTGATGATATCCTGAATAACAATCAAGGAAACAAAGAAGGACACAACCAGCCGTCGAATCGACAACTTGGTCAATGCACGGAAGCCCAAAGTGATCTTTGGGACAGTGCTTGTTGAGATCAGTGTAGTCGACACACATTCTCCATTCATTATTCTTTTTTGTTACAAGAATGGGATTAGCTACCCACTCTGGATGGATTACTTCTTTAATGAATCCAGCCGCGAGAAGTTTAGCTATTTCCCGCTTAATCGCCTCACACTTGTCGTGGGCAAACCTTCGCAGGCGTTGCTTTTTCAGCACAGCCTTTGGGTGTACATTCAGACTATGCTCGATCAGCTCCCTGGGCACCCCTGGCATATCCGCTGGTTTCCATGCGAATATGTCTCGGTTAGCCCATAGGAAACTGACGAGCGCGAGTTCATATTTCTCACCTAAACCCGTGCCAATAACGGCGGTCTTAGATGGATCAACCTCCTGGAGCTGAATCGTCTTGAGGGCCACGTCATCCGTCGACTGGATGCTCGACTTGCTGGCCTTTCTCGAAGGAATCTCCAGCCCGGACTGAGAGAGCTGCTGCATGGCCGCGAGTACTTCTCCCGAAGCATCTGGCACACGAGTAGTCGAAGCGTATTGGATCGCCACCTGATTGCAGTCATACGACTTCTTCAAGTCACCGCGGAGAGTAAGTACTCCACTGAGTCCTGGCATCTTGAGAAGCAGATAAACGTAATGTGGCACTGCCATAAACTTGGCGAGTGCCGGACGACCTGGTAAGAAGATTCGAAGTTAGCCACTTCGAATTTGATGAATTCAGTGCTGTAGTTCTCCCTCGTGCCAAAGGTGACTGGGAGAACTACCATACCAAGTGGGTGTGCCACGTTACTTGGAATGATGCCGTAGAAGGGGGACTTGCTCAGAACCAGCATGTCCTTGAAGTCCAGGCCCATCTTCCTCAGAGTGCTGGCGAAGATAAGGTTAAGACCGCTCCCACCATCGATGAGCACCTTGGTGAGCCTGACCTCTGCCACCACAGGATCCTGAACTAGGGGGAACTTGCCGGGCTCCGAGAAGCTCGTCCATCGGTCATCGCAGGAGAACGAGATGGGGACCTCCGACCAACGAAGTGGTCGTGGTACCACCAGCTCGATAGACATGATCTCCTGAAGAAGCAGCTTCTGGTCCCGCCTGGAGCCGAAATCCCCATCACCTCCGAAGATGACGTTGACGGTCTTCGAAGCGTCCTGGGACTTCGGGTTGTGCCCTTGGTCCTCTTGGTCGTCATCCTCGGGTTCTTTGTCCGCAGGCTTCTTATTCTTCTTACCACCACCGGAGTTGCTGAACGTCCTCCGGAGATGCTAGCAGTCGATGGCCACATGGTTGGCACCTGGATGCCATGGGCACTTCTTCTGCAGGAGCTTCTTGAACTCTTCCTGCGTCGTCAACTTCTTGCCCCACGAGGGACGATCCACAGCTGCGATGAGATCATCTGGCTTGCGTTTTCGGGGAGGACCTGAATAGTCCCGCTGGCCTTTGTCGTTGCGGTTGTCATTTGGGCGCCTCAGATTGCTATCTTAGCGCCACGGGAACCGCTCCCGCATCTTCTCCTCCTGCTCGGACCAATCGTGCATCATATCACGAAGGCCCACAACAGTCTTCGGCCTGTTCTGCCCAAAATCCCTGTAGATGCCTGGTTCGGTGATGCCGTTGTAGAAACAGTCGATGATGTCATCCTCCGAGATGTTTGCGATGGTGGCGCGGACGTCGAAGAAGCGACGTGTGTCGGATCGCAGGAGCTTGTTACGTTCCTGTTTACATTGAGCAAGATCATGACGAGTACCTGCGCGAGCAATCGCTCCCTGGAAGTTGTCGATGAAGACCCTCTTGAGCCATTCCCAGGAGTCGATGGAGTTGTTGCTTAGGCTCTCCAGCCACGTGAGCGGCGCAGGGTCCAAAGCCATCGGGAAGTAGATGACTTTGGTGACGTTCGAGCCCCCTGCAACCTCAATGGCCGTGGAGTAGCAACGTAGCCACTACTGAGGAGCCTGCTTGCCGTCGTACTTGGTGATGCCAATCGGCCTGAAGCCCTCAGGGTACTTGTAGCTGCTGAAACGTGCAGAGAAAGCTGGGAATCGGTCGCTACAGTCAGTACCTTCGGTTTCGGCTTCTTCTCGGACCTTGCGCCTGGAGGAGATCACGGACCGCGCGTCGCGGCCTTCATTGATGTGCTGACACAGGTCTTCTAGAGGAGGCCAATGGTTGATCTGTCACGGGTTACCCCCTGGAAGTGGCTGCTGCCTCCCGCCAGGGGCCTGGCTCCCGCGAGCGTTGTCATTGCTGAGGCTGGGCTGAGGTCGAGGACGTCGGCCTGCCGTTCGGCTGTGGCCCTGGCTGCGGCTCTCGCCCACGCACTCATCCCTAATGGTGGATGTCGGGTTATGCTGATCCAGCTGGATTGAGGCCCTCTACGCGTAAAGAGGTGCTTGACGCACATTCGGGTCATTACTGCCCTCGAGGATGGCCGTAACCCTAGCGATGTTGGCCACCGGAGTCCTGAAGCCTCGTTCGCTTACAGCGGCGAACTCAAGGTCAAGCTCACGATGCATAAATTGCCTCCACTCGTTGTGACACCCTAGGTGTCAAATTGTACCATAATATGTATGAAATGTAATGCATGTGTTGATATGTATAAGATTGGATGTAATTGTAGCAATAAGACCCTATGTGTAATTTTATAAAAATATGAGTCCTTTTGTGCAAAATGCATGAGTTACAAAAGTAATTTTCAAAAGTTACTAGGGGCCAAATTATAAGAATGCAAGTAATCATGACAGCTCTGAAAACTTGCAATTAGGCCCAAGTTGTGTGTAAAATGTGCAACAAGGACAAATTTTTATAAAACTTAAGGTTAGTCCAAAATCTCAAAATAAAGTTGTATATTTTGAGTTTTTGAATTCAAACCCTAAAACAAAGTTGTAGAGCTTGAAAAGTTTTACAACTTTCATTTTGAACACTTTTCCTTTTGAGCTCTAGTTTAAAAGTTATCGCTTGTTTACAGACAGGTCCCTGGAATTTTGGAAAATTACATTTTGGTCCAGTCGTCCCCAACCTTCCTTCTTCCTCCTCTGGCTGTTTACCTTGCTTCCTTTTTTTTTACTGTGCCGGCGCCGCTCTGCGCTCTGCTCTCTGCTCTCTGCTCTGCAGCTTATCGCTGACCCCCCCTTGCCACCTCCTGCTGCAAGACCCTGCGCGCCATAATTTCCGCAGGCCACTGCGCACGGCACCAGGATTTCTGCCGTTGCAGTGCCTCCGCCGCCATTTGCCCCACGCCACCTCCCTCCAGTACGTCCCCCTGACCAGCGCTGCCGCGGCCTTTAATTCCCCGAGCTGCTTCGCCGCGGAGGACCACCTCCACTGGAAGCTCCCCCATCCCTCCTTCCCCAGCTCCAGTGGACTCAGGCGTCACGCCATTTCCTCTTGGTCCTCCTGTTTCCCCCACGTACAGCGACCTCCAGTTGCCTCCACCCCAAACCGAAGCTGCACCACCCTGCTCCCCCAAGCCGAAGCTGCGCTGTCCCTGCTCTCCCCCAGACCGGTTTTGCACCGTCGCCTCGCCCTTCCCGGCCGGAGCAGTCTGCTCCATTGATGCTCCATTTTCCCACCGCCGAGACCCTTCTGTTGGCCCTTCTGCTCACCTTGTGACCCCCAAAATGGGCTCCTAATGTGCTGCTCGACCTCCCCCGGCGACCATCTGGTGAGGTGCCCCTCCCTGCGCTATTCCCCTGTACAGGATCTTCTTTTCCCCATGGAATCAATCCCTGCGTCTCCTCTGTTTTGTTGCAGATAAGGGACCTCGTGCAGCAATTAAGGCAAACCCAGGGTGTTTTCTGCGAAGTGTAGACCCATAGGAACAGTGCTGTTCGAGGACCTGTATGTAAGGGTGCTTGATATTTCGTGTGAAGTGATGCTGCTGACTTGTAAAATCCCTAGAAAATCGTAGAAAATTCAAAAAAATATGAAACCAGTTGCATGTGAATCCTCATTTCAAATTCTATCACCTATGTTTTATGACCATGCTGTGAAAATAAATAGTTTGTGCCGTATTTAGAATAGAAGTGAATGGGCGCTTGTTATTTCATGTGAGTGGTATTTTTGGCTTGTAAATTCAATAGAGAATTGTAGGAAATTCCAAAAATTACAAAACCAATTTTGTTTGAAACTAGGTTTTGAACTCTACAATTTCTATTAAGTGGGTTTGATGTGAAACCAAATACTTTTGAACCTATGTTAAATATTTGACATAAGAGTATAGTATTCATAGTTCCAAATTCTATTCCTACATGTTAGCTTGGTGATCATGATTTGTAATATACAATCTCCATAGATTAAGTATGTAATACTGTGGACTTTTTAAACCTAATCTTGTTTTATAATTCAATTCTTATAAGATTAATCAATTCCATTTATTTTATATAAAAATTAGCTAAAGCCTTTTCAGTAAAGCTTATTTAATTAAATCTTTTGATCAAAATCTTTAAATATGCAATTGATCTGTGTTTAAGTTTTCAAAACTTTATAACCCTAATTATTTAGGGTTTACTTTCAATCTTAAATTTAAATTTAAGTATTTTAATTCCTGTTTCCAATTAAATTAATGTTATGGTCGTAAGTTGAATAGTTATAATTCAAAATTTAAGTTTCTTTTACACCATAAATTCTTGGGTGTTAATATTTTGGACTGCAACGTATTGTGAGATAAAAATAAAAAGACTATGCATCCCTCAATTCTATATTTTTGCATATCATATAGATCCGACTATCCTCGCTGGAGGTGATTATCAGCTGATCGTGGATCGAGCCGTGAAAGTTCCTACAAATCCCGGAACCAGAAGAAGGTTGTTCTGAAGACCTCAAGAACTTCGTCAGGGAATTCTCGGAAGGCCCGAATCAAAGTTCGGACGTTATTAACTTGACTAACCCCAGCCTCACCAGTAAAGGCAAGCCCCGGACATAACCTACTATTTTAATTACACTGCACTTTATATCTATTTACGTATTCTATGCATTAAGTTCTTAGGTATTGCTTGAAACCCTAGTTGCATTTTCCTAGGAACCGATGTATTGAATACTAGTATTTGAGTCCGGCTAGCTGCTATGCTAATAGGGCCGGTAGAAGTCGGGTGATTTCCTGTCACTCGCGCGATATAGGAATTGTAATGTTTACATTCCTGTTACCACTATAAGGATGCCGGACGGGAGTTTTGTGCGGTATCATGGTTGAGATGATACCCCGTCTGTGTTGATGAATCTGATAAGGTCGCAGTGTGTGGAAGTGCGGGTTAAGTGTTTGAAAGTACTAGCCACATGCCGTGAGTTATGGGTAAGCGGTAAGCCTAGTAGCCAATCGGCCCGAGGAGTGGACATACCTCCCACCACATGTATTTGGTTCTTTTGGTTACTTGGTTCGACTGGGGAAATACGTGTTGCAAGGGCAACCAGGAATACGGGTTTTGTAGTCGCGCTACAGACGTATGTCCTGCACACATTGGGTGTGCGTATGTTCCTGCAGTCGCTTGTGGTGGCTCTGATCCACGAGTCGGAATGAAAGGCAAACGGTTGCTTTGGAATGACCCTGTGGTGTTCCAAGCGTGTGTGTTAGGTTTACCTTGCAAGGTTAAATTCGATTCGAATCGTCCGCTTCTCACGAAGATTGAGACTGCTTGATCCCTTTTCCACATAGAGTAACAAGAGCAATATTATGGTTATCAAAGATGATGTTTGACCAAAGACTATACCATGCTTGCTTAGATATAGGTGCTTACTTAGAATGGATAATTAACTAGAATCTGAAAGCTAAAACCTGAAATTAAGGATCTACTCTTTGTTGCTTTTCAGCTGAAACTAAACCCAGAACCATTATAAGCTTTCATAAGTCTAGTTATGGGCTAAGTATACCCAATCCCGGGTAAGCCTTGCTGAGTATTAGTATACTCAGCCTTGCTAGTTATATGTTTTGCAGATGATGTCTTGAAGACCCTACTCTTTCCTTGTCATGGCCCCGTGCTTTTCCAGAAGGTTGGTCCGAGGAATGGGATCCGTCCCCGACCAATACTGATGATCTCGAGTGATGTCGTGTCTGGGCTTAGCATGACATCCACCTTGATGACGTGTTGTAATTCTTCGCGTATGTTTTCCGCTGCTTTTAACCCTAGCTTTACAGTTTGTAATCTTTTCTCTAAATTTGAAACTTCATACTTCTTTTTGGAAACTCTTGTAATGTAATTCTCTATGATGTAAAATGTGATGGTGATTGTATCTCTGGACTCACCTTCGTGTGAGGTAACCTTATTTGATCCTGTGTATCGGTGGTTTATCGGGACGTTACCCGACAGGCCAAGGGATTATACCGTTTGAAGCACGTTGGAGCCCTAGGAAGTGGACTCGCGTACTTGAGCCGGTATAATTCAGGTTGGTTCTGCCACAGCTGGTATCAGAGCTATAAGGTTACCCTGGGGATACACTTTACCTTAAAAATGCTTTCAGTATAAAAGTTTGACCAACAAAATGTTTGAAAAAGTCACGTTGGATTCGTTAAGGATCGTGCTTAGTACGTAAAGCCCTAGGGTAATGCTTATGAGGGATTTAGAGGTGGCTATATATGTATATATGTATAATTCTAACTACCAGCATTACTTTTCTGTCAAAACTTAAATTCATGTACAACCTAACCTTACTTTCTGTAACGACATCTTCGATCGTGAGGTAAGAAGGTAAGGATCCTCAGCCAACTGAGGGAGCTTGGCCTTCCCGTCGGTGATGCGAACCGAACGCTGTTTCTCAAGCAGTGGCCTACTTGAGATGCTGCCAATGTACCAACCTCGGTTGACTACATTGGGAGTATATGGTTCGGCGCAGGATATGGCGATCGCTGTTCATATCCCCGCATTTTGCGGTACCCCCGTGAATACGTTATCTCGATAACGTATGCTAACGTTGTCTGTACGGCGGTAATTGTACAGATGCTGTTTCTATAGTGAACAGTAATGAATGGGAACGCTTTCATGACATGCTGGCATGAAAGGTTCATTGGATATATATTGTGGTTTTCTGCAGGTACACTAACCACGAATACGAAACTAGGACGGATAGGGTTTATCGATTAGTTAATAGTGAGAGACGTATGTACTATGCCACCGAAACTAACCACGTAAGTCCGAAGATATTCGGCAGTTGTTTTTGGTTTGTGAGGACGAGTAGAACGTGCATGCATGACTCATCATTAAATGCATCATACAAGGTGTGTTTTGGTTCTTTTAAGGATGTGTGTTAGAATGTTGATCTTGGGTATGATTAGTGGGATTCTTGTAGTAGTGTTAGTTAAGTTTCTCAAGTATCTTCCTGCTTTCCAGCCCTTGCCATATCAAAATCAGTTGTCTCATCCTATTTACCTTGTAAGTCTTCAGCAGGGTAAATAAATTTTATCATCTAAATTCTTGTTTCAGATGGTTGGAGCTACACGTGGAACCCCGGAAGATTTCCGGGCAGATCAATCCAGCAATTCCCAACAACCATCCCTATCACTTTCACATCTAGCCGAGGCTATGGCTCGGCAAACTGAACTTCTCAATCTGTTGGTTCAAGCACAGCAGAAGCAACAAAACCAGCAGTCACAAGGTCGTGACGAACCTCTGACAGCAACCTATCAAGATTTCCTCAGTACTCAGCCCCCGCTGTTCAGCAAAGCGGAGGAGCCCTTGGATGCCGATGTTTGGCTCCGCACCATTGAATCTAAGTTTGCTCTTCTTACAATTCCATGTGCGGATTCCAACAAGGCTCGGTTTGCTGCCCAACAATTGCATGGAGCTGCCCGTATTTGGTGGGATACTTTTTGTGCTATGCAAATTGATGGTCATGTTATCTCCTGGGAAGAATTCCGGAATGCCTTCAGGGCACATCATATACCTGAAGGGCTGGTGGAACGGAAACTGACTGAGTTCTTAGCACTTACACAAGGCACCCGCACTGTTCTGCAGTATGCACAGACTTTTAATCACCTGTGTCAATATGCGGGCTATCATGTTGATAGTGATGCCAAGAAGCAAAATCGTTTCCGTCGAGGTCTGAATACTAAGCTCCAAGAATATCTAAATCTTGTCAAGGCGAATACTTTCAGCGAGTTGGTCAACATGGCACTGACTCAGGAGGATTGCATTACGGCACACCGTGCCGAAAAGAAGCGTAAGGTCTCCACTGGATCCACGAGCATTCAACCCTCGTGGTATCAGTTTGATCAGAACATATTGCCTGAAGCACCACCACGAAATGTTCCGATCGGCAGACTGATTCTTAGGCCGCCTCAACAGCAAGAAGAGTATCAACCTCCTGTACTTCTACAACAACCACAACAATTTGGCCCACGGCCGAATATTCAACAAGCTCGACAGAAGAGCAACACTCATTGCTGTTTAAATTGCGGAAGTGTGGATCACTTTATCAGAGATTGTCCACAACCCAAGAAATCTAATCGAGGGCAAAGCTCCAGTCAGAATAACCAGAATAAGGGCAAGAGACAGATGATGCGAGTCCGACAAGGACAAATCAATTTCACTACCCTTGCAGAACTTCCGGATGGAGCTCCTATCATGTCGGGTACATTTTTGATACACCACAAACCAGTTGTTACATTGTTCGATTCAGGAGCAACCCATAGTTTCATTAGTAACAACTGCAGTACCCGAATAAGACTTGATCCTTGTCCTACCCAAGGATCATATATGATTTCTACTCCTGGAGGGAAGATTACTTCTAATCAAATGATTAGAAGCGTACCGATTCAGTTCGGCAGTAAACTAATCAAGACTGATTTAGTACTGCTAAATCTAGAGGGTATTGATGTGATACTCGGGACAAACTGGATGACAGAACATGGAGTGCTGCTAGACATCTCATCCCGAGTTATTGAAATTAACTCACCACATCAAGAAGCTATTATCCTCTATCTGCCTCAGCAAGAGTATTTGCACTCTTGCACTTATGCCATCACAGACGTCAAAGTAAAAGATATCCCAATAGTCTGTGAATATCCCGATGTCTTTCCGGATGACTTGCCTGGAATGCCACCCGACAGAGATATTGAGTTTATTATTGAACTCCAACCAGGCACAGCTCCTATCTCGAAGAGGCCGTATCGCATGCCTCCAAATGAATTGGCTGAATTGAAAATCCAACTCCAAGATCTTCTTGATAAAGGTTTTATACGCCCAAGTGCGTCACCTTGGGGTTGTCCTGCTCTCTTCGTAAAGAAGAAAGACAATAGCCTAAGGCTATGTGTCGATTATCGTCCACTCAATGCGGTTACCATCAAAAATAAATACCCACTTCCCCGCATTGATATTTTATTTGATCAGTTAGCTGGAGCTAAAGTCTTTTCAAAAATTGACTTACGCTCTGGTTATCATCAGATTAAGATTAGTCCTTGTGACATTCCAAAAACGGTCTTCTCAACCAGATATGGACTTTATGAATATCTGGTTATGTCATTTGGTCTTACCAATGCACCGGCATATTTCATGTATCTTATGAATTCAGTCTTTATGCCGGAATTGGACAAATTCGTCGTGGTCTTCATCGACGATATTTTGATATATTCCAAGACTAAAGAAGACCATGTTAATCATCTACGTGTCGTGCTTCAACGACTACGTGATCATCGCCTTTATGCCAAATTCTCAAAATGTGAATTTTGGCTAGATAGTGTGAAATTTTTGGGACACACTATCTCCAGTGAAGGCATATCGGTTGATCCTACCAAAGTCCAGGAAGTTATGGATTGGAAGCCTCCAACTTCAGTCCATCAAATTCGCAGTTTTCTTGGATTGGCGGGATATTATCGCCGATTCATTCCAGACTTCTCCAAGATAGCCAAACCTATGACTGAGCTACTAAAGAAAGAAGTTAAGTTCTGCTGGAATAATAAGTGTGATGAAGCATTCCACACTTTGAGAAGACTTCTGACAACTGCCCCAGTACTAGCTCAGCCAGATAATACCCAGCCTTTTGATGTCTATTGTGATGCCTCTGGAACTGGCCTTGGTTGTGTTCTTATGCAAAACAACCGAGTCATTGCTTATGCATCCAGAGCACTTCGAAATCATGAGCAAAATTATCCAACTCATGATCTTGAATTGGCAGCGGTTATTCATGCTCTCAAGATCTGGAGACATCATCTTATGGGTGCTAAGTGTAACATCTACACTGACCATAAGAGCCTCAAGTATATCTTCACTCAAACTGACCTAAATATGAGGCAAAGGCGTTGGTTAGAACTGATCAAAGACTACGACCTTGAGGTACATTACCATCCTGGCAAGGCCAATGTGGTTGCAGATGCACTTAGCCGCAAGGCACGATGTCATTGCTTATCCGATGAGGCTTTCAATGACACTCTCTGCAATCAGATAAGGAAACTCAATTTAGAAATCATTCCTCAAGGTAGTCTAAATCATTTATCCATTGAGAATACCCTTCGAGATAAAATTATCAAGTCTCAACTACATAATGAGGGTATCAATAATATCAAGCTAAAGCTATCACAGGGAGAAGCTAAATATAAGTGTTTTCACATTGATCATCAAGGAACTTTATGGTTCAACAATAGAATTGTTGTACCTAAAGATCATCAGCTTCGCCAGCAAATCCTTGATGAAGCACATCTATCCAAGTTCTCTATTCATCCTGGTAGTACCAAAATGTATCAAGATCTTCGACAAAATTTTTGGTGGACCAGAATGAAAAGAGAAATTGCCAAGTATGTATCCGAGTGTGATACGTGCCAGAGAGTCAAAGCCACTCATCTCAAAGCATCTGGTACACTTCAGCCACTACCCATTCCGTCATGGAAATGGGAAGACATCAGTATGGATTTTATTGTTGGTCTTCCCAATACATCTCAAAAGCATGACTCCATATGGGTAATCATTGATAGACTTACCAAAACAGCTCATTTTCTTCCCGTGCATACCACTTATTTAGCTAAGAAGTATGCCGAAGTCTATCTAGATCAAATTGTCCGGTTGCATGGTGTTCCTAAAACCATTATTTCTGATCGAGGGCCCCAATTCATTGCACGCTTCTGGGAACAGTTGCAGTCTGCTCTTGGAACTAAACTGATTCGAAGCTCTGCATATCATCCCCAAACTGATGGACAGACTGAGCGAGTCAACCAAATTCTTGAAGATATGCTCCGAGCTTGTGTTATTCACTATGGTACAAGCTGGGACAAATGTCTTGCCTTGGCTGAATTCTCTTACAACAACAGTTATCAATCTAGCCTTCAGATGGCTCCTTTTGAAGCGTTATACGGTCGCAGATGTCGAACTCCTTTGAATTGGTCTCAGACCGGTGAACGCCACATCTTCGGACCCGATCTGGTTATAGAAGCCGAAGATAAGGTCAAGATTATTCAAGCCAATCTCAAAACCGCTCAGTCTAGACAGAAAAGCTATGCAGATAAAAGAAGGAAACCTTTGCAGTTCCAAGTAGGAGATTTTGTCTATCTCCGAGTATCTCCTACCAAAGGTGTCCAGCGTTTCGGCATAAAAGGGAAATTAGCACCACGGTACATTGGACCCTTTGAAATTCTTAAAGTCTGTGGCCCAGTGGCTTACAAAATCCGCCTTCCATCTCAATTGGCTGCCATTCATGATGTCTTCCATGTCTCCCAACTCAAGAAATGTATTAAAATACCTACGGAGGTCATTGAAACCACCGCCATTGAGATTGAGCCTGATCTGTCTTACACTGAGCAACCTATTAAAATTTTGGATACCAAGGAAAGAGCCACCAGAAGAAAGACAGTTAAGATGTACAAGATCTTATGGGATCACCACACCGAAGAAGAAGCAACCTGGGAAACAGAATCTTATCTTCAACAAAATTTCCCAAATTTCCTTCAAAGCCAATCCCCAAACTTAATCGTCTGATTCTTTCTGCCTTCGAATCTCGGGACGAGATTCTTTTTAGGGGGGAGGGCTGTGACACCCTAGGTGTCAAATTGTACCATAATATGTATGAAATGTAATGCATGTGTTGATATGTATAAGATTGGATGTAATTGTAGCAATAAGACCCTATGTGTAATTTTATAAAAATATGAGTCCTTTTGTGCAAAATGCATGAGTTACAAAAGTAATTTTCAAAAGTTACTAGGGGCCAAATTATAAGAATGCAAGTAATCATGACAGCTCTGAAAACTTGCAATTAGGCCCAAGTTGTGTGTAAAATGTGCAACAAGGACAAATTTTTATAAAACTTAAGGTTAGTCCAAAATCTCAAAATAAAGTTGTATATTTTGAGTTTTTGAATTCAAACCCTAAAACAAAGTTGTAGAGCTTGAAAAGTTTTACAACTTTCATTTTGAACACTTTTCCTTTTGAGCTCTAGTTTAAAAGTTATCGCTTGTTTACAGACAGGTCCCTGGAATTTTGGAAAATTACATTTTGGTCCAGTCGTCCCCAACCTTCCTTCTTCCTCCTCTGGCTGTTTACCTTGCTTCCTTTTTTTTTACTGTGCCGGCGCCGCTCTGCGCTCTGCTCTCTGCTCTCTGCTCTGCAGCTTATCGCTGACCCCCCCCTTGCCACCTCCTGCTGCAAGACCCTGCGCGCCATAATTTCCGCAGGCCACTGCGCACGGCACCAGGATTTCTGCCGTTGCAGTGCCTCCGCCGCCATTTGCCCCACGCCACCTCCCTCCAGTACGTCCCCCTGACCAGCGCTGCCGCGGCCTTTAATTCCCCGAGCTGCTTCGCCGCGGAGGACCACCTCCACTGGAAGCTCCCCCATCCCTCCTTCCCCAGCTCCAGTGGACTCAGGCGTCACGCCATTTCCTCTTGGTCCTCCTGTTTCCCCCACGTACAGCGACCTCCAGTTGCCTCCACCCCAAACCGAAGCTGCACCACCCTGCTCCCCCAAGCCGAAGCTGCGCTGTCCCTGCTCTCCCCCAGACCGGTTTTGCACCGTCGCCTCGCCCTTCCCGGCCGGAGCAGTCTGCTCCATTGATGCTCCATTTTCCCACCGCCGAGACCCTTCTGTTGGCCCTTCTGCTCACCTTGTGACCCCCAAAATGGGCTCCTAATGTGCTGCTCGACCTCCCCCGGCGACCATCTGGTGAGGTGCCCCTCCCTGCGCTATTCCCCTGTACAGGATCTTCTTTTCCCCATGGAATCAATCCCTGCGTCTCCTCTGTTTTGTTGCAGATAAGGGACCTCGTGCAGCAATTAAGGCAAACCCAGGGTGTTTTCTGCGAAGTGTAGACCCATAGGAACAGTGCTGTTCGAGGACCTGTATGTAAGGGTGCTTGATATTTCGTGTGAAGTGATGCTGCTGACTTGTAAAATCCCTAGAAAATCGTAGAAAATTCAAAAAAATATGAAACCAGTTGCATGTGAATCCTCATTTCAAATTCTATCACCTATGTTTTATGACCATGCTGTGAAAATAAATAGTTTGTGCCGTATTTAGAATAGAAGTGAATGGGCGCTTGTTATTTCATGTGAGTGGTATTTTTGGCTTGTAAATTCAATAGAGAATTGTAGGAAATTCCAAAAATTACAAAACCAATTTTGTTTGAAACTAGGTTTTGAACTCTACAATTTCTATTAAGTGGGTTTGATGTGAAACCAAATACTTTTGAACCTATGTTAAATATTTGACATAAGAGTATAGTATTCATAGTTCCAAATTCTATTCCTACATGTTAGCTTGGTGATCATGATTTGTAATATACAATCTCCATAGATTAAGTATGTAATACTGTGGACTTTTTAAACCTAATCTTGTTTTATAATTCAATTCTTATAAGATTAATCAATTCCATTTATTTTATATAAAAATTAGCTAAAGCCTTTTCAGTAAAGCTTATTTAATTAAATCTTTTGATCAAAATCTTTAAATATGCAATTGATCTGTGTTTAAGTTTTCAAAACTTTATAACCCTAATTATTTAGGGTTTACTTTCAATCTTAAATTTAAATTTAAGTATTTTAATTCCTGTTTCCAATTAAATTAATGTTATGGTCGTAAGTTGAATAGTTATAATTCAAAATTTAAGTTTCTTTTACACCATAAATTCTTGGGTGTTAATATTTTGGACTGCAACGTATTGTGAGATAAAAATAAAAAGACTATGCATCCCTCAATTCTATATTTTTGCATATCATATAGATCCGACTATCCTCGCTGGAGGTGATTATCAGCTGATCGTGGATCGAGCCGTGAAAGTTCCTACAAATCCCGGAACCAGAAGAAGGTTGTTCTGAAGACCTCAAGAACTTCGTCAGGGAATTCTCGGAAGGCCCGAATCAAAGTTCGGACGTTATTAACTTGACTAACCCCAGCCTCACCAGTAAAGGCAAGCCCCGGACATAACCTACTATTTTAATTACACTGCACTTTATATCTATTTACGTATTCTATGCATTAAGTTCTTAGGTATTGCTTGAAACCCTAGTTGCATTTTCCTAGGAACCGATGTATTGAATACTAGTATTTGAGTCCGGCTAGCTGCTATGCTAATAGGGCCGGTAGAAGTCGGGTGATTTCCTGTCACTCGCGCGATATAGGAATTGTAATGTTTACATTCCTGTTACCACTATAAGGATGCCGGACGGGAGTTTTGTGCGGTATCATGGTTGAGATGATACCCCGTCTGTGTTGATGAATCTGATAAGGTCGCAGTGTGTGGAAGTGCGGGTTAAGTGTTTGAAAGTACTAGCCACATGCCGTGAGTTATGGGTAAGCGGTAAGCCTAGTAGCCAATCGGCCCGAGGAGTGGACATACCTCCCACCACATGTATTTGGTTCTTTTGGTTACTTGGTTCGACTGGGGAAATACGTGTTGCAAGGGCAACCAGGAATACGGGTTTTGTAGTCGCGCTACAGACGTATGTCCTGCACACATTGGGTGTGCGTATGTTCCTGCAGTCGCTTGTGGTGGCTCTGATCCACGAGTCGGAATGAAAGGCAAACGGTTGCTTTGGAATGACCCTGTGGTGTTCCAAGCGTGTGTGTTAGGTTTACCTTGCAAGGTTAAATTCGATTCGAATCGTCCGCTTCTCACGAAGATTGAGACTGCTTGATCCCTTTTCCACATAGAGTAACAAGAGCAATATTATGGTTATCAAAGATGATGTTTGACCAAAGACTATACCATGCTTGCTTAGATATAGGTGCTTACTTAGAATGGATAATTAACTAGAATCTGAAAGCTAAAACCTGAAATTAAGGATCTACTCTTTGTTGCTTTTCAGCTGAAACTAAACCCAGAACCATTATAAGCTTTCATAAGTCTAGTTATGGGCTAAGTATACCCAATCCCGGGTAAGCCTTGCTGAGTATTAGTATACTCAGCCTTGCTAGTTATATGTTTTGCAGATGATGTCTTGAAGACCCTACTCTTTCCTTGTCATGGCCCCGTGCTTTTCCAGAAGGTTGGTCCGAGGAATGGGATCCGTCCCCGACCAATACTGATGATCTCGAGTGATGTCGTGTCTGGGCTTAGCATGACATCCACCTTGATGACGTGTTGTAATTCTTCGCGTATGTTTTCCGCTGCTTTTAACCCTAGCTTTACAGTTTGTAATCTTTTCTCTAAATTTGAAACTTCATACTTCTTTTTGGAAACTCTTGTAATGTAATTCTCTATGATGTAAAATGTGATGGTGATTGTATCTCTGGACTCACCTTCGTGTGAGGTAACCTTATTTGATCCTGTGTATCGGTGGTTTATCGGGACGTTACCCGACAGGCCAAGGGATTATACCGTTTGAAGCACGTTGGAGCCCTAGGAAGTGGACTCGCGTACTTGAGCCGGTATAATTCAGGTTGGTTCTGCCACACTCGTTGACCCTTCGCCGTCGGATTGTGCGGGCCCTATTCCTGGCCCTCCGCGCCTCACGATCGGCATCGTTCTCATCGCCGGTGTTGGCTGTGACCTCGTCTTCGGAGACCACTTCAAATTCGACGATGGGAAGATCCCCGTCGTCCTCACCTTCTTCTGCCATTAGCACCTGGCGGGAGGCGAGCTCGTCGGAGCTCGTGTCGACTAATTCTGTCGACTCCTCCACCACGGTAGCCAACAGCCTACCCTCCTGGAAGGGCAGAGGCTCGAGATGAGCCACAAGTCGAGCCTCGGCCTCGAGTAGATCGGAGAGCTTCATCCCCCTCCAATGTACGAAGCGCCCCTCGGGTGTGGAGGTGATCATCAGATCACTGGCGCCAAAACTACCCGAGGCCCCCTGACATGCGGTGGCTTCGGGCCCTCCAAGTTGGAGCAGGGAATCCAGGTCCTCCTCTAATGCAGAGAAAGACTTGGAGAAGTTGGCCCCCTGAAGATCAGTGGCCAAGTTGCGTGAACCGAGTTGAGATCGGTTACGCGAATCATTAGATTGGAACGAATCCAACCCAAGGGAAGTTGCCACAACACTGGATGAAGTCGAGCCTTTAGTAGACTCCACCTCGATTTTTGTTGCGGAAGCATGGGTCGACAAGTCGTCGAGCCCGTCGATGAACTTGTCGAGGTCGCTACGGGAATCCGCAGCAGAAGTCTTTGGCTTCATGTCGATGAGGAATCGACGAAAGTTGCCTGCACCGTCTGCGATGCAGACCCACGGCCAAAAACAAATGTCGTGCCCTGAGAGGAAACCGACCTGGAGAATTGAAAAGTTGCCATCGAGCTCGCTGGTGGATCTTCGACGAGCTCCCCTACCTGGTGCGCCAGCTGTTGGTGTTTATCGGCTGCCCACCGAGGGATATACCCTAGGTGGTAAGTTTTGGGTGAGGAGATGCCGAGATCAGAAACTCGAAGGTGCAAGGAACACAAAGCTTAGACAGGTTCGGGCCGCAAAGCGCGTAATACCCTACATCCTGTATGGTGGTTTGTATTGCCTTTGGTGTAGTATGATCTAGAGATCCTGTTTTGAAAGGGGTCCCTGCCCTCCCTTATATATCCGAGAGGCCAGGTTTACAAAGATACTAACCAACTCCAGCTAAGGAATCGTACCAGAACATGTCTCGGGTAGATTCCTTCTGTATCGGTTAGCTCTATCTCCTACTTAAACGGGATAAATAAGAGATAAACGAGATAAATAAGAGATAAGACAGACTTAATCTCTTAAACCTCTTTAAACTACGTTATGTACACAGCCCCGTGGCCCCGGATCTGACACCGTGGGCGGTCAGATGCTTACCTGCGCCATCCATAGGAGCGGCTTCAGGGGCCTCGACTTGTTCCTCGCCACCAATTTCGGCTTCGCTTTGTTGGAGCTCAGGAGGCGGCAAGTCGGGCAGCGTCGCGTCCGCCTCGGGGGCTGGCTCCGTGGACGTCGACCCACCGGGGGCTGATGGCTCAGGGGCTGGAACAGCCGTGGCTGGCCCCGCGCCTGTAGACTCTGCTTGGGTTGATGACCTGGGGGCTAGGATAGTCGCGGCCGGTTTCAGCTGGAGCTTCACGGTGCTTGCGGCCCTAATGAAGTCGAGTCCGTTATCATACAAGTCGAAAAGAGCATAATGTTTATTCTGCAACCAGACGCAAACTTACAGTGCAGACTTCTTTTTGACGGCCTTCTTCACCCGCAAGGCCCGGCGCGGAGTACTCGTTGTTGGTGGTGGGGTTTCACCAGCCTGTGGCGCGGTCCCCGCCACGGCAACGGTAACAGCCGTGGTGGCAGATGGAGCTGATCCCACCTCTTCGGGCTCGGTCCAGGGTGGAGAAGTGGAAGGACTACAAATGGATATTGTCAGCTTGCAACAATATCGATGTTTGGCGATTCAACAAGGCAGCAAATTCATACGTGGAAGACTCGACTACTTGTGCTTTTCGCTTGCGCACCACCCGACGACCTTGCGGGACCGAGGGCAGAGCTTCGGTCAACTCCACGGCTGGTCTGGGGGAGTTGTCCCTCCTCGCCCCTCCTTCGGCTTCCTTCTCCGCCTGGGGGCTCTCATCCTCCGTGGACTCGCTGCTGTGCAAAGCTACAACTACTCGAGCCTTCTTTGCTTCGGCGGCAGCGCTGGGGAGAAGGTGATGCGGCCGAGGGATGTTGGGTTGCGGCGGGTAGCTCCGGTACAATTCCGTGTGTCCCTGCAGAAGGTTCTCAGTTAGTAGTGGCATAACAAAGGTTGTTCCCAACAGAAAGTAGTCAAATACTCACCAGTTGTGGAGGGTTTCGTGCGGAAAATAGTGCCGGAACGTAGGGGACGGCGTTCACATCCAACAGCACCCGCTGGACTCAGAGGAGCGTAGCTTCGTCTGCTAGTTCCTCTACGCACATGCGAGAAGGATCTTCAGTCCCTGCGTACTCGAATCCAAGCTTGTGGCGCTGTTGGATGGGCTGAACTCGACGCTTGAAAAAGGAAAACATGACGGATGCGCCGGTCACTCCCATCAGTTTATGTGCTTCTATGGTTCCTAGCAATTCCTCGACTTGGTCCATGTCCCCCCTGGACAGCTCGATGTTCCACTCCGGCCTCACGACAGGTGGATTGGTCGTCTTTTCTGGGAGTTAGGGGGCATGGTTTTCGACATAAAGCCAGTGGTTCTTCCACCTGGGGATGTTGGAGGGGAATTTGTATGATAGGTACTTATCACCGGCCTGCTGTCGCAGTTGGATGCCGGCGCCCCCTACAACGGATGGATTCTTTGTGGTGGGCTGTGGTTTGACACGGAAGAGGAAACGGAAAAGATCCCAGTGGGGTTCGATTCCAAGGAAGGCTTCGCAGAGATGGATAAAAATCGAGATGTGGCAAATGGAGTTCAGGTGGAGATGATGGAGCTCAAGCCCGTAGTAGTAAAGGAGGCCACGGAAAAAAGAACAAGAGGGGAGGGCCAAACCCCGTTCGGCAAAATGGTTCTAACACCCTAATGTAAATTTCCTAAATTTTAATGAATTTAATTTGGCTTAAATAAAATTTCTAAGGTTTTTCTTGATTTATCCTACATTTAAACTAATTTTATACCATAAGTAATTTAAATTTATTTTGGGGTCAACATGTTTGTGCATTCATGCTGGTGCATCTCTTTTGTTTGTTTGAATGGTTAACTTTGAATTCAAATCTCATTTGCAATCAAATAGAATTGAGTTGTTTGAAAAAGAAATAGAAAAGGGAAAGGAAAAAGAGAAGAGAAGCCAGCCCAACCGCAGCCCGGCCTGTCCTTCTCCCCCTCCTCCCTCGCGGGCCTGCTTCTTCTCCCGCGCGGCCCTTCTCTCTCTTCTTCCCGCGGCCCAACAGCCAGTCACCGGCCCAGTTCTCTTTCTCCCCCTCGCACCCGGCCTCCTTTCCCCTGCGGCCCGATCCCCCTAGCACGGTCCATCAGCCGCCCTCCGCTTCCACATCGGCCGCACAGCCCGCTTCCCATCGGCCGCCCCCGCCCCGCATCGGCCGCCCCCGCTTCCTATCGGCCGCCCCGCTCCACATCACTCACTGACGTCCCGGTCCCACCCGTCAGCTTCTCCGTCCTCCCCCTTCTCCCTTTCTTCCCCGCGCACCGGCCGCCCGAAATCTCCGGCGAGCCCTAGCGCCGGGTCCGCACGCCGAGATTCCTGGCCCGGCCTTTATCTGGCTCCCGCGGACCCCCTGCACCTCATCTCCTACCCTGCAGCCGCCCCAAACCCTAGCGCCGCTGCCCCGTTCTGCTCCACTGTACCGAGCCTCTGCGCCGCCGTGCACCCGTCCCTCTGGTGCACCCCAGCTCCGGACAAGACACGCAGCAGCTCCGCCTTGCCACCACGAAGCTTCCCGAGGCTTCCACCCTCGTCCCCGAGCCTTGCCGCGCTGGAATCGAGCCGAGGACCGCCGTCGGTATCCTACTCCGCCCTTGCGATTCCTCGCCGCCGGTGATCCCCAGACCTCCCTAACCCCCGTAGAACCTTCGCAGGATCTCCACGAGTCCATCCCCGGTGACCAGAAGCCCGGAGATGCCCGCATCGGTCCTCCCCGTGAGCGCCGCCCGACCCCGCCGCTCGTCCCTCGTCGCCGGCCAGCCTGCGCTGTGAGCATCACATCATCCTCCTGGTCATCTTGTGCTAGATGTCGTGGACCTAAGCTCGCTCTTGTGGCCGGAACGCGTGCGCCGGTGATGCGCCGCCGTGCCGATCCACCCCCGTCGCCGTGCGCGCCGCCTGAGCCCTCCCAGAGCCCCGCCTTAGCCCCGGGTGGATCACGCATGACGCGCAGATCATGCCCAACCCAAAGCCCGGTCGATTTGACCCCCGGAGCGCCATTTAGGGCGAAGTCTGGTGAGCCGAGCCATGCGCCGCCGCCGGAATTGGTCTCCGGCGACCAGCGCCGCCGCCCCGCAGCCGATCCATCGTGAACCGTCCGATTTGAAGTGAACGCCTACGATTAGATCCAGATCAGATTACGTCCGAGCCATTAGATCCAGATCCGATGGTC
Organism: Panicum hallii; assembly: GCF_002211085.1. Taxonomy (NCBI): domain Eukaryota; kingdom Viridiplantae; phylum Streptophyta; class Magnoliopsida; order Poales; family Poaceae; genus Panicum; species Panicum hallii. The sequence continues at coordinate 23,085,963 of NC_038042.1, forward strand.
CAGATTGGAAGGTGCCGGTTCGGCCTAGCTTTTTGTTAAAGAGTCCCTGGGTTTTCCCGGAAACAACCCGCAGTCCAGCGCCGTTCAAAAGTATTAGGTTTTTGTTGAGGTCGAAACTGGATTGGATGGATGAATATAGTGGCAGCGGATGGGGATCACATGACTGAACTCAGACACAAAGTAAACCAGCAATAAAAACATGAACTTGGATACAAACTTAATACTACGGACTCTAAAATAGAATTATGCAAAGGCTAAACAAAGTCCGGGATAGGGAAAACCTAACGACTAAAATTTTTTCTTTGGGCTTTTCTGTGGACTCTAGGACAAAAGCGAAAACACATGAACTAGGTTAAGGGTGAACCTGATGGTGAACTAGAAGCTCTAATTACCAACTAGTGTGAACTAGGGTTCCCGATCTTCCGAAAGGTTCTGTTAACTCTCGATTTGGTGGAGTCATAAAACAATTCGATCCAGCTTTTGAACAACCTGTTCTGAACTCCGCAATCACAGCACCACATCTCGTTAGGTTATCGACTGGTATTGCACGGTCGACCTCACCAAGAAGGCTAACACTTGCCTGCGAATCGAAGAACACAAGCAAGAATGCAACCAAAATTGCAGATATATGATTAACTCACGAAGTTGGGGTCTTACAAACCGGCGAACAGCGTAACTGTTCTTGACAGATTAATCTAAGCAAAATCCAAACCCTAACTTGGATGACTCTACTGAATATAAAGTGTTTAGGGACGTGCAAGACCCCTGGACACACCCCTAATAGGCTCCAATATGATACACGGGCCAACAACCCAAAAGACAGAGACGCAGCTCCGAGACAGATTCTGGATGTCCACTTGATTCAACTATTCCCGTTGACTCAGGCATCATTTGGTCATGGGCCTGGTGCCATTGGAAGTGCTATGAAAATATCTTTCCAACCATATATGGAACGTCGAAATCGAACTCCGTATGTGGCTTAGGCGTCCAATCTAAGGCATACTGCTCCTAGATTCCGGGGTGGACTCGAAGTTGAGTTGTATTGGGCCTCCAATTGTGTTGGACGTCCCTTGCTAGTCTTTTCTGATCCCAAGCTCCTCTTCACGAATCCTCTGATCCTCTCCTTCATTCCTAATCAAAATATAATCATTAGGTAGTAATATATTCTCAAGTTCATAAAAAGAAGTGCTTAGGAACGAGCTCACCTGTAAATTCAATTGTCTCACGCAAGATCTAGTGATTGGACCTAGAATGTTCAGTGGAGTGTTGTGTGCATCCGAAGGAGTGATATCCTCATCACTTATTTTTTTCATATATTTGGACCTTTATGCGTCCAACTCTTTTTTTTCTATGCTTGGACCTTCCTTTGTCCAACTTTTATTTTTCTCTTTCTTTTTTTTGATAGGCAATTCCTCTTTTGTAACAAAAGATGGAGAGAGAGACCAACACATATTGTGGAGCTTTTATTTTGTGGAATGATATGGATGGATGGGTAAAATGTTTTTGAGCAACTTCTAGTGTAGAAGTGGGCCTATATGGGTGGAGCTTCCGTGATCTTGATCATGAGAGTATGAAAAGTTTCTCACAAAAGTCACAAACAATTTGACAAGGCTCAATGCAAAATCATGTAGCATATGTATAAGGTTTTTGATGGGATCATCATATGGCTTTGGTAGAAATTTAGCATCATCGAGGAGTCAAGCTATTGATTTTGAATTTTTGAATTTTTGTAAGATAAAGTTCTCAAGTACTTTGCAAAGAGAAGCAAGGTTCCTTTTATCATACCATATCTCATTCATCAACTACTTAGATAACATGCTTTCCTTTTGATAAGTTGTTCACATGTAATAGGAATGTAAGCGAGGAATAAAGTATATGCAAGCCAACCATAGGAAAGACATGTTTAACATGTGGAGATTGGCAAGGTTCATTGAGTTTAATTTTAATGATCAATATGAAATTTTTTTGAACTCAAGAATCAAGGAGTTCAAGGGTAGTGTTGCACAAACCATCGTTTAAGAGGGAGAAGAGGAAACTAAGGGGAGTTAGAGGCATTTTGGTCAAACCAGAGGTTCGGCCATCCCTTTCTAGATCTCATCTGTCCTGTTCTTCACTGTGTTGGGCCATCTGATGTTGTGCAATAGGTTGGGGGGAAGATCTTGAATGAGTTTACCTTGTGAGTGAGAGAGATCTTCCCCACACTTATTCTTTTATCTATTTTTATTAAAAATAGTGGAAACAAGCAAGGACTCTGCCGGTTTTAAATCACTGGGGAGTCTAAATTTTATTGAAGCAAGACACGTGAAGTGTTTGAAGCACCTAAATTTCATTATTAATTTCATTATGATTTTTATATTCTTTTAATAATGGCAAACAGGGCATGATGGGTAATCTAGTAGGATAGAACCATGGGGAAAGATGCGCGAGGTTTGGGATACTTACATGCAGATCTTCCCTAGCTCAGAACAAAAACGCAAAAGTTGCAAATGCAACAAAGTTTTGCATTTGTTCTGCTTGGTTACTCATGCATCTGTCTTCTCATGGAACCAAGGAGCGTTGTGTTAGTGTCAAAGTTATTGTACACTGCTCCTTGGTTGTGTATTTTATTGGCTGCAAAAGGTTAGTGGACAACAAATACTCGAGGAACGTTTAAGTAATTTTGAAAGGATTTCATTGTTGCCTTGAGATTAGTTGTTCGCATCCATGCTTAAGGAAAATCAGATTCAAAGGTTAAATTAGCATGGACCCCAAAATGTTTGCCATTATTTTATTTCATCATTTTTTTAAAAGAGAGATTCATTTATTTTGAATAGGTAAGAGAGATTCTTTTATTTTTAATTTTTTATTATTATTCACCAATTTTATTTTGTTTTCAACAAGACTCAAACAAGGCTGAGATAAATTTGCATGAACACAACAAAAGGGCATTAGTATGCGCACAATGCACATTGAAACGTGACTTATGCCTCCTTTTGCATGTCCTGCAAATTTTTTTATTACAAGTGTATTTCGGACCTTGGTTTAACTCCCGCATGAACTTAGCTTGAGAACTTACCCATCTATTTGAAATCTTTCCCGCAGGGGTTAGTCCGCAAAAGATATACATCCAATGCTTATGAAGTATTAACTCTGATGGTTCATTAATCAAACTCGACACCATGTCTTATTTGATTAAAGAAGGCTATTTTAACCTAAGCACCATACTTAATTTAAAAATCCTATGGATGTACCTTAAGAACACACCCAAACCAGAGCATACAAAAAATAAACAACGGAAGCAAAGACTTTGATGATCAAGCTGTGTTCAAGTGGAGATAAGTATGAGTAGAGGATTGGTGAATCTTATTTTCGCATACCTGAGTATTCTTACCAGCAGCATATGAGGATGGATGATTTGAAACTGCTGCAGCGATGGCGTGGTCACATGTGTTTGTTAATTACTTCTCCATTTCTATGTGGGCTAAAGCAGAGGGAGGCAGTTAGACCATGCCGACTCCAACGAACAACAAGGCAAGGTCATACACACGCCCAGTGTGTAGGAACCATCGGCCTTGGTGGCACGATTTGTTGGCACAATGCTGTAGGATTGGAAGCGTAAAGTACGTCTCCTCTTGTTCATGTGAGCAAGCACCGAATAGAGTGGAGTAGCTAAGGCCTAGAAACAAAAAGGAGCATTCCTCTTGCTTGTATGTGTGTAGGAGCTGCTAGAGCGAAGCTATGCAAAGCTGGGAGCAGATGAGTTTTATGCCTAAGCTTTGCTAGTGAAAGCGAGAGCAAGGCTGGGTGGAGCCATGCGGCAAAATGATATCGATCATGGTGCAATGCCATGGTTTGGAGGCATGCTTAATGCAGCGTCTCATCCATGTGGAGCATGCTGGTTCGCCTTCACTCTTTTTATTGCATCTCTCTTTCTTTCTTTTTTCTCTCTCTCTCTCTTTTTGTTTAATTTCCCTTTTCTCTATCTATTTTTTTCTTTGTCTCTTCCTTTTTTTCACACCCTTTTTCTAATTTCCCCCCTTTTTTTCTTCCCCACATTATTTTTCGGTAAGCAAACCAGAGCTGACACTTATAAACTAGGATACTCCTTGGTACCAATAGAACTTGCAGTGACATGCACACTGATTTCTCCCACACTTGGACTGTTGTGTTTCAGGATACCAAGAGTCAAGTGTGTGGTGTCGGTGTCTCCTTCAGAGTGTGATCCATCACCAAAGAGGAACAAATGCACAGTGAAGCAGCTCCCATGTTCTTGGGTATCGCATGCCCCTCATTCTTTTTAATCCCAACCTAAAATGGTTAGCAACCAAAAAATACCTGAAGGTGCATACTATTTATGTTCTTGCATTTATTGCTCCAAAAGGATATAAATATATATATTTTTCTTTTCTATGATAATCCAGGCTATCTTCTGGCAGTGCTTTGTTTATGGTCACAAGCTCGACCATGGGGAACTCTTTTTTTTCAGCTCCATTGAAGAGTTGCTCACAAACCATGGCAATGTAACCAGGGTGAAGTTCAAAGCCAGAAGCTGTTGTAGGCTTAGAAGAGGGTTGTGGGTCTAAGAACTCACCCTGATTGGTCGAAAGGTATAGACAAGGATAACCTTTCATGGGTAACGGGGGTGAAGGTAGAGATAAGGAAAACAAAAGATACGAAGATGAACTGGGTACCGGGGGTGAAGGTAGAGGTAAGGAAAAACAAAGGATATGATTTTTTTTTATAAGGATACGAGGACGAACTAGGTTTGAAGGTAATATAGCAACCGTTCCCTGGCAACAACGCCAGAAATGGTAGTTGAAATATTTTATTGTTCACAGAATAATCCGCAAGCGCACGGAGATACTGCCGTAGCACTTCACCCATGAGTATTCAAGGGTATCGTATTTCCACGAGGAACAGAGGTACTAGCCTTCTAACTAGATTGTCCAAGGACAACAAGAGATAGGTAGGCAAGGATAGAGAGGATTCCTATGGCTTAAGAGTTCTGGTAAAGATATGTTCAACCTCTATTTACTTACTTCGGGCACCGGCTTACTCCTAGTTTGCCAAGAGTATCCGGCTATTAGCTCTACGCCCAACCCGAATGTGGGGGACTACAAGGGACGGTCAGGGCTGTCACCACCTACCGCCTACCCCAACTGACCATGGGGAAGGGTAGTAAACAAAGGTAACTTCAAGCTTAGACACCACGTCTACGCTATCGATTACTGCTTCTAGCCCCGGCCAGACTTCGTCTTAAGACTTAAGTCCTTAAGCTAGAAACAACCACTCAATTGCAGACATTGATCCCGCAAGCAAGTAAAGAGTAAAACTTACTTAACCAAGAGACTACCCTAATAGGAGATGACGAACACTTACTTAGAAAGGAAGCATCCGTCGAGGTACAAGACTGGGGGAGAGTACCGATAGGCTGGCACTTCCCCCGAACCACCACTCACTCCCTCCCTATTTTCTAAGCACTAAGGAGGTAGGGCTTCGCCTTGGAGTGGAGCTCTTCTCTTCTCTCTTGTGGTGTGTTTGAATGGGGGCTCTCCTCCTCCTTATATAGCCCTCCAAGGGGCAAATCCCAGGGGGAACTTTCGGGGTGATACCATCCGAAACCGGCATAGGGAACGCGGTGAGAGACTCCAGGAGAAAGTTGGGCCTGATTGGGCCTAGTTGGGGTTGGGCCGAACCAGGGGTTCGGCCACACCCTTTTTGAGGTCTTTTGGCCCAATCTTCGGTCGGTGCACTCCTTGTGGGCTCCTTATGTGGATTCTGGGTGTTTCGCCTGAAGTTTAGTTGGTTTAGCATGTCATGTGCACCCTTTTTTATTCGTGTGACGCAGGATGGGATCTTTTGTGTACTTCTTCTGCGTTCTCTGTATGTTTTTCTCTTATTTTAGACTTGGATCCCTAAAATGGCTTAGTGGACAATACATTTGTGGAGCAAGGTTAGTGATAAACATATGCGACTAAGTAAGATTATTCTTCTTTATTTCTGGGTATAGTTGACGGTTGGATTTTGTATTTAAGGGCCGTCAACAAAGCTTAGACATCAAAATAGAGAAGGAAACTTGTTCGTTCCTGATCTCTCGATCGACGAACTCTTTGACAGAACCTCTCCCTATTTGTGAGCCGATCGAGGATGTGATGGTTATTTCTCTCTTGGACCCTCCTGACACTACTAGAATACCCCCTTGTAGGTACATCTATTAAATTTAGATCTAGGCACGCTTTATTTCATCTCTACGTCAATGTAGATACAGTTTCATAAAGCATATTAGGAGCGTTTTCGAATGGACCGTGTCAGGCTTTGTAGAGACAAATTCTAGAAGTATATCTATGGGACAAAAGATATTTCATAGACACGTTAGATGCATGCGTACACAAATTGATACAATTTTGTAGGGACATGCATAAAGCGTGTGTAGTGGTGTAGTTACGTAGTATTGTAACACTTCATGGCATGTTAAGAAATGTTGAGACAATCTCGTATCTATGTTTATAAAACATGTCTAATAATATAGACGAGTTATTTAATGATGCCATGTTGCGTATTTAGTAGTACAGAGACGATTTAGTAGATACGTTTTATACTACGCATTTTACATGCTGGACAACATGACAGGTGACGTGGCATGTGACACACTTTATCATAATACCTAACTGCGTGTAAACTAATATAGAAACAATATTGTGGGCATATTTTTATTATGCGTGTATAGATATAGACACGTTGTATAGTAACATCTTGTTGTGTATTAAGAACATGGTCCTTTAATTGAAGCAATAAGACAACTGTGTTCATAAAGAAACATGTACAAAGTGGCAATATCATACTAATATTCTGAAATCTTTCTCTATCAACTAAAATCTATATTTATATGCCCCTTCTTCGCCCTCTATCCACTCTGCGCTTGGTTCTTCAAAGTTTTCCTGAAATTAGAAAAATTAAAGTAACATTAAACATTAATATTTATCATAGGGGGTTTGAATCTAGTAGGATGCATGGTTTTAAGGCAACCAAAATGGCAGTTTTTTTTATTTCCAAGCTATGATTTCAGGATCACAACCTGTAAGTAAGATGCTAAGTAAAAAAACTAAATAGACTATACCATCTAGATGATAGTGACACTTAAAAGCGTGTCAAAATTTGTGTCAATTTGAGACAATTTCAATTGCGTATTAAAAATGTCTTCATAAGACTAATAACATTATAACTGTGTCTAATATCGTAATACTTTGCCACATTATTGAAATCTTTACCTAGTGACATAGAGACGCTTTTAGCCTGCGTTTCAACTGCAACGTATCTACAGGGGGGATTTTCTAGTAGTGTGAACCCGTTCTCAAGAAAGTTGTTGAACACTTCAAAGAGAGCGCTTCAGAAGAAACTCCTTATTTCCTTACTGAAAGACCATCATCACCGTCAATCAAACTTAAGCCTCTTCCTGCTGGCCCACAAGATGCTGAACCTCTTAAAAAATAGAACCCTTGGGACATGGACAAGCTTGAGGCCGTGACTCTGGAATCCGAGAGAGAGGATTCTAAAGATGAGCATGGAAGCTTCTTTCTTGGAACACCTCAAGAACCATGCTCGTATAATGTTTCTCCAGAGTCAATCATGCATTGTGCCACGAGCACGTAAGAGGACTACAACCCCCCTAAGATCATCATTTGCAAATTGTTTAAGAGGATGGTTGTAGATGCCTTTGTTTATCATAAACTTTGCAAATCTCGTGGTTGCACTTGTGGCACGGACCTTGCAGCTAAAGCTTCAATGATAAATCAACAATTGATGGTGTGAAGCAGGGAACTGCATCGCCAACGATAGCTTCAATATGAAGATTCCCCATGGTCCTACTTTCGACCATAAACAAAGCCCTGCCGGAAAGGTAGTCTCAAGGTCACTACTATAATACTCATGTTTATCTCCATCTGAATATAGCTCGATCATATTCTCATGCTTTTTTTATCTATCCTTGTATGCTCTGCTTTGAATGTGTGATGCAAAATGCATTGATAGGCTTTCTAAATTAAGCATTGTGCATAGGTTAAAAGTCTTCTTTAATCAAATTTGATGTGGTGACGAATTTGATTAATGAACCTTAGAGTTAATGCTTTTATAGATATTGGTTGTATATTTGGACTAACCCCTGAAGACACATTGTCAAATACAAGCAGGAAGTCCTTATGCTTAATTCAAATTGGAGATTATCCGAGGCATTGGATGCACAACAACATTGCACAACATACAAAAGAGGTACATATCACCCTTCAAGGTCCCACGATGAGTACACAACATAGAAACCTCCTGTGTTCATGATGATGCAAGTTATCTTTGGCCTTGTTTGAGTTAGATTTCAAGAAAAGTGGTGACAATAAAATTTCAAAAAATAAACAAAAGAAGAAATATTTCATTCTTCACTCAATAAAAGCAAATGAGCAGAAGTTGTTTTTAGGATAAAATCACCCTCGGGTATTTTTGGTCGCTAACCGATCCAGGTTGAAACAAAAAAGATGGCAGGAGAGTGAAGCTTAACAACATGGGAGCTGCATCAGCTATAAGACCTTTTGGTGGAACAAATTCTTAAGGAGGATGCAACACCCCACACTTGATCTTTGGGTGTCCACCACACAAAAATCTAAGTGTGAGGGAGGTTTGAAAGTTTCCTGTAATAAGTTCCTCTCTTAATTCTACCTTTGTCAAGAGATGAAGTACTCTTGAATCTTGCTTTGCAAAATAAAATAAAAAATAAAAAACTATTGAATTCCAAAAAAGTTTAGAGCTCCCTGGTTCTTAAAACCATAGAGCTATTGTTTTGTTTCCACCATGTTATGAATAAAGGCAGGTTACAAGAACAAGTGTGGGGAAGATCCCTCGGAGTTTTGATGCACATACGCTCAAGATCACCCACAGGCAAGTGCAGAAGATCGAAAGAACCAGCACGCAAAAGGCCGAGACAAGCAGGTGCTAGCGTGGATTGATTGAACCTCAGGTTCGACCAAACCAGCACTGGCCCCGCTAGTTCCCCATCGTGACGGTTTGTGCACTCTACCCCTCAAATCTCCCTGATCCATGAGTTTCAATGAAAGCCATTGTTAATCAATAAAATTAAACTCAAGGTTATCCTCTGATAACGTGCTTCATAACGATTGGCTTACATATGTTTTATGCCGTGCTAAAATTGAACTTGTGAATCATATCTTAGGGAGCCCATAATGTTTAGGTTGTTGAAAAGTGAGATATAGTTTGATGAAACAAATTCTCGCTTTATCCTCTTATATGTCTGGGAAATTTTTACAGCAAAAGGAGAACCCTCCATAGCTTTACTACTCCTCGTGTGTGTCCTACCAAAGCCATATGTCAATCTTCATGAAAGAAAATTTATACACATGTGCCTTGTTAATACTTTGAGCTCTATCAAATGTTGTGAACCTAGTGGGGTACTTTTCATACTTGCTTGATCAAGATCATACACTCCACATGCTAAACTTCTACACTTGAAGTTAGCTACTCCTTTCCATCCATCCTCAAAGTAGAATGCCACGTTTAATGATCTTTCTCTCTAGTATTCCTGTAAAAGAGACATGGGCTGTCTGAAAAAAATATACATGCTAAAGTGGCATGATAAAAAAAAGAGAAAGAGAAGAGATAACCATGTCCTCAAGTCTTCCAAATAAAGGAGAGAAAGTTTCATAAAAAGGAGTCCGTATTTTGGTCATCCACCTTCCCATACACTTGCACATCTTGATCAACTCGTATGATGTGTCATCTCCATGGATCCAACCTTTGATTTTGCAATATATGTGAAACAAGTGCATGCTTCCAAATCTCCTACCATGAGCTCCACAGAAGCTATCTTTAGAAGTAGGATGGAGGAAGCAATGCCTTGGTAAGGATACATACATATTAAGTGACTTGAGAGATCCTCTGGAGGAGTGAAGCTATGGTCGGTCTTTTCAAAAATATAGCAACCACCCAGTCATAAAATAGAGAAGTGGAGGAGACTGAAGTAAACACTGTTCCACTCTTAACCTACCCAAACCATTATGGTAGACACATCAAGATTCGTAGGTAAAGGTGAAGCTCAGAATAATCTGTATGCAGGTATCATTTCATAAGGAAGCGGTGTTCCACCTTAGTCCCAACCTTTACTTGAGGATAAGCAAAGACTAAGTGTGGGGCTCTTGTTGATGGTCGTAAAATACCAAATTCGACCGTCAAATCCTGCATAAAATGGAAATGCAAACACGGACTAACATTAGAATATGGCCGTTATCTAACGGAAGCCATAGGTGTTGGTTTAAAAATGTGTGTAGGTGCATTTGGGCATAAAACAAAGGAAAACACAACCAAGATCCAAAGCAACACACTTCCGACGAATCAGAGGCAAGCACACGGATCCATAGGCCCACAAACAAGACCAAAACTGCCTTAATTCTGTATGGGACACCGTAATCGCCATAAGAGCTCACATGATAACCGCCATAAGGTCATCTAGACAAAGTCGGTGGCGAGAGGCGGTGCTTACTGTTTGGCCGAACCACCAGTTCAGCCGAATTGGACCTAGCCCCCTCGCCTCCAACTTCCATGTGGCACTCCCTAGTGACTTCCTAAAGTTGGTTGTGCATGCCTCCACCTGAATTACCAGCCAGAACCGACCTCTCCAATCCTATAAATACTAGAGGAGGGGCTTACATTTGAGACACACTTCACACACTCCTCTCTTGTGTGCTCACTCCCATACCTGAAATTTAGGCTCATTCTAGAGGCTTAGCGCTGCCGCGATAGTGTTTAGAAAATTGGGAGAGAGTAAGGGGAAGTCGGGGAAGTGCCGGGTTGCTGGCACCGGTAGTCTCCTCCAGCTTGTATCCTGATGGATGCTTATCAATCAAAATTAGTATTCGTGATGAATTTTGTGCTTTAGTTTCTTATTTAAAGTAGATTTAGTCCCCTAGTTGCTTATGGGACCATCGTTCACTATTTTAGTGGATGCTGTAGTCTAAGACTCCTGATAGATACGGATGTTCTTCATCAATTTCTAGAGTAGTAATCGACGGTGTAGACGTAGTGTCTAGACTAGAGGTTACCTTTGGTTGTTGTATACCTCACAGTTTGTAGAGGTAGGTGGCAGGTGGTGAGAAGCCTATCAATCCTCCATAATCCTCCATGTCCGTGTATAGTGCAGAAGCAGTATTACCGGAGTAGCCTTGTTTTATCCAGGAGAAGCTAGTTGCCCAAAGTAAGCAATTAGGATAGTTCTATCTTATCCATTGATTATTAGCCATAGAAATCCTCTCTACCCCCTACCTCTATCCGTAGTATGGTGTCCTTGGACAAACCTGAACCTTAGATAATATACTCACACTTACCAGTGGATACGATACCGTGGAATACTCCTGGGTGAAAGCTACAACGGTATTTGTATGCTGACAGATTTATCTGTGACCGTTAAAAAATAGCAACACTTAACTCAAAAACTTAAAGCACATAAAGAAATTATGAACACTTACTTCGGTTGATAAGCATCCATCGAGGTACAACCTAGAGGAGAGTGCTGACAAGCCCTACACTTCCCCGAACTACCCCTCACTTTCTCCCTATTTTCTAAGTGCTACAAGAGCAGCACTAAGCCTCTAGGATGGATTTGTGAACTCAAATGGGGGTGTGTTGATGTGAGAGGACTGTGTGAAGTGTGTCTTGAAAGTGAGCCCCTCCTCTTGTATTTATAGGCTTGTTGAGGTCGGATCTTGTCAGTAATTCAACCGAGGAAATGCGTAACCAACTTTAGGACAACACAAGCAGTCAACATGTAAAAGCTAGAGATGAAGGGGCCCAGGGCCAGCTCGGCCGAACCCCGGGCACTATCTCTCACCACCAACTTTGTCGGGTGACTGCCCTATGGGCCCTTATGGTGGTTACGGGTGTTCCATGCAGAATTAAGGCAGTTTGCCCCTGTTTGTGGGCCCTTAGATCCATGTGCTTGCCTCTGGTTGGTCAGGAGTGTGTTTCCTTGGTTCTTTGTTGTTTTTTATTTTCATTTTATGCGTAAATGCACCTGCATACATTTTAAGGCCAACACTTGTGGGAATCATTAGATATAAGCCCTACTGCTAATATTAGTAAGTGCTGGTGCTTTATCTTTTATATTTTTATGCACTTTTTGATGGTCGAAATTGGTACTTAATGACCGTCAACAACAGCCCTTTCCATCCTTCGTAATCCTCCATGTCTGGGTACATCATAGAGCTATAAGCCGGAGCAACCTTGCAATATCTATAAAGACGCAGGCGCATGAAGCAATCAATTAGGATAGTTCTATCATATCTTAAGGCTCTTAGCCATAGAAAATCCTCTCTACACATTTCCGTCTATATCTCTTGTTGTCCTTGGATGAACCTGACCCATAGATAATACACTCACGTTCCCTGTGGATACGATGCCCTAGAATACTCTTGTATGAAAGCTGCAACGGTATCTATAGGCTTGCAAATTTATCTGTGACTGTTAAAAGTACCAGCTAGCTTTTTGACGCTGTTGCCAGGGAATGGTAGTTGTATTATCTTCGGACCTAGATCATCCTCATATCTTTTTCAATTTTTTTCTTCTACCTTTACCCCCGTTATCATGTAGAAGCTATCCATCCAACAGCGTTTTGCTCCTAAGGGTGAGTTCCGTGAGTTACCATCATCATCAAAACTCATCACCACTTCTAGCTACGACCTTCGTCCTGGTTTATAGCCATGGTTTGGGAACAATCCTTCTCTGGACGTGAAAATGAAAATCCTTACCACCACCTACGAGAATTTGAGCTACTATGCTCGTGTCTAATAATTTCAGAAATGAGACAAGAAACTCTGAAGTGGAAGTGGTTTCCCTTCTCTCTTATAGAGAGGGGAAAACAATGGTACACGCATGCCGTAGGAAGTGAAAATGGTGATTGGCATGATCTTCGAGATAGGTTCTATCTCGCGTTTTCCCCTATATCCCATACCCTGGGCCTGTGAAAGGTAGTTTTAGGCTTCCAGCAGTATGAGAAGGAATCCATCAGTGCTGCCTAGGCAAGGTTCTCGACACTAACCTAATCTAGCTAGGATTTTTCTATACCCGACCATATGTTGTTACAATACTTTTGTTTGGGTCTAAACAAAAAGCTTGTCCAGTATCTCAATATCACCACCGGAGGTTTGTTCACACATAAAACTAGGATTGAAGGAAGAGAAATCTTAGATCGTATCTTATAAAATCCTTCCTACATCGATCATCACAACTAGCCTCTCCAGGAGGTACACAAGTCGAGCAATAAGGATCTCTCAACATCCGAATTCGAGCCTAGCCTCTCTCGTCCCCAGATCCAGCTATTGAAATGTCTCCTAAACAAAAAATATCGAAGGAAGAAGAAATTCTACCTTTAGGGTTACGAGTTGAATTCGAGGAATACTCATTCAATGATCACGAAAACACCTTGAATTACTTCTTGCAAAATATGCCTTTGGCTACTCCTCTTCCCCCAACCCTCTCCAGGAAGCAATCCTCAAGGAGGCCATGAGAGAGGAATGGTTAAAAAGGAAGACAGATGGTCTTCTGAAGCAATTTTGATTATTTCACCTTCCATGACCATTCCTTGCTCTATTAGGAGAACCATCATAGAAGCCGTTCAAAACACCACCATCGAGGCCAATATCATGTCCGAATGCTGCACACACTCTTTTGGGCGATATGCCTCTAGCATCGATTGTCAAACTCTACAAAAGTCCCTTGGGACTCATATTTTAATGTTCTGGGCTTGACAGGGGCGTACCCATCGAAATAGACAAAATCAAAGCTCACCTAGACTTCCACATCTTTGCTAACCTCAATTTTAATCTTCTCTTAGGCTACCGACTAGAAGAACTTCACCTAAAAGGTGCATCCCAAGGGAGCCTCAATGAAAAACTAGCCTTGACTTCTTCTATCCTGATCTCTTAATCAAGAAACACTTTGATAGAACCCTAAGCTTGAACGAATTGAGGAAGTGATGGCCATTTTCCCTCTCGACCCACCAGAATTCGTTCTCGAGAAAGACGCTGAAGACGATTTCAGTTGAACCTCTTGATATCTTTAAAACCAAACAATCATCATCACCCCAATCAAGCCTAAGCCTCTTTCCGTTGGCGTACAATATGTCGAACATCTTGAGAAGGAGAATCTTTGGGCCATGAATAAACTTGAGGCATCGACTCTGGCGTCCAAGAGAAAGGATTATTTAGATGAGCATGATAGTTTCTCTCTTGAAAAAACACAACAACCATGCTCGCATAGTGCATCTCCAAAGTCAGTCACGTGTTGTGCCAGGAGCATGTATGAGGACTACAACCACCTTAAGGTTCTTGTTTGTAAAATATTTAGGAGGTTGGTTGTAGATGCCTTTGTTTATCATAAAGTTTGCAAATCTCGTGGTTTCACTTGTGGCACGGACCATGCAGCTAAAGATTCAATGATAAATCAACAATTGGCGGTGTGAAGCGGGGAACTACATCGCCAATGATAGCCTCAATATGAATATTTCGCATGGTCCTACTTTCAACCATAAACAAAGCCCTGCCGGAACGTAGCCCGAAAGTCACCACTATTATACTCATGTTTATATCAAGATTAATATAGATCGATCATATTCTCACGCTTCCTTTATCTATTCTCATATGCTCTGGTTTGAATGTGTGATGCAAAATGCATTCATAGGCTTTCTAAATTAAGCATGGTGCATAGGTCAAAAGTCTTCTTTAATAAAATTAGACGTGGTGTCGAGTTTGATTAATGAACCTTGAGCTAATGCTTTTATACATATTGGTTGTATATTTCGACTAACCCCTGCAGGAACATTGTCAAATTTGAGGAGAGTCTTCTAGTTTAATTTAGATTAGAGATAAATGAAGGCATTGGATGCAATGCAACAACATTGCACGACATCACCCTTCAAGGGTCCTCAGTGAGCACACAGCCCAAACCTCCTATGTTCGGGTTGATGCAAGTTAAATTTAGCAAGAGCGTATTTCTATGATAAGTCGCGCATCGGGTATTCTTCGTCGCTAACAAATCTAAGGAGAAACTAAAAAGAACGATTAAAGAGTGATGCCTAAGAACATGGGAGCTACATCGGTAGTACCTTGATACCTTTATGGTAATGGAACAAGTCTCAAAGGAGGCACTAACACCGTACACTTAATTTTTGGTGTCTAGAGATAAAAAACGATCTAAGCGTGAGGGAGTTTGGCAAGTATCTCGTAACATGTTCCCTCCACAATTCCATCTTGGTCTAGAATTGAAGATTAGCTCTTAAATCTTGCTTTCCCAAAAAATATATTTGAATTATAATAAAGTTTAAAGCTCCCTAGTTCTTTAAACTAGTAGAGCCATTTGAAAGGATCTTGGTGATGCCTGTGGGGTGGTGAATAGGTGTATCTGAAAAATTCCTGAAAATCTTCGCAGCGGTTAAATGTGTCGAAACTTCCGACACTATGTAGGAACTTCCAACACTGGATCAGAACTTCTGGCAAAAGGAAAGTTCTTATACAAAATTCAAAATTAAACTTGAAACTGTAGAGACTTTTGCAAGTGATCTTTGCAAGCACAACAACACAAGAATGTAGATCGGCACGAAACAAGCTCTAGGTCAACAAGAACTAGATAAATCAAAAGTCGAGCAATGATGCTAGGAGACTTTTGCAAGTGATCTTTGCAAGCACAACAACACAAGAATGTAGATCGGCACGAAACAAGCTCTAGGTCAACAAGAACTAGATAAATGCAATAAGCGCAAGAGACAAGAGATTTGTTCACTGAAGTTCACTTCCACCAAGGAAGCTATGTCTCCGTTGAGGAGCTCAAAAAGAGCCGGATCTTAAACTAACCCTTTTCCTCCCTCAATCAGCCATAAAGGAGGATTGAGTCACTTACTATGAAATCCACAAAGGATGGGTAATACAAACTTCCCAGAGCGCACACACATGAGAGGACACTCAACCGGGCGATGTCGAACCGTCTACAAGGAAGCTTCAAGAGTAACAAACATGAATGAAAGAATGGAGATGCTTCAAGTACTCTTGAGATGAATGTGGATGACCTCACACTCAAATCCCCAAGTCTCACACCTCAATCTTGCTCTCCCTCAAGCCCTAGCTCAAAACAACTCAAAGATTAGCTCTTGGAGGGAGTGGGGAGGAGTATTGGAAGCTCTTGGAGGTGTTTTTCTCGGGGAAGGTCAGCAGCCAGTGAAGAGAGTGCTCAGGGGTATAAATACCCGAGCCCCCCCAAAACTAGCCGTTGATGTGCAGAATAAGTGATTGTCCGAATTTTCGACCCTATTTAATCATCCTGACCGATGACCCCATGTCGGAAGATATTGGCAACTTCCGACAGGGGTCGGAACTTCTGACACACACAGGACCAGTGAGAAACCAAGTGTGTGATTTGTGTCTCTCATAGGTGGTTAGCATCTCAATTAAGCACGTTTACATCCTCAAGACATCTATTCGCGCCCCCCCTTAATAGTACGGTGTTTCCTATACTTAAATTCAAAATAGAAATTAATAAAAGATCTTCTTTTAGGCTCCAACACCGTCTTTCAAATAAATTGGCATCTTTTCTTGCTCTTTTTCATTTTATCAAATTTTAATCTATTCATAACTCGATAAACTCATTAGCTCCTTAATTATGCATGTCATCAACACCAAAACCCACTTAGGGAGCCAAATGCAATTTCAATCTCCCCCTTTTGGTGATTGATGATAACACAATTAAGGCTCACAAATAATACAGTAAATCATTTTGAATCCAATCATATAGCTAAACTCCCCCTTAATATGTGCATTTTTCAATCAAAAGTGGCCTCAAATGCCATTTGCACATATTAAGAGAGCTCCCACTATATCATTGCATTCATGGGGTGCAAAGTGTGAAAAATATCATCGTGATGCATATGACAAGATATATCACAACAACAAAGTGGAAATAAAAATAACATCTGAAAGAAATTGGCGCTCGTAGCCTAAGAGGGAGAGGGGGTGAATTTGGCAAACTAAAACTTTAACCTATGGCTCAAACTACTTTGCACATAACATAATCAAGAACATGCATCTAGATGTGCAACTATGGTTCATCTAGTGTGAAACCCTCATCCCATACAAGATTTGCAACCTATAGCCAATCCTAGCAAGATACTGCACTAAGAAAGTAAAGGCACACAAGTTGCAAGTATGAAATGCGAAAATGTAAAAGAGGGGATGAGAAGAAGCAAACTCTTGATGCAAGGATTTATTGTGTGGTATTGGTAGGCACTAAAACACCCCTAGTCCACGTTGTTGAAGCACTCACAAAGAGTATTGCTTCCCGGTCAGCAAGTCTTTTCCAGGACTCCCCTTGGCTTGCCAAAAAGGCTAGGCCACTAAGGCTCACGCCAAGTCCCCGGTCACCTTGATGCTGCCTTCACTACGTAGCTTCCCATGAAGGAGGTGTCTCATCGTCCCCCGCATAAAGCCGTCATCACTGCTCCCCACCAATCCGGAGGGTCGAAGACTTGCCGATGAGCCACGAAGACTCCAAGAGGCCGGCACACCAAGATTATAGCTAAGGTTCACTTAACAACTAGCACAAGGAATCTACACCTTGCTCTCTCACTCTAACTAGAGCTAGCCTAGCACTATCACTCACAAAGTTTGTGTTAAAGCCTAAGGATTTGATCAATGAGCTCTTGGATGGCTTGGAGAACTTCTTTAGAGTATGGGTGCTTCGCATGAACTCCAGCAGCTTCAAATGACCTGGGTGAGGCCTTCTATAAGCTAGAGATCCACTTCTAGTTGTTGCTTGCTTTTCTGCCAAAAAGCCTTAACCTTTAGTTAAATCGTTCATAGCCGTCGTTTTAACCGGTCACTCTGAATCTGCATGCTAGCCGTTGAATGTCTCTCTGCCATGCCTGAGCTTGCTTGTGCCATTGCACTGATGCATTGCAACGACGCACCATCGGTTCAACTGGTCCTGAAAGAATTCTCTAAGATAGAATGCAGCAACTCCAAATTTGGTACTGTTTCAATACACTACGAATGCACCGACAGCTCTGATGGTACCGTCAGTTCAACTGGTGCCTCTGTATTTCTTCACTTGATCGTCATTGCAGCTGATAGATGCACCGATGCATACGGTCAGTTAAACTGGTGCTATTGACTTGATCACAATACCTATTCTCCAATGCACCGGTCAGTACAAATATGATGTCATCGGTTTAACCGACGGATGTATTCATGCTGAACCTTGTCCAATTCATTGCTGATGCATGTATTCTCTATTTTTTCACTTCAACTTGGACACCTTGATAGTGATTTGGATACTTTGACTATGGATTGGATTGTGGCAGAACCAACCTGAATTATACCGGCTCAAGTACGCGAGTCCACTCCCGAGGGCTCCAACGTGCTTCAAACGGTATAATTCCTTGGCCTGACGGGTAACGTTCCGATAAACCACCGATACACAGGATCGAATAAGGTTACCTCACACGAAGGTGAGTCCAGAGATACAGTCACCATCAAATTTTACATCACAAGGAATTACATTACAAGAGTTTCTAAAAGCAGTACGAAGTTTCAAACTTAGAGAAAACATTACAAACTGTTAAAGTTGTGGTTTTTGGCAACGGAAAACATACGTGATGATTTACAGCACGTCATCAAGACGGATGTCATGCCAAGCCCGGGCATGACATCACTTGGTATCACCAATGTTGGTCGGGAACGGATCCCATTCCACGGACCAACCTTCTGGAAGAGCACAGGGCCAAGGCAAGGGAAGAGTAGGGTCTTCAAGACATTACCTGCAAAACATATAGCTAGCAAGGCTGAGTATACTAATACTCAGCAAGGCTTACCCGGGATTGGGTATACTTTAGCCCATAACTAGACTTATGAAGGCTTATAATGGTTCTGGGTTTAGTTTCAGCTGAAAAGCAACTAAGAGTAGATCCTTATTTTCAACTTTTAGCTTTTGGGTTCTAGTTGATTATCCATTCTAGATAAGCACCTATATCTACTCAAGCAAGGTAGAGCTTTTTATACCAACCATCAGCATTACTCATTATATAGTTGCTCTTGTTACTCTGTGTGATAAAGGGACCAAGCAGTCTCAATCTTCGTGAGAAGCGGACGATTCTGAATCGAATTTAACCTTGCAAGGTAAACCTAACTCACACACTTGGAACACCAAAGAGTCGTTCCGAAGTAACCGTTTGCCTTTCATTCCGACTCATGGATCAGATCCACCACAAGCGACTGCAGGACCATACGCACTTCCAAAGTGCAGGACGTACGTCTGTAGCGCGACTACAAAACCCGTACTCCTGGTTGCCCTTGCAACACGTATTCGCACACGTCGAACATAAGTAACCAGAAGAAGCAAGACGAGTGGTGGGAGGTATGTCCACTACTCGGGCCGATTGGCTACTAGGCTTATCGCTTACCATATTTCGCGGCATGTGGTTAGTACTTTCAAACGCTTAACCACCGCTACCACACGCTGCGACCTTATCCAATTCAACGACACAGACGGGGTATCACCTCAACCATGATACCTCATAAAACTCCCGTCCGGCATCCTTATAGTGATAACAGGAATGTAAACATTACAATTCCTATATCGCGCGAGTGACAGGAAATCACCCGACTTCTACCGGCCCTATTAGCATAGCAGCTAGTCGGACTCAAGTGCTAGTATTCAATACATTGGTTTCTAGGAGAATGCAACTAGGGTTTCAAACAATTCTTAAGAACTTAATGCAGATATATATATAATAACATAGATTGTAGATTAAATAAAGTAGGGTTTATGTCCGGAGCTTGCCTTCTTGTGTAGGATTGGGGGCAGAAGGATCGAGGTCTTCCGAACCTTGGTTCGGAGCTTCAGTTAGATTCTCGACGGCGTCTCCGGGATCTTCAGGAGTTTCCTCGGTTTGGTCCGCGATCAATTCGTAGTCACCGTCGGCGAGAGTAAACGGTTCTATATGATATGCAAAAATATAGGGTTAGGAAACGCATATTCTTTTTGTTTTATTTCATAACAAAGTTGCAATCTAAATAGTTAACATACATAAAATACCATAAACTTAGGATATAAAAAGGAAGTTTAGTTTTGGGTTAATGCTCATGTTTAAATTATGATTACAATATCAAAGTTATTGAAATAGGAGCCAAAATATTTGAATTTGAATACCAATTTCAAAATTAAATTTAAACTTTTGACAAAAAGAAATATAAAATCTTGAAAATTTAGTTAGGCACTGGTTATTTACACATCAGATCATGGTAAAAAGATCTAGCTAAAATAAATTTAAGGAACACATTTAATTAAATTCATAACATTTCAAATTGAAATGCCCAAGTTCAAAAGAACTCAAACTA
Organism: Panicum hallii; assembly: GCF_002211085.1. Taxonomy (NCBI): domain Eukaryota; kingdom Viridiplantae; phylum Streptophyta; class Magnoliopsida; order Poales; family Poaceae; genus Panicum; species Panicum hallii. Next base: position 23,106,371 of record NC_038042.1, read on the forward strand.
TAAAACATTGCTGGGTTGGAAACTTTCACCTAAGCCCACACATACTTAAGGAGGCTACAAACCAAAAATTACAAGCAACCAAGCCATCATGAGAAAGTTATGCATTCTTTACCCTTTTACCTTGAATTTGAAATGGATTCAAAACTATTTGATTTCACACCAAGCTCTATTAACAAAAGCTGTAGGATTTGAAACCTAGTTTCCAGCAAAATTTATTTGACATTTTTTGGAAATTCCTTCGAATTTCTATGGATTTTACAAGGCAGAAACATCACTCACATAAAATGATAAACATCTTTACACAGAAGTCCCTAGGCAGCACTGTTCCTATGAGTCTAACCCTTTGCACAAAACCCCTTAGGTTCTTTCTTCTTCTAATCCCGCAGTCCCTTTCCGGGTCAAGGCAGAGGCCGCGGGTTGACCGGCTCACCCCGGCGACGGCGAGCACCGGCGGTGAGGACAGAGGGGCGGGGGAGCACCTAGGGCCCCTTGCGCACCTGTGCTAGCTTGGAATCGAGGAGAGATGGCTCGGAGTGGTGGCGCGACGGAGGCTTGCGGCCGGCGGTGAGGTGGAACGGTGGGGTCGGCACTTCGGTACTCCTGGATGACGGTGGAAAGGTCGGGAAGCTTCCTGGGGATGTAGTGGAGCTCAAGCCGGGGTCAATTTGGGTTAGGAGGGGACGGAAGAGGGGGTTCCACAGTGAGGCCGAGGCGGCGGCGGCGGCGCTTCGTCGGTAACTAGGTTCCGACCGGAATTGGGTAGCACCGAGGGGTTGGTGAGTATCAGCAGAGCACAGGGAAGCTACTACGGGGGTCGATGGGGGCGAGGGGTGCTCGGTGAGGGCTGCCCACGGCGGTGCCGAGCGCGGCCGGAGTTGGGAGAGAAGGCAACGCGGAATGTGGGCTGAGGGCTCAGGAAATGCCAAGGCAAAACGGGGAAATAGGATGTAGAGGTCCTGGCGGTGCTTGTGCGCGTGAAAGGTAAAGACTTCCAGGCTTGCTCGGGGGTCCTCCACGGCGGCGATGCGGTGGTGACCGACGGACGATCGGGACACCGTGGCGCGCGCACAGGGCGACACCGGGGAGGGGCTACGGCGGTGGCCAAGGGTAGACTGACGCGTGGAGATAGGGCAGCAGGAGATGAATGGCGGCGAGGCAGAGCAGGGACCAGGGGGACATTCTGTCGCCGGCGCCAGAGCGGAAGCAGGGGAGCAGAAGGGGTGCAGAGGAAGAAGAAGGAAGGGAAAGGATCCAGGGACCCGTTTGCAAAATTTAAAAGTTACAGGGACCCTGCAGTAATCAAATTTTTCCCTCTAATCTAGGGGTTTTCTGAGAAAAAGCCCAACATGAAAGTTGTAGAGTTTTTCAAACTCTACATATTTACTTTAAGGTTCAAATTCAAAAACTCAAAGTTTCCAACCTTATAAGTTAAATTTTAAACAAGGTAAATTTAAATCACTCATGTCCTTACCAAGCGAGATTTTGACCAAATTTTTTATATGTTTGCAAATATTCATGAAAAGTCATGATGACAAGCAATTTTACAAAGAAGTCCTCAGGTAAGCATGAAAATTACTTTCACTCCTCAACTTTTTACACAAAAGACCCTATATCCTGTATTTTTTTTACACATAAGCCCTTATCCTTACTTAAGGGCTTATATGATCATATCCAAAGCACACTTTACACATAAAGACTTATAATGCATGAAAATTTTCAAATACACCCTTAACATCTATGTCTATTACATCCAAGGTTTAATTTTTATGTATCTTATTACCTAGATGTCACATGGATTTCATCCATGGGACCTAGAAATCCTACAAATCTTGAACTCACAAAAATCACAATTATGGCCTAAAGGGGCCATGTTTCTTACAACATCAAGTCATGATCATCACACAAGCAAAAAGTTCTAAGAACACATCAACATAGCAAATCACAAAATAAGTCTTATAAATTCAAAGTCTCACTTTGCACACCACCACACATAACACACATACAAGTCTCTTATGACCAAAAAGCACTTAAAGTTCTAGGTTCAAAGCTACTAGATGATAAGAAAGATAGGTAAAGCCAACATCCACATCCACATATGACCTATGGTGAGCTCAATCTCCCTTTGGCATCAAGCGCAAAAAAGGAGACCCTTCCATAGCCATCACTCATCGTCCTCATCATCTTCATCATTTTCTTCTTCTTCATCCGTGGGTGTGTCGGCCGCGGGCACTTCCTCATCTTCTTCTTCATATGACTCCTCAAGTCCACCCAATCTTCCTCAATATCATTATGGCAGAACCGCCCGAATTAGTCCGGCTCAAGTGCACTAACCATCATCCATAAAGATGAATCGGCTATCATGCACTTCAAACGGAGTAATCCAACAGTCTGTCAGGTAAATCCCGATGCAACCACTTAATATTTCGATCAAAACACAACGTACACTTAACTTGCATGAAGGCAAGTCCAGAGATTACAACATTCCACAACTTTTATCTCACAAGTCTGACATCAATTATTACAAGTTGAGTTCATCAAACGAGTACGTTAAAGTTTAAACATAGAAACTTTATTCAGAGTTTAAGTGGCAGCGGAAAGAAAATACGATCATCTATCTGTTGTCGATCGAAACCCACCGGCGAGCAGTGACAGGCAACACGAGGAGCCGGGAGACCCTCGGGACTGCTGGTGGGTCCCGGTCCCTCGATCAACGGCCCAGAAGTCCGGCACACGCCCTGGCTTGGTGAAGTGCTAGACGTGCCACCTGACCTATACCTGATCAGGAAGGTGTAGAAATCCTTATCAGTTATTTCCCTGCATGCACATCCACATCAAACGTTAGTCCGAGCCGCGACTGGCTCTTAAAATGACTCCCAAGATTGGCTAGAAAAGCCGACGAAGCCTCTGCACTGGGTCGGACCTATCTTCGTACCAGGTTGGACCTTCGGGTAACTCTCAGAATCGGCTAAAAGAAGCCGATTGCCTCGTTTAATAGATCGGATCTATTAATATTCGACTACCTTGTGTGAATCCGATGAAAAAGACAAAAGCATGCTTTGTAATTACCAAGCTAATCCAATCCACGACAGAAAAGGTCTTCACCGTGCAACCGGAACATCCTACACATGGTTAAGCCTAACAAACATGAAAGATAACAAGACGTTAACCTAAAAAGAGGCCTAAAAACCAACTAACAAGTCGATTCCCGGAACAATCCCTCAGATTACCATAAAGCACCAATCATGCAGCCGGAACATTTAACCTGTGTGAAGGGCCTAATCATACGGATATTAAACCGAATTCTTATAATGCAAAGAACTACGGTAACAGATTAGATCTACTAAGCGATAACAGAGCAAGGTGCTGCCCTTGCACCCGAAATCACGTACAAGGGCAACTAAACGACCACGAACAGCAAGCAGAACATAGATGGACTATTCGGAACTAACGCAATACATAATCGTTTAAGATAACTAGTGTTACTCGCCATCAACAACACTTCAGTACGAGAAACACAAAGATAAGCAGATAAACGCGACAATGCTCCGAGTGGGACTAACACGGGCAGTTTGGATAAATAATCTTTGATATCTTCAAATGCTTGTTGTTGTTCTGCCCCCCAGCGGAACTCGTTATTGGCTTTAATTTTTACTAACTCCATGAATGGCTCGATTCTTCCTAACAGATTGAAAATAAATCTCCTGACAAAATTGATCTTGCCAATGAGTTGTTGGAGTTCCTTCTTTGTAGTAGGTGGCACCATATTTCTTACAGCTTCTTGACTTTTTAGGCCGATCTCAATTCCTCGTTCATGAACTAGAAAACCTAGGAACTGACCGGCCGATACACCAAAGGCACACATCTTCGGATTCATTCTGAGCCCGAACTTCCTGGTTCGTTCCAAAACTCGCCGTAGATCTCCTAAATGCCCCTCAACCGATGCAGATTTTACCACCACGTCATCAATGTAAATCTCCACTAGCTTACCGATCAAGTCATGAAACATATAATTCATGGCCCGTTGGTATGTAGCACCAGCATTTTTCAACCCAAAAGTCATGACCACATACTCGAATAATCCCACCGCACCTGGCACTCTGAATGCGGTCTTGTGGATATCCTCTGGAGCCATAAAAATTTGGTTATAACCAGCGTTGCCATCCATGAAACTTAGCATCTTATGACCAGCAGCTGCATTAATCAATGTCTCCGCAACTGGCATCGGGTACTAATCCTTTGTGTGTAGCTCTGTTGAGGTTTCTGAAATCCACGCAGACCCGCCACCGGCCATCCTTCTTCTGTACAGGCACAATACTGGAAATCCATTCAGCATACCTGCATGGCCTGATGAAGCCCACTACTATCATCTTTTTGACTTCTTTCTTGACTTCTTCTAGGACTTCGGCCTTCATTTGCCATGCTCGTTGCTGGAACGGCCGAAATCCTAGCTTAAGAGGGAGCCGATGCTCAACAATACTTCTATCCAACCCGGGCATCTCTATGTAATCCCAGGCGAAACAGTCCGTATATTCCTTCAGCAGTACTATCATCGGCTCTTGCAACTCTAGATTTAACTTCTTGCTGATAAATGTTGGCCGTGGCTTATCCCCAGGACCTCAACTTCTTCCAGCTCATCAGCAGATGTAAACCCGTATCCTAGCTTCCCTTCATCCATTAGGTCAATACTGCAAATAAACGATGAATATGAAATAAAAGGATTCGGCCGATCGCAGGGACTGGTCGACTTGTTCTTTTCATTAATTTGTACCACTTTACAATCAACACATGGCCGGCTGCTCGAGCGGGCCTCTTTATAATGTAACATGGATGACAAAAATAATTCAATTCTTATTTTTTGGGGCCGATCGCAGGGATCGGCTTCTCCTGTTACTTTGGTGCAAACTAACTTTGGCATCCCATCTACTCCGTAAGGCCAGTGGATAAGACCAGCCTCACCCTATTTTTTGTAGCTTCCACGCGGTCGCAGCCTTCCAAGCTAATCCCTGAGATCGTCTCCTGGTCCTCCATGTCCCAGACACTCATGGCAGCATGTGAAACTTCAACGGAATCGTCCGCATGGACTACTTCTACTTCATCTCCATCCCATTGAATCAGACATTGGTGCATTGTAGAAGGGATACAACAATTGGCATGGATCCAATCTCTCCCAAGTAGGACGGTGTACGAGCCCTTGCTGTTGACAACAAAAAATGAAGTAGGGACGGTCTTGCCTCCTACCGTTAAATCCACGCTGAGGACTCCTTGCGCCTCCGAAGTTTGTCCATTGAAATCACTTAACGTGATGTTGGTTTTAATCAGATCCGCAATAGAATGCCCCAACCGGCGCAGCACTGAGTACGGCATTATATTAACCGCCGCTCCTGTATCGATTAGCATCCTGCTGATAGGCTGGCCATTTATGTAACCCTTGAGATATAAAGCCTTCAGGTGCCTGTAATTCCTTTCTCGGGGCTTTTCAAATATGACTGGCCGTGGCCCCAAATCAAGTTGAGCCACTGGCACCTCCTTGTGGCTTGGTGCATGAAACTCTGCAGGAAGAACAAATACCATATGTGCATCAGCCGATGTCTTTACATCGGCTTTCAACTTCTTGGGACGCCACACCTTCTTAGAAGAACTCCCTGCTTTTTGAGGGTGGTGAACCTTTTCCACCAAATCCGGCCGCGCTTTCCTTAGTGTTTCCAAATATTGAGCCTCGGCTTCTTCCAGGCTGCGCAGCCGCTGTACCCTCTGCTTCTGGGACCGGTTAAGCCCGTCAGGGCACCAGCGCGGTCGGTGATATTTATCATCCTCATCTTCTGAGTTCCTTCCTGTGCGCGATGACTCGACTTGTCCATAGCAGGGCTGCACTGGTCCTAAACGCTGGAAAACTGAGGCACTCCTTGCATCTTGCTTCTGAGACTTACACTCTAGGCAATTCTCAAGAGTGGGTAATCGTTTCATGCCAGAGTCCCAACAGTACTTGAAGAACGGGCAATGCCAATGATCTCGCATATCCTTTCGCTTCCTGAGGTGTTTCCCGGTGCGCCGCTCGTATTCTTCTTCTTCGGTCTCGTGTTGGAGATGCTGTTGATACTGATACTGGTACTTTCTCAGAAGATGAGAGGAAACTGGTCGTTGATTCCTGACGTACCTCACCTATTCTTCGGTAATATAGTCCCTTTCTCTTCTTTGAGGCCGATCACGGGGATCAACCTCTTGTTGTCATGATGTTTGTCCTGTCATGTTAATCCCGAACGTAAAATCCAGCTGACGACGTGTTGACCGGTTGTACCCTTCCACCATGTTTACATTTGGGAACAGTTGAGTATCAACCTTCATGGCGTACTACCCCAAGATTAATCGGCCTTGTTCAATAGCCGATTGTATCTATCGCCGGAGTTCCTTGCAGGCACCGGTATCGTGAGTGAAAGAGTTATACCACTTGCAGTATGATCTCCCCTAGAGCTCCTGAGATGTTGGGACCTTGCAACCTTAAGGGAATTTCAACTGCTTCTCCTTCAAGAGCAAGTTGAATATTTGTTCGACCTTGCTCACATGAAAATCAAATCATTTCGAAGGTCCTTGCTATTTCACCCACTTGCAGGACACAAGTTTTGCCCCCCGTGCCCACTCTACGACTGCTACCTCTTGGTCGTCCCCAGAATCTTCGGAATCTTCAGCGTCAACCATTACTACTTGACGTTTGAACTTGTCTTGGTATAACTCTGGGTGGCGTTGTTCGTATACCATCATTTTCTGCACCAGATGTGCCAAAGAGTTGAACTCCAGTTGGAAAACCAGATCCCTGATCGGTTTTACCAATCCCAAAGATGCCAATTCGACTGCCTCTTTTTCTGAAATCCGAGTCGAATAGCACCGGTTTTTAACTTCTCTGAAACGCTGGATGTATTCCGCCACAGTCTCTCCCCACCTCTGATGGACCTGTGCCAGATCAGCAATCCCAGCCTCTACAGCTTCTGAATGATATTGTATATGGAACTGTTCCTCTAGCTGCTTCGAGGTGCGGATAGAATCAGGACCCAATGATGTGTACCATCCAAAAGCCGGTCCTGTGAGAGATTACGAGAAAAACCTTACCCGCAATGGATCCGACACCGAAATCATCCCTAGCTGCATCAGATATCGGCTCACGTGCTCTATGGAGCTGGATCCTTCTGCTCTGCTGAACTTGGTGAACTCAGGCAGCCGATACTTGGGCGGTAGGGGAATCAAGTCGTACTCACTTGGATACGGCTTGGTGTAGCCGATCGCTCACCTTCTTGGGAGAATGCCAAATTGATCTATTGTATGAACTCCATGCCTGTTTGTCAGCATCGACTACAGATGTTCCTCCAGTTGTTCTCTGCATGGGTTGCGCTGGGTTACCACCATCTGGTATATACGCACAAACATATCCATGTGGTACCTCCTTGGGGGGTTCACTAAAGAATTGGTAATCAGCAGGGCCACCTCCCACCTTATATATGACATATGCCGAAGAATTATATTGCTCTGGGGCTGCAAATGCGTAAGGCACTCGTGGTCTGGCTTGAGAAGGCAACTCCCCTTTGTGACTCCCTAAAGCAGGTCCTGTTGGAGAGTACTTGTGCTTCATAATTTCCTGCACCACACGTACCGTGACGCGCTCAAGGGTGTTCACCAAACTCTCAAAATGTCGATGTAACGAGTGAGCCACCATGTAGTTGACTTCCTGGCGGAGAGCTCGCGTGCGTTCTTCCGTAGGAGTGGACAGATCCACTTCGTCGAGTGCACCTTCAGATGAAAATCCCTTCCATCTGATGCCTTGGTGACGGGTTCTTTCAAATGAGCCGATGAGATCGGCTTCAAAAGCAGCCTTTATTTCATTATACCTTTGCTTGTGCTCATCAGACAACTCTTCAAAAGTAATCGGGTTCTCGTTCGGCATCTTGACAACGGAAGTCGATGAAGCCGAAGAAAATGATGTAGCCGATTGTAGTCGATATAGTCGAAGGAAGTAGTCGATGTAGTCGAAGGAAGTAGTCGATGTAGTCGATGAAGTAGTCGATGATGTCGATGTTGGTCCCACCGGGTGTGCTAGAATGTGTTGTCGATCGAAACCCACCGGCGAGCAGCGACAGGCAACACGAGGAGCCGGGAGGCCCCCGGGACTGCTGGTGGGTCCCGGTCCCTCGATCAATGGCCCAGAAGTCCGGCACACGCCCTGGCTTGGTGAAGTGCTAGATGTGCCACCTGACTTATACCTGATCAGGAAGGTGTAGAAGTCATTATCAGTTATTTCCCTGCATGCACATCCACATCAAACGTTAGTCCGAGCCGTGACTGGCTCTTAAAATGACTCCCAAGATTGGCTAGAAAAGCCGACGAAGCCTCTGCACTGGGTCAGACCTATCTTCGTACCAGGTTGGACCTTCGGGTAACTCTCAGAATCGGCTAAAAGAAGCCGATTGCCTCGTTTAACAGATCGGATCTATTAATATTCGAATACCTTGTGTGAATCCGATGAAAAAGACAAAAGCATGCTTTGTAATTACCAAGCTAATCCAATCCACGACAGAAAAGGTCTTCACCATGCAACCGGAATATCCTACGTGTGGTTAAGCCTAACGAACATGAAAGATAACAAGACTTTAACCTAAAAAGAGGCCTAAAAACCAACTAACAAGTCGATTCCCGGAACAATCCCTCCTTAGATTACCATAAAGCACCAATCATGCAGCCAGAACATTTAACCCGTGTGAAGGGCCTAATCATACGGATATTAAACCGAATTCTTATAATGAAAAGAACTACCATAACAGATTACATCTACTAAGCGATAACAGAGCAAGGTGCTACCCTTGCACCCGAAATCACGTACAAGGGCAACTAAACGATCACGAACAGCAAGCAGAACATAGATGGACTATTCGGAACTAACGCAGTACATAATCGTTTAAGATAACTAGTGTTACTCACCATCAACAATGCTTCAGTACGAGAAACACAAAGATAAGCAGATAAACGCAACACTGCTCCGATCATGCGGAACATGATCGGAGCAGCATGTCGATTACCTGGAGAAAGCCCTCGAGGAAGGGGTGGCAGTGCGCCAAGAGTTTGTTGTGAATGTTGGATTACCTTTATTGAATCTCATGATACAAATTTATAGTCCGGAGACTTGATCTTCTTAACTAACCCTAGTTGATTACGAAACAATCTCTAACTTACTATATTTAAACTATCCTTACTAAATACACAGCCATCCCGGCCCTTAACACGCTCGCACAGGAGCCGATTCGCAAACCGTCATGATGATCTCCTTCAACCTATGTTGCTCTCGGCCCATCCCTTGGCCCAATCAAATTATGGCGATAACACTATCATCGATTCGGATACCACCATGAAGCCCATACGTGGCATTACTCGGCAGAGTCATTGTTGGCTAGGGACGGATCCCACTCCACGGACCAACGAGTTGGCAAGGTACACGGCCAAGTCAAACAAGCTATCATATCTTCAAAAGACACACCTGAAAATATAGCCACAAGCAAGGCTGAGTATACTAACACTCAGCAAGGCTTACCCGACTAGTGGCATGTAAATACCAACTCCTAAGCATGCATGGCTCTAAGGTTCTAGGGTTTCTTTTGCTGAAAAGCAACAAAGAGTAAGTCCTTAATTTCATATTTTAGCTTTCAATATTATAGTTCATTTAACCATTCTAAGTGAGCATCTATCTCTAACCAAACATGGTGGAAAACATTTAATCATCCAACAAGTTTCATCATAGCCATAGTTCCTCTTATTACTCTATGTGGCAGAATTATTAAGTAGTCTCAATTACCGCAAGAAACGGACGACTCGAATCGAATTTCTTAACCTTGCAAGGCAAACCTAACACACATGCCTGGAGTATCCAAGGGTCACCACAAGTAACTTTTCCCCTTTCTTTCCAGGTTGTGGATCAGGGTCACCCTCCCCGACTACAGAGCCACGCTCTGCACTTGCATCAAGTAGGGTGAAAGTAAAGTCCATTTGCCAGGCCAATCGGGTACTTAGCTTATCAAGTACCATATTTTCGATATGCGGTTAGTGCGTTCAAACGCTTAACCACCACTACAACTCACTACGGCCTTAGCATTTTTCTCTACTCAGATGAGGCCTCCACCATGAGCATCATACCACAGCCCTGCCCATCAACCTTATAGTTGCAGCATGTGGTAAATCATTCAACTCCTATAATTATCGCGAGTAGCAGAAAACTACTCAACTTTTACCGAACCTATTAGCAGAGCATCTACTCATACTCCTATTCTAATATTCATTACATAGGTGCCTAGGAAAATGCAGCTAGTGTTCCAATCAACTCCTATGAACTTAAATGCATAGGTAAAAAGGATTAGTAGTTGCATTAATTAAATACTGGGATCATGCACCGGGGCTTGCCTTCTTGGGAAAAACTAGTCGGGGGTTCTTCCGAACTTTGGTTCGAGTCTTCAATGACTTTAGTTAGATTAACTTGAGCTTCGCGCTACTCACTCTCAGACTCGGGCACCAGATCGTAGGTTCTATCAGCGAGAGTAGTCGATTCTATATGAATGCACATGTAGGAATGGTTTTAATGATACAAGATAAATAATTATTTCAATAGAAAGTAGTCATTCAACAAAACTAAAGTTAAGTAGTCAAGTACTTCATTTTCTTTTTCTTAGGCAGTCATTTATCGAGTACTTATCTGGATTAACTGGCTTCATTAAGTGAGTGAGTGGTTTTGTCATGTTGTATGACCATTTTTAACAGTAAGCATGGTTTAACCAAAACTACTCGTAGGGGTAGTTTCTGGGGTTGGGATTTTTATGTAGAGTATGATACCTAAGTACAAACTCACTGTAAAATTTTTAGCCATTTTCATTCAGCAGGTTAATCATAAAAATTATATTAAACAGCTACTTCTAGAATCAAGATCATTTTATACTGAACAACTCTTGCAAGGACTAGAGCTCAAAATTTTACTGAGTGCTCCTAAACTTATGGTGAGCCTATTGTAAATTTTTTAGATTTTAGTGTGCAAGATTCAGAGCATAGCAAATAAGTCAAGATATATCTACATTAATCATGATTTGTTTCTACACGTAGTTCTACAAGGTTTCTATATCTAAAACTTTTCCAACATGATAATCTACTCAAAGATAGTTTCTGATCAAAATTTCATATTTTTCTAAGCACCAGAACTAGTTACTTTGATTTAATATAATTTTTCTTAACTGAAAATATATGAGCAAGTTAGACAAAAGTAAAAGGTTTCAAACTTTGTCCATAGCTTTTATGCATCCAATTTACTCTACTGTAAAATTTGTAATCCTAAAATATCAGTAAAACAGCATGAACAAATAACTCTTAGAAAAATAGCACATCTAATAAGATCCAACAAAAACTACTCGTAGGGATAGGTTCTAGCTTTGGGATTTTTACACAAGTCTCAACAAGCAAAGACTAGCTTACGATCCAAAAATTGTTCACAGTACTATCCTAGATCAATAGATACATTTATGGGCTATTTAAAATAAGATTAATTTTAGATCAAGTTTTTGTTTGTAACTAGTCATCCATCTGTGCAAAAGTAGTCGGGTTCATCAAGAGGAACACAACAAATTTTAGTTTACATTTTTTTATGTTTCTAAGATTTTAAATTGATTTTACAAGTGACAGCCTCTTGAAACAAAAAGTACTCGGGTTCTCGTAGATAGGTCCCTGAATCTAGCAGAAAGACCCTAACAAGAACTTGGCGATTGCAATGTAGTCCCTAGGAGGGGCTAGGCTGTTTTTCGGCCAAAATCCAGTGAGGAAAGTAGTCGGCGGCGAGGAGGAAGGTGGGGGAAACGGAGAGGGGGCCGGGGCGCACTGATTTGTGGTGTTGGTGGGGTTCGGGGATGGCCGGAGCAAGGTCCTCCATGGTGGACAGTAGGCGGCGGTGGTTGGTGGCGGTTCTGGCACTGTTCCGGCAGGCAGGGGTGGCGTGGCCGGGCTTGGAAGCTCTAGTGGGGGGAGGGGAAGCTCGCTGGAGGGTCAATCTGAGCGGAGGGAGGTCGGGGGTAGGACGTCCACGATGAACTCGAGCTTGCCAGCGGCAATGGTGTGCTATTCGGGCGTGCGTGCAGGAAGGGGCTCGGCTGCCCCTTTTATAGGTAGGGCGAGGGGAGGAGAAACGAGCTGGGCAGCTGGAGCTGCCTTAAGGGCGAAGGGAAGGGCTGGTCGGGCAGAGGGGACGCGCGGCAGCGGCTCGGTCGGCCGGCGGTCCTCGTGGCACGCGATTGAGAGCAGTCTACCACATGGCCAGTGCGAACTAGGGAGGGGAGGATTCGGGGATTAAGCGGTCGGGCTAGGTGAGGCCAAGTGGCACCGGCGGCCAGGTGGCGCCACGGTCGTGCGATAGGGAGGCAGGGGGCTGAGGAGGAGAGAGGAGGCAGAAGGTGATGGGACTTAAGCGCAAGAAGTAAAAACAACAGGGGTCTGTGTGAAAAGGGAGCTAAAACTCATTCTTTCTAAGGTCAAATCAAAAAAATTTGAATACCATTTTTGTTCAAATTTCCAAGATATACATTTCTTCTGTTATGACTATGTTCATTTGAGCAATGTAAAAAAAGTTATTTTGAATTTCCAAAAACTAGTATTTAAATGACATGTCGATTCATTTGAATTTTTGCACCGTTAGCCTTTGAGTTCAACTAGATTTTTGTTCCTCTTGTTATGAAAGATGTGTCATTAAATTTTTAGGGTCATTTGTGATCAACTTTGAATGTTACAAGGGTTTGTTTGCAAAGGATCATATGGATATGCATATATACATATACACATATTCATTTGCTTCAAAGGTAGATTTTGATAGGTTGTTGTATACTTTTATTGCTCTTTTATGCCTGATTTCATGTTATGGATCTTTGTTTAGTTTTTTAGACACCTAGGGTGTCACAGTCAAGCCCCCTTAAAAAGAATCTCGTCCCGAGATTTGGATAAAACTAAGTGCGGAAATTGTGTACCTTGGATGGAACCAAGAAAACCAGAAAAAGTTTAATTGAGATAACTTTCAGTTTCCCATGTGGCTTCTTTTTTTCAGTGTGATGGTTCCATTAAATTTTATACATTTTAATCGCCGCCCTTTGGGTACTTCTTTCCTCCTAGTCAAGGATTTTGATGGGTTGCTCAACATAGGAGAGGTCTGGTTCCACCATGACTTCTTTTTGCTCAACAACTTCAATAGGAACTCTGACACATTTCTTTAGTTGAGAGACATGAAAAACGTCATGAGTGGCTGCAAGTGGCAAAGAAAGTTGCACTCTATAGGCCATGGGTCCACATTCTTCAATGATTTTATATGGACCAACATAACGAGGGGCTAACTTTCCTTTCACTCCAAATCGTTGCACACTCTTGGTTGGTGAAACCCGAAGGTAGACATGATCTGCAACGTCGAATTTCAAGGGTTTTCTCCTCTTGTCAAAATAGCTCTTTTGTCTAGATTGGGATGCTCTAAGATTTTCTTGGATAACTTTCACTTTTTCTTCTGCCTCGACTACCAAGTCTGGTCCAAAGATTTTGCGCTCTCCAGTTTGTGACCAACTCAATGGAGTTCGACACCTTCAACCATACAATGCCTCGAATGATGCCATTTTTAGGCTTGCTTGATAGCTATTGTTATATGAGAACTCTGCTAAAGATAAGCATTTGATCCAATTCTTATCATAATGAATGACACAAGCTCTAAGCATGTCTTCGAGAATTTGATTTACTCTTTCGGTCTGGCCGTCGGTCTGAGGATGATAAGCTGAGCTTCGGATTAGTTTGGTACCAAGAGATTCTTGCAATTGTTCCCAAAAGTTGCTATGAACTGAGTGCTGCGATCAGAAATGATTGTCTTTGGTACACCGTGTAGACAAACAATTCGATCTAGATATATCTCAGCGTATCTCTTGGCATTGTAAGTGGTGTGTACGGGAATAAAATGAGCGGTTTTTGTAAGCCTATCAACAATAACCCATATAGAATTGTGTTTCTGAGATGTATTGGGTAAACCAACAATGAAATCCATACTGATGTCTTCCCATTTCCAGGATGGTATGGGCAGAGGTTGGAGTGTACCAGCTACTTTTTAGTGGCTAGCTTTCACTCGCTGACAAGTGTCACACTCTGCACCATATTGGGAAATTTTCCTCTTCATCCTGGTCCACCAAAAATTTTGTTTAAGGTCCTGATACATTTTGCTACTGCCTGGATGAATAGAGAATTTGGAAAGATGTGCTTCATCAAGAATTTGCTTTCAGAGTTTGTGATTTTTTGGAACTACAATGCGACTTGCGAACCATAAAATTCCCTTGTGATCCTGATGAAAACATTTGTACTTCTCTCCTTGAGACAGTTTCTGCTTGATGATCTTAACACCCTCATCATGTAATTGTGCCATGATGATATGGTCATGGAGAGTGGGTTCAGTAGAGATGTGATTCAAAGTTCCTTAAGGAATCATTTCCAACCTAAGTTTCCGGATTTCCGAGCATAATGTCTCATTGTATGATGCGGCAGCTAGGCAATTGCAATGAGCTTTGTGGCTGAGTGCATCTGCTACTGCATTAGCTTTGCCTGGATGATAGTGCACCTCAAGATTATAATCTTTGATTAATTCCAACCATCATCTTTATCTCATATTCAGGTCGGCTTGTGTGAATATATATTTGAGACTCCTATGATCGGTATAAATATTGCAATGGGTGCCCATAAGATAATGCCTCCAAATCTTGAGAGCGTGAATGACAGCTGCTAACTCAAGGTCATGTGTTGGGTAATTCTTTTCGTGGGGCCGAAGTGCTCGTGAAGCATAGGCAATAACCCGATTGTCTTGCATGAGTACACAACCCAAACCAGTACCAGAAGCATCACAGTAAACGTCAAATGGTTTGATATTGTCAGGTTGAGCTAACATTGGGACTGTAGTTAGATGTGCCCAAAGGGTGTGGAAAGCTTTTTCACAATCTTCATCCCACACAAATTTTACTCCTTTCTTCAATAGTTCAATCATAGGTTTAGCAATTCTGGAGAAATCCGGAATGAAGTGGCGATAATAACCGGCTAAACCAAGAAAACTACAAATCTGATAAACAAAAGTGGGAGGTTTCCAATCCATCACCTCTTGAACTTTACTGGGGTCAACTGAGATACCACTACTGGAGATAGTGTGGCCCAAAAATTTCACACTATCCAACAAGAATTCACATTTGGAGAACTTAGCATATAACTGATGGTCTCTGAGGTGTTGGAGAACAATGTGCAAATGTTTAGCATGGTCCTCCTCGTCCTTGGAATAAATAAGAATGTCATCAATGAAAACCACGACAAACTTATCAAGCTCCGGCATAAAAACCGAATTCATGAGATACATGAAGTAGGCAGGAGCATTTGTGAGACCAAAAGACATAACTAAGTACTCATATAGTCCATATCGCGTGGAGAAAGCGGTCTGTGGAATATCACATGGTCAAATCTTGATTTGATGATATCCATAACGAAGATCAATCTTGGAGAAGATTTTTGCTCCAGACAATTGATCGAAAAGAACATCAATGCGAGGAAGTGGATATTTGTTTTTGATTGTCACCACATTAGAGAGGCCAGTAATCTACACAGAACCTTAAACTATTATCTTTCTTCTTCACAAATAGGGCTGGGCAACCCCAAGGTGAAGCGCTTGGACAAATATAGCCTTTGTCTACGAAGTTCTTGTAGCTGTATGTTTAATTCTGCTAATTCCTTGGGTGGCATTCGATAGGGTCATTTAGAGATAGGTGCAGTGCCTGGCTGCAGTTCAATGACAAACTCTATATCTCGATCTAGTGGCATGCTAGGTAAGGCATCCGGGAAAACATCGGCATACTCGCGTACCACTAGAATTTCTTCTATTTCGTAGCAGACCTCGATGAGAGCACATGAATTTGTGCATTCTCGGAAAGGCAAATATAGAGTGGTAACTCCTTGGGTTGGGGAATTGATTTCAATGGCTTAGGAGGAAAGATCTAAGGTTACTCCATCCTGAGTCATCCAATCTACTCCCAAAATAATATCGATGCCTTCAAGTGCCAAGAGAATCAAGTCGGTTTTGATGACTTTGTTACCCAATTTAATTGGTACGTTTCTTATGAGTTGATTTGAAGCAATTTACCACCCGGTGTAGCTGTCATGTATGACCCTTTTGTGTGACAGAAATTCAAACCCACTTTTGCACCGAATTTTGCACTAATGAAACTATGTGATGCACCAGAGTCAAATAATATAACAGCAGGCTTGCGGTGGATAGAAATGTACCCGTCATTACTAGTGTTCTATCAGGAAGCTCTACAAGGGTGGTGAAATTGATCCGCCCACGCTTGACCTAAATAGACTATTTCTTACCTTGGTTTCTATTATTGGTATTGGAGCCTTGGCCCTGAGCTTGCTATCTAGACTGAGGGCAATCTCAAACAAAGTGAGTAGAACTCTCACAATTAAAGCAACGATTTGTGTTGCTCGGACGGCCAGGCTGTTTGTTACCTAAGGATGTCCTTACTAGCATACCTATTGAGCTTTTCTTGGGTGTGGTGCATTTGGCATGGTCCATCTTTTCCCGGACAGGCGAGCGAGTTCTTGCTCTTATAACTATGTTGGCGTTAGTAGTATTGCTGGTTTGCCTTCTACCACGTGGAATGAATTCCGTGCATGTAATTTCCCATCCACTTAAGTCTATGTCACAGGTGTCGTGCTTGAGAGTTGGACACTTTACTTGGGGATCCTTAAGTACCATTGGAAGTTGTTTGAGTGGCATTAGGGAGTCCGAGTAAACATCCCTTGTCTCCTTTATTTCCTTATTGAGCTCTTGATAGTCCGTAACCTGAGGTTGCTGGACATTGCGGCCACTTCGTTGATGGTGCTGCTACTGCAGGAATTGATGAAAGGCTTGTTGCCCTTGAACAAGCTGGCCGAGCAACTCAGTCTAAGCGGCCATTAATTCAGCCATGTTGGGTGGTGGTGGCGGCTACTGCGGTTGTCTGCTATCACTAGCACCAAAACCGCTCAGGGTGTTGCGGGTCCCTTGAACCATCTGCAATGTGCAAATTTTTCATAAATTCGAGAATCCATAATACCACGAAGGCTGAGTATCCTAAGTGTGGAAGATTTAGAACTCAAGGATTTACAGATAAATTATGGACAGAACACTGCTGGTTGCAAGAAAATTCATAACTCCCAGTCTATTCATTCAAGTCCTTTCAAATTTTGGCAGTGACTAGGAAATTAGTGGCCTGGAACTTTGGTATTCAACTAATCCTCCGACTACTACATCTCTGACTAGTTCAACTACATTTCCAACTTCTTTGACTACATCCCCGATTGCTTCACTATATCAATGACTACATCGAGTACATCTCCGATTGCTTCGACAATATCTCCATCTGCTTCAACTATATCTTCGATTGCTTCAACTTTACCTTTGTCTACGATGACTACAGTTTTGACTACCTTGCATTTTTGACTCTATCGACTGCATTTCCGACTGCTACATCTACATCTGTGACTACTACGACTGTATCTTTGACTGTTTCAGCTATACCTCTAACTACATGGCTACACTTTCGATTACACTGCATCTTCGGCTACTTTGACTGCCCCTTTGTCTGCTTCAACTGTACTTTTGACTACTACGACTACGTCTCCGAGTGCTTCAGTTGCACCTCTGTTTAGTACAACTACAACTTTGACTACACTGCATCTATGACTGCTTGGACTGCATCTCCAACTGCTACCGTTATACTTCCGTTTACTCCAACTACATCATAGCCAGCTTTTACTGCATCTCCAACTAGTACGACTACTTTTTCAACAGCACGACTACATTTTCGACTGTTTCAGGTAAACCTCCGACTACCATGACTACCTCTTCTACCCTTTCGACTACATCTCCGAGTGCTTCTCTGTTTTGGCGGTTTTTTTTAAGCAGACCGAGCTATAGTATTTTGCCTATAACTTTGTATACAAAAGCCTAATGGTGAGTAGTTCAGCCAACTCCCTACAACTTTGGTATTCAACTCGTTGCCCAGAAGAATCATCTTCAAAACTCCATAAATCCAATTTGAGTAATTCAAAAATTCTCACACTTCACCAAATTTATATTCAGCACTTTGGCTAGATCAGACTCTAAGATGGTCATTTCTTTAAACATTTCTCTTGCTGTCTGCCCAGAAATTACAGTGGACAGCCAGCTAGTGGTTTGGTCCTAAGAGAAGACTTACTTGTACACAAATTACCAAATTTGCATGATCGGTGCTGGATCAAGTTTGCAATAGGTTTTGTATTGAACACTTCTGCAGAAGACTCCTCTAAGAGGCTCAAAAAATTTAGGTGACAGAAGTGCTCAAAACAGGCAGAAAACTGAGTTGTGGAAGTTCCTAGGGTTGCCCACTGAGTACTAGCCCAAAAATTCTCAAAATTTAGCAGTAGAAAGGGGTTAAAATTTGAAGAAACTTCCCTGTTGAGCTTTTCTTCAGATATGGTCATTTTCTAAGCCTAATTAATTCCTCTATCTAGATATGGCTGAAAAAAGATAGATTTTTAGATAGCCATTAAGTGAGTGCTCAAACGTGCTCTAGTGGAACTTACTCCCTTATAAACCTGGGACAATGTTTCATTCCATTTTTTTATGTATGATCATGATGCATGCATGTCCTATTCATCCTCACAAAGCAAAACAATTGTCAAATAGCTTTCATCTTACGTGGTTAATTTCGGTGTCATACATAATACGTCTCTCCTTATATTAACTAGCCAAATTTTTCTAACCATTCTTAGCTTACTCAATCGCAGTTAGTGTATCTGAAGGAGATTTACAGAATATATATTGAACCTTTCGTGCCAGCACTCACGAAAGCGTCCCCATACATTACTGCTCACTATAGTAGCGGCATCCATGCGTTCGACACTGCATGGACAGTGCTTCTTTTGTTACCGTGATAACGTATTCACTTCCCGCATAAATTGCCTTATGGGATGTTTGCACGTCGAAGCCACCGTACGTGCAGCATATTTTACTGCTTGAGGGCTGTTCGGTTCGCGTCCCCGACGTTAGGGTCAAGCTCTCTCAGTTGACTGAGAATCCTTACCTTCTTAACTCAGTGATGAGTGCGTCATTACATAAATTAAAGGTCGGCTGTACACAAAAGTAAGTTTTGATAGAATGTATTGTACTGGAAGTCAGTTATATATAATATAGTTAAGATAGCCACCTAGTTACTTCCTATAACCCCCTAGGGCTTTACGAACTAGGCATCATCCTCAACAAACCAACGCATTTTTGCAAATGCAATTTTGTTGTCAAGTTTTACGAAAATGAGTTTTTAAGGTTTGTTGCATACTCTGGTGTACACTTTTTGCTCTAATACCAGCTGTAGCAGAACCGCTCGAATTAATCCGGCTCAAGTGCACTAACCATCATCCATAAAGATGAACCGGCCACCATGCACTTCAAACGGAGTAATCCGACAGTCCGTCGGGTAAATCCCGATGCGACCATTTAATATTTTGATCGAAACAAAGCGTACACTTAACTCGCACGAAGACAAGTCCAGAGATTACAATATTCCAGAACATTTATCTCACAAGTCTGACATCAATTATTACAAGTTGAGTTCATCAAACGAGTACTTTAAAGTTCAAACATAGAAACTTTATTTAGAGTTGAAGTAGCAGCGGAAAGAAAACACGATCATCTATCGTCGATTCGGATACCACGATGAAGCCCATAAGTGGCATCACTCGATAGAGTCATTATTGGCTGGGAACGGATCCCACTCCATGGACCAACCAGTCGGCAAGGTACACGGCCAAGTCAACTAGCTATCATATCTTCAAAAGACACACCTGAAAACATAGCCACCAAGCAAGGCTGAGTATACTAATACTCAGCAAGGCTTACCCGACTAGTGGTATGTAAATACCGACTCCTAAGCATGCATGGCTCTAAGGTTCTAGGGTTCCTTTTGCTGAAAAGCAACAAAGAGTAAGTCCTTAATTTCATATTTGAGCTTTCAATATTCTAGTTCATTTAACCATTCTAAGTGAGCATCTATCTCTAACCAAACATGGTAGAAAATATTTAATCATCCAACAAGTTTTATCGTACCATAGTTCCTCTTGTTAGTCTATGTGGCTAAAGTATTAAGCAGTCTCAATTCTCATGAGAAATGGATGATTCGAATCGAATTTCTTAACCTTGCAAAGCAAATCTAACACACACGCTTGGAGTACCGAAGGGTCACCCCAAGCAACTTTTCCCCTTTCTTTCCAGGTTGTGGATCAGGGTCACCCTCCCCGACTACAGAGCCACGCTCTACACTCACATGTGTATACCCATCTGAACTTCATTCAAGTAGGGTGAAAGTGAAGTCCACTTGCCGGGCCAATCGGGTACTTAGCTTATCGAGTACCATATTTTTGACATGTGGTTAGTACATTCAAACGCTTAACCACCGCTACCACATACTATGGCCTTAGCATTTTTCTCTACTCAGACGGGGCCTCAACCATGAGCATCATGCCACAGCGCCACCCGTCAACCTTATAGTTTCTGCATGTGGTAAATCAGTCAACTCCTATAATTTTCGCGAGTAGCAAGAAACTACTCGACTTTTACCGAACCTATTAGCAGAGCATCTACTCGTACTCCTAGTTCTAGTATTCATTGCATAAGTGCCTAGAATCATGTAGCTAGAGTTCCAATCAACTCCTATGAACTTAAATGCACAGGTAAAAAGGAACAGTAGTTGCATTAATTAAATACTGGGATCACGCACCGAGGCTTGCCTTCTTGAGCAAAACTAGTCGGGGGTTCTTCCAAACTTTGGTTCGGGTCTTCTGTGACTTAAGTTAGATTAACTTGAGCTTCGCACTGCTCACTCTCGAACTCGGGCACCAGATCATAGGTTTCGTCGGTGAAAGTAGTTGATTCTATATGAATGCACATGTATGAGTGGTTTTAATGGTACAAGATAAACAATTATTTCAATAGAATGTAGTCATTCAACAAACTTAAGTTAAGTAGTCGAGTACTTCATTTTATTTTTCTTGGGCAGTCATTTATCGAGTACTTATTTGGATTAACTGGCTTCATTAAGTGAGTGAGTGGTTTTGTCATGTCGTACGACCATTTTTAACAATAAGCATGGTTTAACCAAAACTACTCGTAGAGGTAGTTTCTGGGGTTGGGATTTTTATACAGAGTACGTTACCTAAGTAGAAACTCAGTATAAAATTTTTAGCCATTTTCATTCAGCAGGTTAATCATAAAAAATATATTAAACAGCTACTTCTAGAATCAAGATCATTTTATACTGAACAACTCTTGCAAGCAGTAGAGCTAAAAATTTTACTGAGTGCTCCTAAACTTATGGTGAGCCTACTGTAAACTTTTCAAGTTTTAGTGTGCAAGATTCAGGGCATAGAAAATAAGTCAAGATATATCTATATTAATCATGATTTTTTTCTATAGATAGTTCTACAAGGTTTTTGTGTCTGAAACTTTTCCAACATGATAATCTACTGAAAGGTAGTTCTAGTCAAAATTTCATATTTTGCTAAGTACCAGAACTAGTTACTTCGATTTAATGTAGTTTTTCTTAACTAAAAATATATGAGCAAGTTAGACAAAAGGAAAAGGTTTTAAACTTTGTCCATAGCTTTTATGCATCAATGTTAATCTACTGTAAAAGTTTTAACCCTAAAATATCAGTAAAACAGCATAAACAAATAACTCTTAGCAAAATAGCACATCCAACAAGATCCAAGAAAAATTACTCGTAGGGATAGGTTCTGGTCTTGGGATTTTTACACAAGTCTCAACAAGTAGAGACTAGCTTACAGTCCAAAACTTATTCACAGTATTGTCCTAGATCAATAGATACATTTATGCGCTATTTAAAATAAGATTAATTTTAGATCAAGTTTTTGTTTGTAACTAGTCCTCCATCTGTGCAAAAGTACTCGAGTTCATCAAGAGGGACACAACAAATTTTAGTTTGCATTTTTCTGATTTTTCTGGGATTTTAGATTCATTTTACATGTGACAGCCTCTTGAAACAAAAAGTACTCGGATTGGTCCCTGAATCTAGCAGAAAAAACCCTAACAAGAACTTGGTGATTGCAATGTAGTCCCTAGGTGGGGCTGGGCTGTTTTTTTGGCCAAAATCCAGCGAGAAAACTAGTCGGCGGCGAGGAGGAAGGTGGGGGAAATGGAGAGGGGGCCGGGGTGCACCAATTTGTGGCGTTGGTGGAGTTCGGGGATGGCCGGAGCAGGGTCCTCCATGGTGGACACTAGGCGGTGGTGGTTGGTGGCGGTGCTGGCACTATTCTAGCAGGGTAGGGGTGGCGTGGCCGGGCTTGAAAGCTCCAGTGGGAGGTAGGGAAGCTCGCTGGAGGGTCAATCTGGGCGGAGGGAGGTCGGGGGTGGTAGCTCCACGATGAAGTCGAGCTTGCCAGCGGCAATGCCGGGCTGTTTGGGCGTGCTTGTAGGAAGGGGCTCGGCTGCCCCTTTTATAGGCAGGGTGAGGGGAGGAGAAACGAGCTGGGCAGCTGGCGCTGCCTTAAGGGCGAAGGGAAGGGCCGGTCGGGCGGAGGGGATGCGCGGCAGCGGCTCGGTCGGCCCGCGGTCCTCATGGCACACGATTGGGGGCAGTCTGCCGCGTCGCCAATGTGAACTGGGGAGGGGAGGATTCGGGAATCAAGCGGTCGGGCTAGGTGAGGCCAAGTGGCGCTAGCGGCCAGGTGGCGCCGCGGTTGTGCGACAGGGAGGCAAGAGGCTGAGGAGGAGAGAGGAGGGAGAAGGTGATGGGAGCTAAACTCATTCTTTCCAAGGTCAAATGAAAAACATTTGAATACCATTTTTGTTCAACTTTTCAAGACATACATTTTCTCTTTTATGACTATGTTCATTTGAGCAATGTATAAAAAGTTATTTTGAATTTCCAAAAACTAGTATTTAAATGGCATGTCATTTCATGTGAATTTTTGCACTGTTAGCCCTTGAGTTCAACTAGACTTTTGTTGCTCTTGTTATGACAGATGTGCCATTAAATTATTTGGTTCATTTGTGATCAACTTTGAAAGTTACAAGGGTTTGTTTGCAAAGGTTCATATGGATATGCATATATACATATACACATATTCATTTGCTTGAAAGGTAGAATTTGATAGGTTGTTGTATACTTTTATTGCTCTTTTATGCCTGATTTCGTATTATGGGTCTTTATTTAGTCTTTTAGACACCTAGAGTGTCACAATCATCATCATCATCCACTTGGGATGCTCCAAACATCATGGATGAGCTGTCAATCTCCTCCCAAGGATTGTACATTGTTGGAGCATGAAGTTGAGAATGAGGCATCTCATTCTTCGCCATGATCTCCTTTTGCCTAGCCTCGATCTATCGGTGTTTTACTGCCAAGCACACCGAGGGATACCCCCGAGGTGCTGAGTTGTAGGTGGGGTGTCGCTGAGATCAGGAACTTGAAGTTGCAAGGAACACAAAGTTTAGACCGGTTCGGACCGCCGAGAGCGTAATACCCTACGTCCTGTGTGGTGGTATGTATTGCCTTAGGTGTTGATCTGGTTGATCTGTCCGGAGGGGGTCCCTGCCCGCCCTTATGTAGTTTGGGGGGACAGGCTTACATGGAAATCCTAGCCAAATACGAGCTCAGGAGTCCTACCCGGGTACTTTTCGGGTAGTTTCCTTCTGTTCGGACTAGTTCTACTACGATATGAGTAGTTCTACTATGGTACGAGTAGTTACAACTGATGTAGGGTGTGGACCATATCTCATCCCTTATCCTAGAATATGTACGCCATGTGCGTAGTCCCGTGGCCCCGGGTCTGACAAGCCCTCGAGCTCTTCATAGTCGAGTACTGCAGGCTTCCGAGTACTTCTAAAGGTGTCCTCGAGTTCTTCCGAACTCCATCTTGAAGGTGTCTTCCGAGTACTTCATTGGCTGCTCCGAGGTTGTGAGGTGCTCATGCCCCCAAGTAGTTGTCATGTCTTCTTTTATATGGGGTGCGATTAAACTCGCACTCCATATGGAGTAGCCTCCGAGTCTTAAGTTGAATCGAAGAATCAGGCCGAGGGTCAAATTAGCCTTGAATCTTTTGTCCTTATCTTCCAAAAGATTTGAAAAATAAGTCGCTGATGACACATGTCCCGCAGCCCCAAGCCTTGAATCCAAATTCCCAAGGTTTGGAATAAAGGATCCAAAGAATCGTGGCATGCGATATATGAAGGTAAGGATTTGATGGTTAAGATGGGAAAATTGGTTAGGAAATTTGAAAACCACTTTTTTCATAATGAATTCAATAAAAAAATGGTTAAACAAATAATTTCTCCAAAAAGTGCCCTAAATCACCACTCAAATCAAACCTTTTTCCTTGAGTCAATGGCTAGATAAGACCTCTGGGTTAAAAATTTGAAAAACCCCTTATTTTAGAATAAAATCCCTAAAATAATGATTAAACAATTATCATCCTGAGATAAATCTTCAAAAGCCTCTTAAATCGGGTTCTTCCACGAACCTTCCGAGTAGTTTGCGATGTCCAGCCTCCAAACGTGAGAACTTAAACGATCTGCTGAAAGCACGCTGGGTGCCCTGTTGAGCCTAGCCCCCGAGCATGGGAGCTAGAGGAGTGCATCAGAAAGCACTTGGAATGTTTTATTTGTAGTCGAGACAAGGAATCGAGGTAGCTGACGATGCGTAATACAAGTCGGGAACTAGTAAACGCAGTGTTATGAGAGCGAGGCCCCTTTAGTAAACTACGCGTAGTACTAGTCGAGAACTAGTAAACGGAGTGTTACTGAAAGTATGAGAGCGATGCCCCTTCAATAAACTACGTGTAGTACTAGTCGAGAACAAGCAAATGGAGTAGTACTGGAAATATGAGAGCGAGGCCCCTTCAGTAAACTACACGTAGTACTAGTCAAGAACTAGTAAACGGAGTAGTACCGGAAGTATGGGAGCGATGCCCCTTCAGTAAACTACACGTAGTAATAGTCGAGAACTAGTAAATGGAGTAGTACTGGAAGTGTGGGAGCGAGGCCCCTTCAGTAAACTACGCATAATACTAGTCGAGAACTAGTAAACGGAGTGTTACTGGAAGTATGGGAGCGATGCCCCTTCAGTAATCTACACGTAGTACTAGTCGAGAACTAGTAAATGGAATAGAAGTATGTGAGCGAGGCCTCTTCACTAAACTATAAGTAGTACTAGTCAAAAACTAGTAAACGGAGTAGTACTGGAAGCATGGGAGTGATGCTCCTTTAGTAAACTACGCGTAGTACTAGTCGAGAACTAGTAAACGGAGTGTTACTGGAAGTATGGGAGTGATGCCCCTTCAGTAAACTACACGTAGTACTAGTCGAGAACTAGTAAACGGAGTAGTACTGGATGTGTGGGAGCGATGCCCCTTCAGTAATGCATGCTGCACTATAGCTGACAACTTGGGATACAAGTTGGCTAAGGGTGAAAACAGCGTAGATGCTCGATATTCCAGGAGTTTGGGACCTCCTGGCCATCAGTGTAGTGTAAGTGGTACGACCCTAGTCCTGTAACCTTGAGCACGATGAAGGGTCCCTCCCATCGTGAATTAAGCTTGTGCAGCCCGGTTTTATCCTGGATGCGGCGAAGGACCAAATCTCCAATATTGAAAGATCTTTTTTGAACGTTCTGGTCGTGGTAACGACTGATGCCTTGTAAGTAGCCGGCCGACTGAAGCAAAACATTTTATCTGACCTCTTCTGCCAAGTCAATTACGAGATTTCTTGCATCATCATCCTCGCCTTCTTCATACATCTCCAGTCGAGGAGATTGCCACATGACATCAGCCGGTAATATAGCTTCAAAACCGTAGACGAGGAAGAAAGGTGGTTGTCCTGTGGCTTTGCTTGGTTGTGTGCGAAGCCCCCAAACTACTGATGAGATCTCATTGATCCACTTGCCGCCCTTTTTGCTATTCTCGTCGTAGAGTCTTTTCTTCAGGCCATCAAGGATCATGCCGTTGGCACGCTCAACCTGGCCGTTGGCCCACGGGTGAGCCATTGAAACATACATTACCACAATGGCGCTACATTCGCAGAAATCCCAAAACTAATGCGAGTGGAAATTGGATCCTAGATCCGTGATGATAGTGTTGGGAAAGCCGAATTGGTGCAAGATGTCACAGATGAAGCTAACCACTCGATCTGCAGAGAGCTTTGTAATTGGCTTGTACTCGATCCACTTCGTGAACTTGTTGATGGCTACCAACACATGAGTAAAACCTCCTGGCGCAGTTGTCAAGGGCCCTATCATGTCCAGGCCCAACTTGCGAACGGCCATGAAGGTGGTATGGTAATAAGGTTGTGGGCCGGGACGTGGGGCTGCTTGTTGAAGAACTGGAAGTTTGTACACAGGCGAATGAGTGCTTCAGCTTCTGCCAAAACAGTCGGCCAGTAGAGCCTGGATCTAAAGGCTTTCCCGACTAGCGTGCGAGAAGCGACATAGTTTCCGCATGCGTCTTTGTGAATCTCCTGGAGTATTTCTCTACCTTCCTCCATGCGGACACACTTCATGAGTATACCTGATGCTGATCCATGCTTTTATAAGTTGTCCCCGACTAGAACATACCCTTTGCTACGCCTTAGGATGCGTGCGGCCTCAGTGCTTTTAGGGTCAACGCCGAGAGGTAGTTTGTGCTCCTTGATGAAGTCGAGGAAAGTCACCCGCCAGTCGACCTCGATCATCAAGACCTCTCGATCGGGTTCTATTGGACCCTGAGCGATGGTGCTTTGATTTGGAGTCTTGATGGATGGGTGATGCAACTCATGGATGAAAACTCCAGGTGGGACATTAGCTCGGTCGGAACCCAGTTTTGAGAGCACATCCATTCCCACGTTGTCACGTATCACATGATGAATTTCCAGACCCGAGAACATTTTCTCGAGCTTGTGTATTTCTGCGACGTACGCGTCCATGGTGTCCTTGTTGATATGCCACTCTTTGTTGACTTGTTGGATCACCAGCAGGGAGTCGCCGTAAACAAGTAGTCGCTTGATGCCTATAGATACTGCCAAGCATAGCCCAAGCAGTAGTGCCTCGTACTCGGCTTCATTTGGAATACATATTTGAGTTGTTCCCCTGTTGGACTGATGAAGAGTACTCCCACTCCACCACCTTCGAGCTTGAGTGAGCTGTCGAAGTACATCACCCAATTCTCTGGCAGGTTGGCTGGGGCTTCCACTTGGTTTTCTTGCCATTCTGCCATAAAATCAACTAGTGCCTGCGACTTGATGGCAGTTCGGGGCTTGAAGTCGAGAGTAAGAGCCCCCAGTTCCACTGTCCACTTGATGATGCCCCTAGTCGCATCCCGATTGTGGAGAATATCCACCAATGGGAAATCAGTGACCACTGAGATGTTGTGTGCGTTCAAATAGTGGCGAAGCTTCCTGCAGGTGATGAGTGTAGCATAGAGTAGTTTTTGAATTGTTAGGTAATGAACCTTGGATTCAGAATGAACTTCGCTGACAAAGTAGACTGGCCACTGCACACCGAAGGCATGGCCTTCCTCATGGAGTTCCACCATGATTACCGTGCTGATGACTTGAGTAGTCGCGGCAATGTAGAGTAACAGGTTTTCGCCTGGTTGTGGAGCTGTCAAGATGGGGGGTGACTGCAGATAATGCTTGAAATTTTTCAGCGCCTACTTCACCTCCTCGGTCCACTAGAACTTGTCATGTCATTTCAGCAATTTGAAGAAGGGAAATCCCCATTCTCCAAGTCACGAGATAAATCTATTCAGGGCCGCCATATAGCCTGTAAGCTTCTGGACATCCTTGATCATCCGTGGGGTGTCCATTTTTGTAATGGTGGTGATCTTCTCTGGGTTTGCTTCAATTCCTCTATGACTAACAATGAAACTGAGTAGTTTCCCTTGTGGTACACCGAAGACGCACTTGGTTGGGTTGAGCTTCCACCAAAACTTGCGTAAGCTGTTGAAGGTTTCCTTGAGATCAGGGATAAACTCATCATGGACTCTGGTCTTGATGACCACATCATCCACGTAGGCTTCAATATTGCGATGTAGCTGATCAACAAGGCATAATTGGATAGCCCGCTGATAGGTGGCTCCTGCATTCTTCAACCCGAAGGACATAGTTGTGTAGGCATATGCTCCAAAGGGGGTGATGAATGCTCTCTTGATCTGATCTTCTTTCTTGAGAGCAATCTGATGGTAACTCGAGTAGAAATCAAGGAAAGAGAGCAAGATGCAGCCAGCCGTAGAGTCAATGACTTGGTCGATGCGTGGGAGCGCGAAGGGATCCTTGGGGTAGTGTTTGTTGAGATCAGTGTAATCCACACATCCTCCATTCATTATTATTCTTTTTCAGAACTAGTACAAGGTTGGCTAACCACTCGGGGTGGTAGACTTCTTTAATGAAACTAGCCGCGAGTAGTTTTGCTAACTCCTTCTTGATGGCCACCCTCTTGTCTAGGGCAAAGCATCATAGTCGCTGCTTCTTCGAAGTGGTTTTCGGGTCGACTTTTAGGTAGTGCTCAATCAACTCATTGGGCATGCCCGGCATATCTACTGGTTTCCACGCGAATAGGTCACAGTTGGCCCTAAGGAAGCTGATGAGTGCGCTTTCCTATTTGTCATTCAAGCCGGCTCCAATCAAAGCAGTCTTGGATGAGTCGCCTTCTTGTAGCTAGATGGCCTTGAAACCGAGTCGCTGGGGTTGGGTTTTACCCTCAACTGGCTAGGCCTCCTATTGGAAATCTCCATCTTTGAGTCGGTGAGCTTTTGCGCGGCCGTGAAGACTTCCGCGGAAGGTTCTGTCATGCGTGATGTCACGGCGGACTCGATCGCCTCTTGGTCGCAGTCGTACGACTTCTTTAAGTCACCACGGAACATGAGTACACCTGTCTTGCCTAGCATCTTGAGTAGTAAGTAGACGTAGTGAGGTACGGCCATGAATTTGGTCAAAGCTGGCCTGCCGAGGATGGCGTATGACGACTTGAAGTCAGCCACCTCAAACTTGATGTACTCCATGCGGTAGTTGTCTTTCGTCCCGAAGGTGACTGGCAGGACCACTAAACCGAGTGGTGTAGCCACGTTTTCTAGGACGATGCCGTAGAATGGGGCTCTACTAGGGGTAAGCATCTTGGAGATGTATAGCCCCATCTTCTTCAGTGTACTCGCAAAGAGCAGGTTGAGGCCGCTCCCGCCGTCGATGATTACTCGAGTCAACTGTGAACCTGCCATGACAGGATCTAGGATGAGCGGGAATTTTCCAGCTTGGAGAAGCTGGTCCACTAGTCGTCCCTAAAGAAGGAGATCGGGACCTCACTATATCTCAGAGGTTTGTGTATGGCAAGCTTGATAGAGAGCATTTCACGCAGGGTCAGCTTCTGCGCGCGCTTCAAGGAAAAGCCACCATCTCCACCGAAGATGACATTGACGACATTCTTCGGGTCTTGGAAGTCTTGAGCTCCCGACTTGTCACCTTCCTCGTCCTCCCCCTAATCCTTCCACTTTCCATCTTGAGGAAGCAGTGGAGCGTTGAGTGACTTGCAAAGGCTGACACACTCGAAGAGCGTATGCTGTGACTTCGGGTGCATCAGGCATCGTGGATCCCTGGAAGTTGTCAATGAAGGCCCTCTTGAGGTCCTCCCAGGAGTCGATGGAGTTTGGTTTAAGGCTTTCGAGCCAAGTGAGGGGTGCAGATTCCAAGGCTACTGGGATGTAGAGTGCCTTGGTGGAGTTGGATCCGCCATATACCTCCTCGTCATCCGCATTGCAAAGGGAAGCCATGCAGACTTGATGATCCGGCGAGCTCTTAGCCTTGTGGCTGTACTCGACTAGCTCTATGCTGCCCTCTCCCTCTTCAGAGATGCGAGAGAGGTTTGCCTTCCTAAAAAGGCAGTTCCTGCATGAAGGCCACAAGGTGGAAGTCGTATTCGAGTAACTCAGAGGGCTCTAAGCCCTTCCAGTACACGAACCAGCCTTGCAGCATAGACGTTATGGTCAACCCCAGGTGACTACCCGAAAAGGATTCAGGGTCGTCGTCTGAGTCCGAGTAGTTGTCGACAACGGGGGCCCCCCAACAGGCGCTTTCTCCCTCATCATCGAGTTCTCCCGGACTCCATCTTGAAGGTGTACTACTAGCCAGCGAGTACTTTTCATCAATGAGTACTTTTCATCCTTGGGTACCTTTCATCAACGAGGACTTCTCGTCTTAGTCCGAGTAGTTATCGAAAATGCTCCCCCCCGACAGGCGATGGCTCCCTCATCCTCAAGCTTGAGTAGACGATCTAAGTCCTCCTCCAAGTCAGAGAGGGACTCGGACCGTGTAGCCTCCTCGTTGACCGAAGTGGCATTGCGTAACCAGAATGGGAATAGAGTACGCACCTCCTTAGATCGGTTTGAGTCCAACCCGAGAGGTCCTGGTGCAGCATGAGTTGAAGTCACATCAAAAACAGACATCCTCTCGATCTCCCCGGCGAGATCGGGGAGCAGCAACTCATTGAGATCACTGCGTTGATTCACTGCAAAGGCCTCCGGATTCCTGGAGTCAACTAGGTGGCCGTTGAAACCACCCGAGCCGTTGGCGACGCAGATCCAGGAGCCAAAAATGAACGTTGTGCCCTCATCGAGCATAGTGCTGGTGTGCCATCGAGTTCTCCGGTGGATGCTCGATGAACAACCCTACCTGGCGCACTAGCTGTCGGTGTTTTACCACCAAGCCCACCGAGGGATACTGTGACAGTTCCTGTGCTTGTAAGCTAGGCACATAAATTGTTAGTGTGAAGTATGTGTTTGTTTGTATAAAGCTTATGTGTGTTTATGTGAAGCTTTTGAAAATTTAAAGTGCAAGTAAAAAGGGTATTTTTGTAATTACAAAAAAACTTAGGGTTGTTTTTGCAAAATGTACCTGGATAAAGGTAATATCAAAATGAGTAGAGGATGGTTTGGCAAATATGCTTTTCTTATTTATCCCTTGTAAAAAAATATATATGTATGTATATTTATCCAAAAGTTGCATTAGAAATGCAAGTGTTGAGGTGTGTAAAAATTTTGGGTAAAGTGGTGAAAATAAGGGTATTTATGTAATTTTATAAAAGTACAAGTCCTTTTACGCAAGTATTTGATTTACAAAAGTAACTTTCAAAATTTACTCAGGGCGAAAGTGTAAAAGTGCAAGTCATCATGACATGTCTATCCAATCATAATGACGAGTCTATCCCGTCATCATGACGTGTCATAAATGCTTGCATTTAGGTCTTGAATTTTATAAAGTTTCACTCTTTTGGACAAAAGCAACTCAAATCCAACTTTTGTTCGAAACTTCACGCGTAAAAATATAAATTTTGAGCTTTTGAAACTGAACCCTAAAGCAATGTTGTAGAGCTTGAAAAAAACTCTTCAACTTTCATTTTGGGCATTTCTTCATTAGGGTTTTAAATCAACGGGAAATTTTACTTTACGAACGAGCCCCTACAGTTTTCTAAATTTACGCCAAGGTCCTTGGGAAATCCTATTTCCCTTTCTCCTCTGTTCTTCTTCTCTCTCTGCTCTATCCGTTTCCAGGCGCCTCTCTTTTTCCTCCCCACAGGCGGCGCTCTCTCTGGAGCCTCTCCCTTCCTTCCTTCCTCTGTACGGCGGGGCCAGACCGAGCGGCACAGGCGCTAGCAGCGGGCGGCCGCAGCAGGACAGGGCGGTGAGCAGCAGCTCGGTAGGCGCAGGGTGGGCCACGGCAGGCGCTCAGCCCAGGCGCGTGGGCGACGAAGCGGCGCGCACAGGCGGCGGCCCCGAGCGGGGTCCGGTGGCGCCAGGCCCAGGCGCGCGCGGGCGTCGGGGCAAGTGGAGGCGGCGGCTCTGGGTGCGGGCCGCGGGAGCAGAGCGGTAGGCGGGCAGGTGACGGCCCGAGCGGCGGGCGGCTCGCGAGCGCGGGGCGCCGAGGCAAGAGAGGTGGCTCTGCGGGTGGCGCTGGAGGTCGGTGCTTGGCGGCACAGGAGCTGGAGGCGGGCCCAGGCGGCGATGGCGCGGCTAGGCGGGTCCAGGCAGGGAGCGGCGAGCTCAGGCGAGTGCGGGCGCGCGGCAGCAGGAGGGGCGGCGTCTGTGCGAGTGGGTGGCAGCAGGCAGCTCGGCGTGGAAGTGGATGGGCGCCGGGCGAGCACAGCGGCCCCAGGCCAGACGGAGACGCGCGGGCAGCGGGTGGCGCGCACGGGGACGGCTCGGCTGGGCGCGCAGGCGGCTCGTGAGTGGGCCGGGAGCAGGCGATGCGGGTCGGGCGCGTGCGCTCAAGCGAGCGTGCGGCTCGGCCAGGTGCAGGCGGCGGAGCGCTGGCGCGCAGCGCGTGAGCGCGAGCAAGCGGCGGCGTGCGGACGCGCGCGAGCGCGGCAGGTGCAGGACCCGGGCGGAAGCAAGCAGCCCGGAATGAGCAATGGCGCGAGAAGTGGCCCAGGCGCGCGGGTGGAGTAACGCGTGCGCGATGGAGCAGCGCGTGCGCGGTGGAGCAGCAACACAGGAAGGCGCGGTTGATAACGGCGCAAGCGGCAGGCGTGACGCGGGCTAAGAATGCACGCGATTCGGGCGTGCGCGGAAGTGACATGGCAAGACCGAAGTAAGCGCAGATCCGACAACCGAAGAAGGAGAAGGAGTAACTGTGCAGGGAAACGACGTGCCGAGCGACGACGTGCAGGGTGGCGTCGTGCAACGCGTGGCGGTGTTCTCGTTGGGTGAGCTCAGGTCGCGACCGAGTTGGGTGCAAGAGGGTCGCGCGTGATGGATATTAGAGGCCGTCGAGGAACAGCAGCAAAAGGCACGGCCCTAATACAGGTAGACCACAGTCCTCGCGAAGGCAAAGATGTGAGTATGGCGTGGTGAATCGGAAAGAGAAGCCGCGGAGCGAAGGCAGTGGTCGGGCGTGACGAGCTCGGAGGAGATGCAGTGCAGCCAGGCACAACGAGCTCCCTTCATCTATACGGAGGTCGAGGCGGGAGCAACGCGACACGGGTTTGACGTGCAACGCAAGACTGGCGGCGGTGGTAGGTCAAACCGGAGGGCGTCGCAACAAGTGGAGGGGACGGCGAAGTTGCAGGACCCTGAGGACCGAACGGAACTGAACCGGCGCGTTCGCGAGTGCGAGCGGAGGCGTTTTACCGGTGGCCGGCTCAGCTCGTGAGTAGGAAAATCCTGGGGTTCGCGGAGAAGTCGGTATAGCGAACCCATTCGGCTCCATCATCTCGTCCCAGGGGTCCACGACGTTCAGCAGTTCCTACCCTCGTGGATCGCTCAACCGTTATCACCACGAATCACCGCGAAGACTACTTCTTCGGCCATTCTCTAACCACTACAATTCCCGGCAAACTTCTTCGTCAACCACGGAATCTCGTCATCGTCGAGCTCATCTTATCGCCGATCTTGTTCACCGCGGGAATTCACTTTCCGCGTGTTCTCCTCCATAACCAAGGTTTGCCCTAATCCACTGAATCTTCTTAATGCCGGCGATTCCTTTGCCGGAATATCGCCATTAACTTCCTGTTATCTATTTTCTCGGACCAGGGACTTGATTGCTATGTTTTAGAAAGTTCTAGGGAGTTCGCTATAAAATGTCCAAAGCTTTCTTTATTTCAAATCAATAAACTTCTACATTTTATGAATTCTCGTACGGAGTTCATAAAAGTACAAAATCAGTTTTGTTTGAAACCCTAAGTCAAACCCTGCAAGTTTTACGTTGTAATCTTGAGTGAAAGTCGTTGATTTGTGATCTAGGTTAACTATTAGGAAATGAATGTTTTATTGTGCTTTATATTGTGTGCTTGTGTTATAACTGAAAAGTACGCCATAGAATATAGGTCTTAAATAGAAATGTGTGATGTTTAGTTAATCCTTTCACATAAGTGCTCATATCCCTACCATCAAGACATTGTCCTCGTCTTGATTACTGTTTCCTTAAGTTCCTTGTCGTAAATAGATCCTTGTTAGTCCGAGTGTATCTATTGCTTAGCTTAAACGTCTCGACAGTTATGCTTCAGTGTTAAGTTATCAACCCAACCACTTAGTATCCATTTTCTTTGAGTCTAGGATGTTTCTGTGTAACAGCTATCAGCCGAAACATTCCTCTTGATATGTTTTCTACCATCGGCTGGTTAGCTGATACGGTCGTTACCTTTCTAGTATCGGCTACTGCCGATACAATTCTTTTGTTCTGTTCTATATCGACTGCACAGAGTCGATGTATCGGAGAAACACACACGATCTTAAGGTTCTTACTATCGGCCGATCCAAGCCGATTCTAGTCGTTTTCCGTATCGGTCAAATATGGCCGATCGATCCCTAGTTTCCCCCATCCATATCCACACACTTCTATCAGTCGATTTATCGACTGAGAGATCGGCTATCTATACTTATCAGTCACATACCCTCAACCACACTCCCATCGGCTAAACCCTCGTTATTTCCAATCGGCTCTGTTGCAATCTTCAACAAATAGCCGATCATAATTAGATGTCCTCTTAAAACTCTATCTAAGTTTAGTTTCAGATCTTTCGGTTGATATGTGAATAGTGTGTTATATGAATGCTAGGTTGCAATTGTATTGTGAAGTAAGGTAGTGTTATGTGCACGCTTTGAATGTAATGTCGCATTGCATGTACATACGATTACTTCGGCAACGGTACCTACGAGATCTCCCCGGAGTCTACGGAGGATGTTCCTGAAGACCAAATGAACGTCACCAAAGGATTATCTGAAGCCCCGAACCAAAGTTCGGAAGATATTGACTATACTGACATCAGACCCACCAGTAAAGGCAAGCCCCGGACATATCCCACTATTTTAAATACACTGCAATCTATATCTATTTATGTATTCTATGCATTAAGTTCTTAGGAATTGCTTGCAACCCTAGCTGCATTCTCCTAGGAACCAATGTGTTGGATACTAGCACTTGAGTCCGACTAGCTGCTATGCTAATAGGACCGGTAGAAGTCGGGTGATTTCCTATCACTCGCGCGATATAGGAATTGTAATGTTTACATTCCTGTTATCACTATAAGGATGACGGACGGGAGTTTCATGAAGTATCATGGTTGATATGATACCCCGTCTGTGTTGTTGAACTTGATAAGGTCGCAGCGTGTGGTGATCGGGGTTAAGCGTTTGAAAGTACTAACCACATGTCGCGAAATATGGTAAGCGGTAAGCCTAGTAGCCAATCGGCCCAAGGAGTGGACATACCTCCCACCACTCGATCTTTACTTTATGTTCACACGCACCGACGTGTGGGAATACGTGTTGCAATGGCAACCAGGAGTACGGGTTTTGTAGTCGCACTACAGACGTACGTCCTGCACTTTGAAAGTGCGTATGGTCCTGCAGTCGCTTGTGGTGGCTCTGATCCACGAGTCGGAATGAAAGGTAAACGGTTGCTCGGAACGACCCTTTGGTATTCCAAGCGTGTGA